>NC_141760.1:7590919-7914530 GCF_982258835.1 Parasteatoda tepidariorum | reverse complement strand
TTAAATAAACACTTTATTATTCATTATGATGATCATATTCTTTATTCATTTATAATAATTATTGCATCTTATCTCACCAAATGGTCTGCGAACTAAAATATATTAGTTGTCATTTTTCAGCGGACAGTTTTCGTAAAAAATCTATATGGATTTTAAATACTTTTAAGTTTTATATCTTAACAATTTGATATCTGTTGCACATTAATTGTTTAATGATGTTTCTAATTGCTGCCCCCGGCCTCCTGTAAGTTGGAAACCCCTGTTTTAGACCTTTCACTCTACACTTTTTTAAACTGAAGAAAAATGATTATTTTTCCTGCACTTAATGCAGGATTAGTCTAGAAATACATAAAAAATCAGTCAAGTTTTTGAGAGGGAGAAACTTTAATTGCCATGTGGCTTATCTCCAAAGCTGTGTATACAATGTTAAAAATTCACTGCTATCCAACGTGAATGTAAACTATGGAATTTTTATTCCTCTTACTGAAATGGCAGTAGGTGTCAAACTAATGAAGCTACAGGTAGGAAAACAACATATCTTTCATTGTTGAAACTATCACAGATTGGTGGTAAATTCCTTTTCTTTATGGAACTTGAAACTGCAGTTTGTACTTCCTAAATCAAGAAGTGCGACTATTCTGAAAGAACTGCAATTTAGTTCAACCGGAATTCACTTTGGGGTAAAGAAGACTCTAAAGAAGCCTCGTAAGCGTTTCTACTGAAAGAAGTCAAGAAATGATGAAAATTTGTGTCAATCTTGAGGTGACTGTGAGGCTCAGAAGGGACCGAAGAAATGTAACTGCAGAAGATTTCGACATTATAATGTAGCAGCAGCATTTGAGCGTAACACCCTTTATCCAACGCCTCCTAGAAAAGAACAGGCCTCAGCACGGGGTTACCATAAATAAGAAACTCGATCCTTTAGTAGTCCAAACGAAATTACATTTTTCGTATTTCCCACCACTGCGCAGCTTAGTACCTCGAACGTAATGACATCTTTCTTGTTTTTCATCTACTACGCAATTTAACTTCATTACATCGGACTAATAAATTGATCCGTGCTGAGGCCTTCCTTCTTCTCTAGGAGGTGTTGCTTTATCTCGAATATCATATGGCATCTTAGTTGTCATAGATTGTTTTACAAAGTGGCCGGAAGCATATCCAGTACCCGACCAAAAGGCTACTACAATAGCGGAGGTGTTAGTACAGCAATCCAGCAATCCCTTATGAAAATTTAAGCAGGTATATTTAAGGTTAATTTGAGGTATTTTTGAGGTATTAAGATTGTTTTGAGGTTTATTTGAGGTATATTTAAGGTTGCAGAGAAAACAGCAATAAAAATTATACCTCGTAAAGGTTGTAATTAAGGTGTACGAGGTTGATTTATATATACTTCAGCTTGTTTTGAGGCTGTTTAAAATTCACTTCAAATCAACCAGACTGATAAGGAGATTTTTAAGGTATACCAGGTTTATTTTCTTACACTTGTAACAAAGAGGTATTTTTGAGGTATAAAAATTTTTACCTTACTTCAACTAACAATAAAAAGGTATTTATTGAGGTATATGAAGTCCTTTTATTTATACCTAAGCTTATTTTGAGGCTGTTTTAAATTCACTTCAAATCATCCAGACTGATAAGATGATTTTTAAGGTATACGAGGTTGTTTCTCTTACACTTGTAACAAAAGAGGTATTTATGAGGTATAAAAAAATCAACCTTATTTCAACTAACGAGAGTGAGGTAATTACGAGGTATAAAAAATATACATTTTTTCTACTAACCATATTGAGGTATTTATGGGGTATAAAAAAATATACCTTATTTCAACTAAAGAGAGTGAGGTATTTATTGAGGTGTTGAAGTCATTTTATTTATACCTAAGCTTGTTTTAAGGTTGCTTAAAGTACACTTCATATTAACTAACTCACTTCCCAGAGTTCCATGCGTGCCGGCAAATGGCATGTGTGTTGACAATCGAAAGTCTATTCGAAATTCGGTAAGTGTGCTTGACATTTATTAATTTAGTTTTATCACTTTTAATCAAATATGCTTCAATTTTGAAACTTAAATTTTATTATTTTTGTTTTAACGACGCGTCCTGATCTTAAATAATTTAAGTTGGAGGATATTCTTAGAGGCTATCGTTGTAGGCTTAGCAATAAGAGAGAATAACCGAAATATTTCTCGTAACTGTTTTGGGTAACATTACTGGTGAATCGTTACAGCAGGTTATGCACAGTATATTTTATTGTTTGTAGTTCAGTCAAATAGAACTATTCTATTTATTTTGCTTAAATGTATATGTTTTAACGTAGCAGAATGCACGCTGATTAATTGAGAAAAATGTTCACAATTTCTCTTATAAATAAATCATTGAAAATTGAAAGATTTTTAAAATGGCAATTTTGCTTTGAAATTCTACTATAGCTGTATGCTTATCGTTTGAATATTTGTTGCAAAGTTTATATTATTGTTTATATATATATATATATATATATATATATATATATATATATATATATATATATATATATATATATATATATATATATATATATATATATATATATATATATATATATATATATATATATATATATATATATATATATATATATATATATATACATGAAAAACATGAATAAAATAAAAACTAAATGGTAGAGAAACAAGAATGGTAAAAGCAAATAGTCGTTGTCAAGACACATCTATTGCTATAAATGCGATATTTCTGAATAAAGAATAATTATCCTAAGATAAAAATTATTCTTTATATGTGTCGATATCGCAAAAAACCTTATGTTGTAAAAAATCATGAAATAAAAGAAAAATGTAAAAGGAAATCAAACTTACCGGCGTGAATTAAAACGCGGTTAAGGTTTAAAAGTACAATAATAAAACAGTTAACAAAAATCGCGAAGATGTAAAATATTGCTTATAGCTTGAATCGAATATAATAAAATTAAAGAAACATTTGATCGAAGAAGAAGAAAAAAAAATGTTTAAGTAAAATATTAGTGCTGCCATCTATGAGAAACAATTAGTAAAAAGGTAATAAAATTGAAATAATAATAAAAATGTTTAACGGATTGAATAAATCAGCAGTCTTAAAAAAAAAAATAATAAATAAATCATTTATAGGGAAATTAATTTAAAAGTCAGTCTGTCAGGATAGAAAGCCATTTATAGACTTATCCTTCATTCATAAATTCTAACATAATTTTACAGAATACACATATCCATCTTTCATAGGGTGACTTATTTAAAAATCAGAGCCTGCATACAGGAATAGAAAACCGTTTATAGGTTTTATTCTTCATTCATAGAACCTTACATAATTTTAAAGTATACACGTATCACCTGCATTCATTTGGGGTGGTTCTTTACGAACCAGAGCCCATTCCACTTATACAAAAATAATAATTAATTAAATAAATAAATAAATAAATAAATAAACTGTTTATTATACTGGACTATTAAAATTAAATTAATTTTAAGAGGCTACAAATATTAAAAAGTAACTAAAAAATATTTAACTAATACAGTATAAAAGGTCATACATCCAAACTATTCCGTCCAGTGGCTTTAGGAATAGTTTATCATAGTTAGTTCCTACAGTGCCGCTCAAAAGTATCAGTACACCTAGAAACTTATAAAAAAATGGCATAATTCAAAGTGTCATAACTTCTTTAAAAATGATCAAAAATGCTTCTTCTTTAGCTCATTTTGAAGCTTAAAATCTCTACTTTTATGTACTCTAATTGTTTTTAATTAATATGTTTTGAAACTATGTACAATTACACTCTAAACAATCATGGAAAATTGTATTAATTTTTTGTGAAGTTTGACGCGATATACGGGCACAAAGGGGTCAGATATTGTTAATTTTTATCATACCATTGAAAAATTTGGACTTTTAGCTTTCATTTAAAGAAAAAAAATCCAAAAAAACATGTTTTTTGACGAAGTTATTATCAAATAAAAAATAAAAAAATTTTCAGAATTTAATGATTTTTCAGCAATCTATTATATATAATTCTCTTACGTGGCTCCCAAATTTTGGCTGTATTTCTTTTCCGCCGGTGGCAACGTTTACTTCGTTTTGTTTACGTTTTGAAAACACCAAAGCATTCTGCCTTTTAATGATGTGTTTCTGATCTAATATATATATTTCTCTTACGTGGCTGAAGTACTTTGCACAACTAAATAAGATTCTTTTCACAACACTTAAATATTTACTTTATTTTCTTCATATATACAGAGAACAGTCGACAAAGAATTCTGTTAGGTTAAATAACATTTCTCTAAAAAAATTACGAATTCTAAAAGAAATAAAAAATAAACAACTTAAAAAATAAAAATGCTGTTGCCAGCCATAGAATTTTTTGAAAGTTAACTTAGCAACATAAATCAAAATGACATAGAAGCGCAACTGGATCAAAATTATGATACCTGAGCGCTTGACGTAACAAATCCTTCAATTCTAAAAGTGTTGTATCGCCAAATGCCCAAATTAACAATTGTGTTCTTAAAGAAATTCTATAAAAAGTTTTAAATAAAAAACCTACTTCTACAACTGCTTCTTGAAGAACTTGGCTCATTGATTAAAAATATTGTTTTAATTTTACAGTACTAACTTTACTTCAACTTTCATTATTGCTATGACCCTCTTTCATTACATTTTACAACTTCATGCTAAATTTGAGGACTTTAAGTTGTTTTGTGGTTGAATACTGACATTTAGAAATGTGTACATAAAAAAGCAATATTTAGAGGTTAAGAGTTTGCCTCAGAAAAATTTTAATTGTTGACATTGAATTTAACAATGGAAACAATCGTTTTTGTGAAAAATTGAATTGTATTGTTGACATCAAAACTAAAAATATTGTGTTTCAACTTAACAATACTACCTTAATTTATACTTTAGAATTGCCTCGGAGAAATTTGAATTGTTAGAAATGATTTAAACAAAAAGTTTTATTTTAACTGACGCATACTATATTATAATTTTAACTTTTTCTATGACTATACACATTTTCTTACTCTTTTCTTTGTTTTTTATACATTTTATATTTTTGTGATAAAAAAAAAACTTATTGTTGTTCTGCTTCTGAACACCGATGAAAACACAAAATGATGGGCTTCATCAACAATCAAAAATATCTACATTTATTTTACAAATTGCATATTATTAGGGTGGCGCCCTTCAGAGAATTAAAAATACAAAATTATCTTCATCAAAGACGATGCTTTACATCCGGCGTTCAGTGGCAGACTACTATTTCATATTGTTTTACAACACATGGCTTTAGCCCTCTGGTGGGAAAGACTTTGAAATAAAACAGTTACTTTTCTCAACAACTGAAATTTAGAATAGTGTGATTAAGAAAAATATGTGAACTGCTTGCAATTTCAAATTAATATTGAAATGTACAGGTTTAGAATTTTCTACAGTGAAAAGTTTTCGGAACTTCAGTGTTCAAAAAAGTATACAAAAGCTAGACGCTAAGAACGTATCCAATGAGCGAGCAAAGCGAGCATTGGATTGCGAAGCAATCCGAAATGAACTGCGAAAGCAGTTCCGGGGGTTGGTGAGCGTTAGCGAGCAGGGGGCGAAGTCTCCTAGTTATAATGAATTCCGCACAGGAACTATTTAGGTTCGTCCTCCTACCTTTGGTCTTCGATCCATTAACCAGCATAAATCATATGTGGAAAGTCTTTCAAGAGCAGTGGCGCAAAATAGACAAGATAACATTAAAAAAGCTGATTGATCGGATGCCTCGAGTGTGTACTGCAGTTATAAAAGCGCGGGGAGGATATTTTGAAGAAAGCAAAATATGATGTAAAATATTTTTTCATTATTACATTTTTGTTTTCAAATTTTTTCTGAGAAAAATACGAAAAAATAAATTTCAAAATATTAAATTGTAAACGTTGATTCTTATTTCATTAATATTATCGAGAAAAATTAAATTTTAATTTATTTTAATTAAAAAATTTTCATATCATATTATAATTACACTAAAAATCATTATAATTGCTAAAAAATCATTAAATTCTGAAAAAAACCCTTTCTTTTATTTGACAATAACTTCGTCAAAAAACATGTTTTTTTGGAATTTTTTTTTTAAATGAAAGCTAAAAGTCCAAATTTTTCAATGGTATAATAAAAAATAACAATATCTAACTCCTTTGTGCCCGTAAATCGCGTCAAACTTCACAAAAAATTAATACAATTTTCTATGATTGCTTAGAGTGTAATTGAACATAGTTGCAAAATATATTAATTAAAAACAATTACAGTACATAAAAGTAGAGACTTTAAGCTTCAAAATGAGCTAAAGAAGAAGCATTTTTGATCATTTTTAAAGAAGTTATGACACTTTGAATTTTGCCATTTTTTTATAAGTTTCTAGGTGTACTGATACTTTTGAGCGGTACTGTACCTTGAAAAAATCAGAGCTTACTTAAAACAGAAAAATTAAATAAAAATTAAAAATTAATGTACCAAGTTTTTTAAGATTTTTTTAAAATAGAAATTAAGAAATAAACTAGGAAAATGGCTATTAATTAAATCTTTTTTATATATATCAGTATCTAATAAAAACTCGTTATAGTTAGAATTATTCCTGTAAAATCTATGAATTTGATTGGCAATAATATTAGAAAAAACCTTATTGGCTAAGTTAGAGTTGAAATCTATGCATTTTTTAACTGGAAATTTAAAATCATTTCTTTTGTCAAAAAGTTTAAATGTAATATTTTTATCTGCATTAATATTAAGAGTCAAATCTAAAAAATTTGCTGAAGAATTACTATTATTTGTTTTATTAAGAATTAATTCATTTGGATAAATATGTTTTGCTAGAATATCGAAATCATTAAAATTAATATTAAAGTATATATATATATATATATATATATATATATATATATATATATATATATATATATATATATATATATATATATATATATATATATATATATATATATATATATATATATATATATATATATATATATATATATATATATATTTACAGAGCTTATCCACAGTTCCCTGATATTACTGAGATGGCCTAGGCTGTAAATAGCACATGCGCGGCGGCGCAGAAGAAGAGACAAGCAAGCTACTGCTCAGCCTTCCCCTAGGATATAGTTCTGAATTTATACCTAAAAGAAAAAGTAATCTCTCCTAATAAACTACAGAATTTATGTAATTGTTGATAACAATAGTTTGCTAGATATTTGATAGTTGAAAACTAGTAACTGTACTAGCTCACTTCTTCATGTTTGATCACAAAACTGCTATTTTCACTACATGTTATTTTCTCGCATTTTACCCACGTTAATTATTTACTAAGCAGATTGTTATTACTTATTAGAATATTGGGCAGAATGAAATTAAATCCGATTTCAAGTTTATATGACAATTTGTTTCAAGGTTATGAGCTTTTTCATGCAGCTGTTTATGGTTCACTACTTCAAAAATGTGCGAATTTCGGAAATCCTAAATATTTTAGAAATAAGTCAGTATAGTATGCAATTTTAATCCTGAATTGAATAAAATCAATTGCAAATAAAAACATTTATTGTTGAAAGTAATATGCATTATTTAGAGTTTCATCCTATGGGATGTGTATTTATATTTAAACAAGTGTTTGTAACAACTAACTATTAGTTTTATTCTGCTCGGTATTATGAGTTATATAGGAGATATTATACTCAACTTATTTTAAAAGTACTATTTCAAATCATTCTCTCTTAGACATTTTCCTCACATAAAATTACTCACAACTTTAAAATAAATGCTCCTTATCAGCTTGTAATTTGTTCTATTCGATTGAGTTTAAAAAAAGAATAAAAATTGGTACATAACTTTAAAATTTTAATTTATTAAAAGATTGTAGATTCTTGATTACATTGATTAAAAATTATTAAAATAACTATTTTTTAAGAAACTCTGATGTGATTGACAATAACATAAGTCCTTTTCAGAATCAGTGTCAAAAATTTTAAAAAAAGCTGCTAGTTTCTTGAAGTCTGACAAAAAGTTGAAAAATATAGACTAGGTTTATTGAGTTTAAAGATTTTTAAAAAAGAAAGGGAAGGAAATCTAATTATTAAACTTACAAGTACCATAATGTTACAGATGTAAAGAAAAATAAAAAGTGTTAAATTTGCATAATAAGATTGGAATTATACAGGGTGTTTATAAAGTCCCGGATCCATTTTGATGTTTAATAACTCATAAAATAATAAAGATAGATTAAAATTAATAACATTAATGGTTAGAGAGACTCAAAAAGTTTCATGCCCCTTGTCAATGAACTTCCACGTGTGCCCCCTTCGTCGCACGGAGAATATCAAGTCGATAGTCAATTTCACGAGAGGTAGCTTTCTTTTTTACAGAAAAGACAATCTCATCAGTCGTATACTTAGACATGTTGGAAAACTTCGTCTTTCCACAACTAGAAGAGCTTCAGCCACATGTCTTTTTGCAACAAGATGGTGCACCACCTCATTGGGGTATCATCGTTCGTAGTTTTTTGAATGACCATTTTACAGGAAGATGGATTGGGCGAGGAGGTCCAATTCCTTGGCCACCCAGATCACCTGATATAACGCCGCTGGACTTTTTTCTTTGGGAATTTATAAAGGACAATTTTTACAGGAGGATCGTGTCGAACATTGATGGCCTAAAAGCCAGAATTACAACCGCAATAGCCTCTGTTCATGCCGACATGCTTGCCGCTACCTGGCGTGAAATTGACTATCGACTTGATATTCTCCGTGCGACGAAGGGGGCACACGTGGAAGTTCATTGACAAGGTTCATGAAAGTTTTTGAGTCTATCTAACCATTTATGTTATTAACTTTAATCTATCTTTATTATTTTATGAGTTATTAAACATCAAAATGGGTCCAAGACTTTATAAACACCCTGTATATTTGAATTTATGTAAATTTTGTTAATGGTAATACTGTCTTCAGTGTATTTTATTTCGTGGCTGTGATACATGTCATGCTTTTTAGCTACGAGGATTGAATAGAAATGGCAGAAGATATTTATTTGAAAAGGAAAATTAATTTCATCCAGTTAATTTAAATGATAAAAAAAATACTTTCTAATATTTTAAGACCTGCCACTATTATTGTAAATATGACTTTCTTACTAATTTATATTTTTTTTCCTCTTAGGTTCCAATAATTACAAGTTTCAACATGTAGACGGAAACAGTATTTAAAATAATTTTGTTGGTTTGTAAAAAAAGTGAAATTTTAGTTTTAAATAAAAGTACTTTGAATTTCAGCTGATTAATTATTTAAATTTGTAGTTTTATAGCTTTAAAAATTCAAGCACCTTAGACAACTATCTTCTAAAAATACGAGTATGAGTTCCCATAAATAATTTTTACTAACTGTAGAATTTGGATAAGTGTTATTTTAAGATGATTTAAATCAATCTATTAAAATTATAGAAGAATTATGCATTTGAAACTTTCTTTTATAGCTTAACAAAAGAAGCAATTACTGCCGAAGGTTCAATATTAAAAATTTCAGGTTGATAAATGATCTCTACTAGTAAAAAAAAATGTAATGTACATTATTCTTCATATAATATATATAATATCTTTATATATATATATTATATTTCTTATATAGTGAGTCTAAAAATTAATAAACTAGGTGGTCCGTATAACACCTCACCTTCGTAAGTGCTAAAAAAAACGTCTTTGGTTGATAAATTAATACTTCTAAAAGTACAAAAATATATACTTGAGGTTACAAAATAATAACTTAAGGTAGAACATGGAACACATGGCGCAAATTAAAAATAACTTTTCCAATTGTTGAAAATACACTTCAGGTTGATTTATAACAACCAGAAGTGTAAAATAGCCCACCTTAGGTTGAAAAATATATACCTCTACAAGCATAAAATTATATACCTGAGGTTGAAAAACAATTACCTGATCTCGAACAAAATACACCTGAGGTAGATTTATAATAAGCTGAAGTGTAAAATGACACACCATAGGTTGAAAAATATCTACCTCTACAAGCATAAAATTAGATACCTGAGGTTGAAAAATAATTACCTGAAGTCGAACAAAATACACCTGAGGTTGATTTATAATAACCTGAAGTGTAAAATGACACACCTTAGGTTGTTGAATAAATACTTCCACGAGTGTAAAAAAATATACTTCAGGCTGAAACATATATAACTCTGGAGGTATATTTAAGGTATATTTGAGGTTGATTTTGAGGTATTCATTTGCACCCTTTTCAACCTTTACGACGTATTTAAACAACAACCTCCTTTTTACCTTTAAAATATACCTCGTTTATACCTCATTTATACCTCGATTTTTTCATAAGGGATGGGTACCCAGATTTGATACACTCTTACAAAGTCATTCAGACTAAGGTGCGAATTTCACTTGTGCTGTTTTTAAAGGATTATGTCAAATGCTCGGAATAAACAAAACTTAGACAAAGCCTTACATCCTCAATCGGACGGCATGGTTAAGAATATAACCGAACTATCTTGAATAACATCCCAAGTAGCACATAATATTATATAACATCAGAAAATCGGTAAAATCTAACGTTATCTTGCACAACTTCTAATATTAGAAAGATACAAAAGATCGCTGTTTGCTCAGCCTTATATAATATTAGATTCTATACAAACTAATATTATCTAGCGTTCGCCATAATATTATTTTGCATTAGTTTTGATGCTATATAATATTAGATTTTGAATTTTTTGATATTATTTTGCTTCACTTTGTAAAGAGATCCAGAATGTTGGGACTTAAAGCACCAGCTGTTCCTGCTTGCATTTCGCAGGGCTGTTCACGAAACTACGGGATACACAAAACACGGGATACTAAGTTGCTGTTTGGTAGTAAACTTTGCCTCCTTAGTGATCTTCTGTTCCGCCTGAGCCTTCATCGCAGGAAGAATACCTTCAGAATCGACACACGTTTGGAAAATGTTCACTACTTTGGCATAAGCGAATCAACGGGACACGAGTTCAAGGAAGATGATAGTCCAATCCGACGTAAGGGACTTTCTCCCAAGTTACAATCTAACTGAGCCGGAAGAGTCTCCTCAAAAGACAGAATGACGTCGAGGTTCGAAAAAGGAAGTCCCCATCTCCAACACCAAAGGTACATTGTGTACCTTGATACATTGCGATAAGCTAGCCCGTCACCACGGAATAAATTAATTTTACCATTGTCTTTTTAATTGGAAATAAGGCCAAATTATTTCATATTTCTAAAGTGAATTTAGTAATTTTATCTATGTAGTGTTATGTGATGTCATATTTTACAATTTGTAAGTTTTATGTAAGCTTAAACTTCATAATGCTGTTCCATAGTACTGTATTATTTTTGTGTCCCTTGCGGGGATTGTACTTCCCGGGATATGCCGCCCCTGAGAGGAAGGCAATATTACAAATTTGAAAAAAATTTGTAGAATGTTGTAAATATTGTTTCGTCATTAGGATAATATCTCAGACAGTTCAATTGAAAAAGTTATTTTATGAAAAGTCGCGAAATTCTAACGTTATTTTGAGTGAAATAACGCCTAATGCATTTCTTATGGGAAACTCTTGTCAAAAAAGACGCCAAACAGACTTTGTTGCCAACTTGACAATCGATATTTGACCTTCAATTTTGACGACAAAATTATAGTTCTGGAAAATTCGAGTTTCGAAGAGATGGAACTAATTTTTACGGAGTTATTCGAGAAATGTCTAAGATCACGTCGAAAGTTCCGGGGTTGCTTCTCCAAGCCTATATAAATAGGAGTATGCTTTATAGTATAAGAGAAGAGAACATTAGACTGTTTGTAACTGCAATCAGGGCCTGATTATAGCCTAGGCCCAATAGGCTTGGGCCTAGGACCCACAATTTCTGAGGGGGCCTCAAAAATTAGTAAAAACGCTAATTAAAGGTGGGCTAGCTATGTCTTGATTTAAGTACTAAAAAAAGTGACTTTTAGCAAAAATCACTGATTTCAATTGTTTGTGGTCACCAAACTGTTTTTTATTCTGACATAATATTGTATTGTTGCTTTATATTTTGCTTTAATTTATATATACGTAAACTTTTTCTTAGAAAAATAATATTCAATTGTCTGCTTTTAAAATTTCTTAGAATGTTTCTCTTGAATCATGCAGATTAATGGATTCTTTTTCTCTATTAGGACTACTCTTCAGTAATTTAATTTCAAAATATTTTGTAAGGGGCCCAGAAAATTTGGTGGGCTTTGGGCCTGAATTTGTCTTGATCGGTCCCTGACTGCAATAGTGTTCTGATTTGCGAGTCTCTTGTGAACCGTCTGAAGTTTCAAGGTTTGTGATTTGCTGTATACTAGCCAATTATTCATGCTATAACTCAGTGCTGGAAATTGCTGTATTTTCTGGAAAATTCTACCAATAAATTTTTGAAGTTTTAAGAACTGTTTTATTCATTTCCAACCCACTCGAATCCCTGTGCCTGGTACAATCTTTATATATATATTTCGTCTGTTCGTGTGTATGTCCATGAACTCCTCCTAAACGGCTGGACTGATTTAAATGAAATTTTCTGTGTACCTTCAGAAGGATTCGAGAATGGTTTAGATTCACAAAAGAACATTCTGCCACAAACCGTTCCAGCGGTATCAGCGAAAATCGAAATGGAATTTTCTGATTGGTTAAAAGTTAGCCATTGTTTTAAATTTTGCTGTACACGAATCAGTTCTCAAATATCTTGAAGATAACAACAGTGATATTTTCTATCTTATAGCTCTATTCGTTTAGAAAAGTAAATTACATATACTTTAATATTTAATCATAATTCGGTTCTTTATTTCAGGTGAGCACAAGCACGTAAAATCAACGAGAATAAGTTTCGTAATTATTGGTCGTATCACGGATTTAGTATTCGCGATCGCAACGCTCGAGTACGCCGTCTAGCGGGAGCCTGTAAATATCGGACATTAATTTATCACGTTTTCATTTAGTTCCATCAAAGTCATTGACTGAATCAGACGCCATTTTTTAGCAGCAAATAAGAAACAAAATTTCCCTAAGGAAAAGGCCGAAGAACTTGAAAAAAATCTCCAGAATATTAGTAAATCTTTCAGGAACAGAACACGCCAAACATTTGAAGAAAAATTCCTCAATAATTTTTTATTTCTATTATCAACAAACTTGCAACTGATGACTTCCGATTTCGGATACTGTTACAGATGTGTGTATTAAGGTAAAATGCATTTCTTCTGTCCTCAATTCATTACGAATTAAAGTGAAGTCAACATTGCTTTCGTCATTCCAGTGAATAAATATGAATTCAGAACATACAGAATTGTAATAGTTATAGCATATTCTTCTTCGTTATGGAATAGTATATATTTCTGTATCCATATAATTCGGAAAACAACAATAAAAAATTATCCAAGTTACTTGAAATAGTGCCATTTGTGCTGATTCTTAATTAATTTAAATCGTTTTCTTGGTAAGTTTTTTTTAATTTTGAAAGAATAAGTTCAACTAGAATTCAGCTATTCTGTTTTTAGCTACATATTCAAATTCATATCAATTATAAAATTTTGCTGTGTAGTATGTTATCTAAAAGTAATGAAGGTATAAACTATGTATCTATTATTTGAGAATAAAGTTTTCAAACAAGGAACTTATCATTTTGGAATTCTCCGGGAATCATAAATCAGGTAAGTGCAATGATTTTTACAATAAAAAATTTGCTTGTAAATATTTTTTTTTTCATTTGATGATGGTTCTCTACAGAATGGTTTTTTACGTCTGATTAAGAACTATAAGAATAATAAAAAAAGAAACAATATGAAAGTTTTTATTTCAATGTTAATAATTCTTAAAATCGTTTTTTTTATCCTAAGAATTCTTTATTTTCCGTTTTTTAGTTTATAATTTTTTGATAAAAATTGTTCTCAAAATACTTTTGAAAAATTAAATGGTATAACATTATGTGTTTATGTATACTTCTTGTATATTCCAATGTTTGAAATAATATGATTCAGAAAAGTATGGAATAAAAATTCGGTACTTACGACGTATTAACGCCACCGCCGCTACAGATTTGGCGGTTTTTAAGTGCCGCCAATCTACACTTAAAATTTTTGCGACAGTTCATAAAATAAAACACTTTATTTAAAATCAAAATAGTTAATTGGATTTCGGTGGAAAATGAACCGATATAGAGTTTAGCATAGATTCAAAACAATCATATCGCCATATGAACTCTGATGAATAAGATTCCAAATGAAATAACATTTCCAAAACGTACGTTTGCCAAGATAAAGTTTTATGTTGCGGGAATTGGTACATTTTCGTTTTTTCGGTAAAATATTTCCCTCCTGAAAAAATAAAATTGCATCTTGTTTTGTTTTTGGCAAATCCCAAAGACGAATATTCGTAGCACTAAAAATGGCGACAAAAAAGAATTGTTTTTTTTGTTTTTGTTTTTGTTTCGTCAACATTCTTTATTTTACGTTTCTTAGTTTCTAAATAATGATTTTTATTGAAACTTGAAATTTTTTGATAAAAATTGTTGTCAAAAAACGTTGTTTACAAAATTAAATTTCATAAAATTATGAGGCTTATGTATACTTTTTGTTCATTTTAATTTTTGAAGTAATATGATTCTTGAAACTATAGAATGTAAAGTTTAAATGGGCCTTTCATGTTATATCATTAAATTTAGTAATACTATTTCTCGGGCATTAGGTTTTAACTCTTATAAGAATATACATATTTTTTTCTGTTAATGTACAAATATTTTTCCGATGTGTTTTGGATATTCCTTCTCTAATAAAAAGAGATACCATTTTGTTTTCGGTTGTACAAGAAAGAAGATCAAGCATTTTTCTTTTTTAAATTTAATAAGCCACATTAAAGAAGGAACGTTGCAATGCTACACGCTACATTAACGACGTCTCCAGAGTAACTGAATGACGGTTCATATGGAAATCGCAGGTAAGCGTCTCATATACGACCCCTATAGTTCTGTTACCGCGGTGTTCCGCGCAAACAGGAATGGTGATAAACATAAGTTACCAATTTCGTCAAGGGGCACCCACAAGTATATTTTTACCAAAAATAGATTTTTGTTTTAAATTTTATCATTATTATATTTCTTATTTAATTTATTTCATTTTTATTGCTTTTTTATTATTTAAAATAAATACGTGAATTTTCGAATTAGCAAATTTTTCGACCACTGTCAACTTTTACATTTCTTTTTGTTTGAAAGAGAATATTTGCAAAAATATGCCGCCTAAACGAATCGCTCTTAGTCGTTCAACATCTCAAGCACGCAAGAAGAGAACTAACCGTGTTTCAGAAAAATCGGAGCACACGGACTTGAAACTAATCGAGAACACAATGCTTTAGCCCATTCCTTAGAAACGTCTGAGAAACAGGAAAGAAGACTGTTAACAAATCAACTACGCACTACTCACGCCTGTTCCTTGGAAACATCAGAGCAACGGGAAAGAAGACTGTTAACAAATCAACTACGCACTTATCAAGCCCGTTCGTCGGAAACATCAGAGCAACGGGATGCAAGAATAAAAATCAATCAAGAACGCACTTCGCAATTCAGACGCTGCCAATACTCTGATTTGAATCTCAGTGCATTTCACTATGATCCGACCAACTATAGTCTTTCACCCAAGCGTCATCATCGGAAAAATGGATCAATTATGTATGTTTTGTAGTGCTCTCAAATTTAAGAATGAAACAGCTGGAATTTGCTGTTCTGGAGGTAAAGTGTAACTACCAGATTTAACGTCGCCAGCCGAGCCATTATCAACGTTGTTATCGGGTCAAGCAAATCAATAGAAACTTTTCTTGGCGAATATAGGTCAGTACATTCGTGTTTCCAAATGACTTCATTCGGTGCTGCTACAAGTATCGGTGCGCATATGGACAGCTAGAGTTATTTATTACATTCACATGCAATCCTGCTTGAGCTAAAATTAAAGAGCTTTAGTAACTTAGGCAAACATCATCGGATCTTCATGATGCATTATCACACGTGAGTTAAAACAAATATTAAGCTCTAAACTTGGTTTTATTGCGAAAAGTCATGCTTTTAGAGAGACACGGTGTTTGATGCATTCTATTGAACGGCAGAAAAAGAGAATTGCCACATGATTTGGCTTATTGAAAAACTCACACCAGGACAAATTAGTCAGCTCATATCAGCAGTAATATTCATGACGTCATTGATCCAGAATTATTACAGATCATCATCCAAAATATGTTTCATGGTCGGTGTGCATCACCATACATGTCTGTTTGAAAATGCACTAACGATATCCTAGAGAATTAACTGTTGAGACTATCACTGGTTTTTTCACCATTAAATAAAATTCTCTATTCAAATCATAATCACAAATCTCATTTACACACTTAAGTACAGCTAGTATATATATATATTTAATGACGGGCACTTGGGTCTTTTTTCCATTGATCTCAAGTGCCAGAATTGCTTCTCTTATCGTTACTCAGTGGGCTCCTGTGAATAAGCCAATATTCCATCGCCCACGTCAAATAACCACAAGCCCATTTGCAGGGCGGTTTGTGCTCAGGTGGAGAGAGAAATAAAGTTACATCCATACCTACGTTCGGATTCGAACCCACAACAATTGGCCCTGTAGTCCAGTACAGTAACACCACCAAACCAGTGATCTTTTTGTTTATATATATATATGTATATATTTAGGCCTAAAATATTTTTTTATTCACAAATGAGTGTAATGTATTGGTGATCGCAACACTCGAATACGCCATCTGGGAAGAGACTGGTTTCATGCCTTTAGCCCTTCTCCTTTCCATCTCCTCCTCTTTTCAGTTGTATAGGAATGTACTACGATATTTTCCCTTTTCTATATATTTTTCCTTTTTATTTAATAAAGATATTTTTTTAAATTTCCGTGATACTTTTCCTTAGAAATATGTTTAATTTAGTTTTCAGTTCCATATATTTTTCCAACTTAAAAGATTTTAATCTATATGAAAATCAAGAGAGAGACGAAACTAACGTACTTCCTTCCTCTATAACTTCCCACCATTATAATGGGGAAAGCATGTGAAGTTTTGCCATAGGTAGAGAGTTCTGCTCTACGCCACCTGCAGCCCATTCCGATCGCTAATATAAAAGCCCAATTTAGTTGTATTTCTATTCTTTACAATTTGAATGATCCAGTCATATTTAGGATATTTGTTAAATTATTTATTTTATTTTTTCTTTCACATTTTATTAATATTTCTAGATTGGCGATCGAAATGGACAGCAGGTGGCGTAGAGCAGAACTCTCTAGCTATGGCAACACTTTACATGCTTTCACCATTAGCGTGTGGAAAGTCATCGAAGGAGGTACGTTAGTTTCTGTCTTGATTTTCATATAGATGAAAATCTTTTAATTTGGGAAACTATTTGAAACTGAAAAGTACAGTTCTAAAAGAAAGCACCAAACAAATTTTAAAAAATATTTTTCTTAATTTAAAACGAAACATATTAGGAAAAGCAAAAATATTGCAGTACGTTCCTATACAACTAGAAAGAGGAGGGGAAAGAAGGGAGAAGGGCCAAAAGCACGGAACCGGTCTTCTCCCCAGATGGCGTATTCGATCGTTGCAATCGCCAGTAATTCACAGGGGCCACATTATTTGTTTTGGCTTTAAGGGCCATTCGCATTGAATCCTATTACCCTAAGCATACAAATGTAAGCTTAAACAATAGATATATTAACTGCTTGTGCTAGCATGACTCACACTTGCGTGCAATCTCATGCAGTGGAAGTTCTCCCTCGTTCAGAACTAGAGCCCCTGAATTAGACAGGCCGACTTATCTATTTTTGGAGCAAAGAGCTAACATAAGCACAATACTAACATAACGTTAACTTGCGAACTTGTTTGCTCCAATATTGCTTGGTAGGTCAGCTCAGATAGTATAGAAGCCTTAACTAGATCCAATAGGTTGTTGACCCTCAAAAAATCGATGACAAGAAGTGGAGTAGCGTATAAGTCCTCCTTGGAAAGGCCCAAGCAGTCAAGGATATGTTCGACGAGGCCTGTTGTTGTTGTTTTTATTGTATTCCTTTTTATTTCACTAAGATCAAATAGTTACTTTCTTAATCCTGGCTCATTTAATTTTGATTTTAAGCTATTTATGGTAATATATCGCCTGAAGTTCAAACGATTTGTTTACATTTATCATAAGAAATCTATTTAATATGCGATTTTTCATCTATTTTTAATCTACCAATTTTTTTTCGTTGTAATTCTTGCGTTAAATTGCTGAAATAATTAGTTTCTGTGATTGAAATTTTCATGGGAGTATGTTTATAAATTGTAAATTCAGCAAATTCCGTCTTCTAACTATTTTCGCAGGTTCATTTTGAAGAATCTCAACTGGAAATAAATAGAAAAGATTGTCACGATAAAGTTCCACGGAACCCCGGAGTTCTGTAAAGAAATACAGGGGTTCCGCTAGTCAGTACTTTTTATAGCCACATGTAGCTGACCACTTAACTGGAGCATTTTGCTTCTGCACCTTTTAGCCCAAAAGGTGCAGAAAGGTTTTTTAATCTATAGATTAACCGTTCTGTGGAAGAGTTACATCGATTTCACGAGATAGTACTTTTATAGCCACAAGCTGCCGAACACCCAACTTGAACATTCAGAGCTTTTGCACCCTAGAGTAGGAGGTCTAAAAGAACAGTTCCCAAATGGTGTTCCGCCGAAAAGTTACAGGGGTTACGCGAGTTAGTACTTTTTATAGCCAGTGATGTGTTTTGAAACCTCAGATTATATATATTTAGATGCAATCTACAATTTTTTTTAATACTTTGGTTGGCTTTGTGAAATTATTTCTAATAAAATACCAATAAAATAAAGAAAATATAACATTTCTAATAACAGCAGTATAATGAATAAATTATGAAAAGGACAAGCATTCATAAAATACTGCATTTGTATTTCTCATCACGCTCTTCCGATCAAAATAATAACCTTTAATAACCATTTTTACCGTGCATAGCAGTTTTTCTAAATTTTCATTTCGTAGTAAACCGTCCACAATTCGGCTTATTTCAACTTATTTATTTCAACATATTTAGTTTCAACTTATACACTTGAAATGAATTCTTAGTTCGGCTAAATATAGCATAAGAACTAAGAATTTAACGGTTGTTCGGTTATAAAACCGAATTTAATATTATTAATCATAAAACGATGAAAATTTTTCTTTCCTCTAGAAAAATATTTGAAAAATAGTCCTTAATAGGCTGTAAAGTTCACTATAAACTTTAAAAAGTCGGGGGTTCCGCCTAAAGAAGGTTAATTATTTAGGGTTGCGTAGTAGGGATATTTTGAACCGCTGCCCTAGATCAACTAATTAGTGATTGATCTCTATGTCTTTGTCAGAGTACACACAAGCAAAGGAGGGGATACTAATCTCTATATTCTTTGTCTACGAAGTACTTCGATTGGTTGAATAAATTATCAAACCGAGCATAGGTATTAGTAAAATTGCACAAGACAAAAATGCGAAAACTGCCATTCTAGTAAACCTGAAAAAACGAGATAAAAACGATGGTGTTATCGACTAATCAAATGCCTCTATTTATTAACAAGTCGGGCAGTCAAGCAACAGCCATTACTTTTTATAGTCAGTGATGAGTTTTGTCTGTTTGTTTGTTTTTATTTACGTCGCACCAGAGCTGCACAATGGGCTATTGGCGACGGTCTGGGAAACATCCCGGAGGATGATCCGAAGACATGCCATCACAATTTTTGATCCTCACCGGAGGGGATGGCACCCCCGCTTCGGTAGCCCGACGACCTGCACGCGAAGTCGAGCACTTTACGGTAGAACAGTTTAACGAGGACCAATACCGCACACCCTCGGTCCCTACGCAGACTGATCCAAGTGGTCACCCACCCGCACACTGACCGTAGCCAGTGATGCTTGACTTCGGTGATCTGCTGGGATGAGTTTTGAAACCTCAAATTATATTTAGATACAATCCATAATTTTTTTAAATATATCGCTTGCCTTTATGAAATTATTTCTAATAAAATGCCAATAAAATAGAAATGGCATTTTTTAAAAGAAAATATAACATTTCTAATAACAATATAATAAATAAATTATGAAATTGTCAAGCATTCATAAAATACGGCATAAGTATTTCTCATCACGCTTTCCCAATCAAAATATTTATCTTCTTTAATAAAGAAATATGTTTACTTAATAACCATTTTTAACGTTTATAGCAGCTTTTTTAATTTTCATTTCGAAGTAAACCACCATTCGGCTTATTTCAACTTATTTATTTCAAAATATTTAGTTTCAACTTAAATTCTAAAAATGAATTCTTAGTTCGACTAAATATAGCATAAGAATTGGGAATATAACTTTCGGTTATAAAACCCAATTTAAGATTATTAATCATAAAACTATGAAAATATTTCCTTCCTCTAGAAAAATATTTGAAAAATAGTCCTTAATAGGCTATAACGTTCACTATAAACTTTAAAATGTCGGGGGTACCGCGGAAAGAAGGTTAATTATTTAGGGTTGCGTAGCAGAAAAATATTTTGAACTGCTGACCTAGATCAACTAATTCAAATACTGAAAAAATCTAAACTCATTTATACCACCTCCTTTTATAAAGACTCTTCCATTATAACGACCATTTAAGAAAATGAATCAAAGAATTGATTCATAAATCTGTTCATTTTAGTGAATTGATGCAAAAGAATCGATTCATTTCAATGAATCGATAGTCACATCACTACCCACTTGATCTTCAAAAACTATAGTTGTCACTATAGTGAAAATTTCGAATTATGTAGAGATTAGGAAGAAAAAGGGAAAAGCTACGTTATCTCTCGGCAACAATAAAATGTTACCTTTTTTGTTGAATTTAGAACTATACCTCGCTAACTGGCATACTTTTGTTACTTCCGCAAAACGTTCGCTATGAAACCAATTTGATAGGATCAAAGTAAGGCTCTTCCATAATGAGAACAGAACTGTCCGCCATTATGGAGCAAACAAGTTCGCTAGTTACGTAGTGTTAACATTAGCGTGAGTGTTTAGATACTTAAAATTATTGATATGGGTAATTGCGCAGTGATGAATTTGGCAAACAGTTTTCTGAAAAAAGTGTTTTCTAATGTTAATATTTTCATTAGTTCTCGAAGGAAAGAAGAAATGGGTAATAAATTGCAGAATATACAGAACTATCAGCTTCGAAGTGGAGCTCACTTATGAGAGGTAAATGCTCATTTATTTATAATTTATTGAATTTATTTACTAATATACGAAGTAATCATAGTTTATTAGTAATTTTTATACTAATATATGTAGCTACATATATTAGTATAAAAATTACTAATAAACTATGATTACTAATAAACGATGATACTAGTATATAAACTATCTTAAGTTGTTAGAATTTGTTTCTGAAAGCTCGGTTTTGTCAGTTTACTAATATTATCTAAAGTTCGCCAAAACATTATTTTGCATTATTTGTGAGGCTATACAATATTAGATTTTGTATTTTCTATTATATTGCGTTGCATATCTTATTTTTTTGGACTAAGCAAGGGGAAGATTCGGATAGTGGTAGAATGATTCGGCAATACAATTTTACTTAATTTTCGGTATTGTTGTGTAGCAGTAAAGCATGGAACAATAGTTTTATAACTCATTCCACGCATTATTTACAATACTCACAAAAAAAAAAAAAAAAAAAAAAAAAAAACATTATGTTACCGAATTTTGCTACATCCATTTTCTACCCTCTTATTTCAAAGTATATTTTTGTTCCGGTTGATTTTTTGGAATTACTAAAGATATATTACAGTTCGTTTGAATTTGTAAATTGTGCAATAGTTTTTGCGTATTATCTCTTTCGATTACAAAACTCCACGCATTCTTTGATGAAGGAAGTATTTTATTATAAAAGTTCTTTTACCTTTTTTTTTCCATATAGTCAGAGAGTTTGAATTATTATTTTTATAAAATTGAACTATCGTGGAACTTGGGCACTCACAAAGTCTTCTCCGAAGACGTGTACTGTCTCAAGATCTTGAGTTCCCTTTTCTTCTGGGTTCAAAAAATGACAAGACTAAACTGATAGCCGTAAATCCGAGCGACTATGATAAAATAAAATCTACAATTGATAAATATCTAATCTTATAAAATAATATTCATTAACTTAAAATGAATATACCTTTAATTCCAATTACTTTTAATATTCACAGTAGACATACTTAATAAATACAATTTTTCTCTTAATATTGAATCAATTTATTTAAAATGTATTAATTAATATTGAATAGATTAATAATAATTACAGCCATTTATATCAACTATATTTATATTAAAAAGTAACTAAAATGACGAGTTATTAATATATCCTCCTTCAAACACTTTAAGTAATAGATGGCGCCATTAGAATACACACAGTATCTCTTAAAATTATTAAATTTATTTTAAAACCTTAAATTTTCCTCTGATCTCTGTGCATTCAAGGGATACTGGTTAGCGAAACCAAAAACTAGTATCCTGTGAAAGCATTTTGGTTCCGAGGTAGTGAGTTCAACGCCCAAATTAAATATTAACATTTATTTATTTACATATATTTTTTAACATTTTCTAATTTCCTTGAAAAAATAGTAAATATTATAATCACTAGATGGTACTACTAGAGTAAAAGCATGATATCATTTATTTATTATGTAATAAAATATGACGTCATTATTTCTTAATATGCGATTTCTCCCAAATAGCAAAGCTAATAAGTATTGCCATCCTAAGTAAGTGAAATAATATTAATAAGTGTTGCCACCCTCGAAAAAGTAATAAATGAAAATAATATCAAAAAATGAAACTATATGAAAAACAGAAACCGAAACTAAAACTACAGGCGGGCAGAAATAAGCACCCCTTGACTTTTCATGACGACGTCACTTCCGTCCCTTAGATCTCGTGGTATACTACTATATATATATATATATATATATATATATATATATATATATATATATATATATATATACATATATATATATGGGTCATTCTCACAAAAACTGTCATTTTTCAGTTCATAAAATCCCCAAAAAGTAAAGTGAATAAAAAGCTCTGAAACTTTTTATATTAATAGAAATATGTAATGTTATTATAAAGAAAGTATATATCCTATAAATTATACTTAATATTTAAATTAATAAATTTTTTAAATAATTAATTTATAATTAATTAATTTATAATAATTAATAATTAATTTATAATTAATTAATTTATAATAATTAATTTATAATAATTAATATATAATTAATTAATTTATAATAATTAATAATTAATTTATAATAATTAATAATTAATTAATTAATTTAATAAATAAATTTATTAATTTAATAAACTGATTTATTAGTTTTTTATTTTATTTTTCAAATTAATTAATAAGTAAATTAATTATTTTCACTATTTAAAAAGTGAGGGAATGACACTAATAGTGAGGGAATAATATTTTATTTCAATACATGTTTTTATCTAAGTTTCGTCCACCTAAAGTTTGAAAATGATAACATACTAAGTATATCTAATATTTATTATAATTTAGTCTTATATATTTAATAGTTTCTGCAGGTTTGGAAAATAAAATTGGCTGGCACGATTGAACAAAAAAAAATTTGATAATATACTCATCTTGAATCATTCCCTCACTTTATACACTAGTGAGGGAATGATGAATTCAATAAAATTTAAAAATAACAGTTGGGCCTAATCAATTTCTGAAGTCAATCACATACAATTATATTCATACAAGAAAACAACATATAATTATCCACTTTCTCGATGAAGTTGTATTTTATTTTACTCTAAAAAATGACATGAGGGAATGACAAATGTAGAAAATTTTACCTGGTTTGATTCATTCAAATTTATTCCACAGCAAAGCTTCTTTAAGTTGAAGATGGAAACATACTGCAATTTTGTTCTATGATGCCAGTTGTTAACTTCTGAAGTTTTTATTAAAATAATTTTATTCTAAGAAGATTGCAGGCAGTGCCGTAACTTCACCCCTCGGGCCCTGGGGCAAAAATTTCTGGCGGAGGCCCTTTCAAAAACTTTCACTACTCCATCTCTAATCGTCATTTTAGCTATTTATGTATTATGTTAGCGAATATGTTTATGAAAACAAGTTATTTGTTCGCATATAAATTGCATAACAAAGCATTGTAAGTTTTCCACATGGCAAAATACAAAATTTCAGCGAAATCGATTAACCCTGAGAAATTAAATTTTAAAAAAGTCGTACTTATAAAACTCAATTTCTCAAGAACTAATCAACCAATTTCGCTCAAATTTTGTATTTTCCATGTGGAATTAGATACTTTAAAATGATAAAAAAAAAAAAAATATGCCTTGCGATTCAAAAGTTTTCAGACTATTATTGTCCCGTAGTGGACTGATCGTTGAGACACGGTTCCCAGCAGATCACCGAAGTCAAGCCTCACTGGCTGCTGTCAGTGTGCGGGTGTGACCACTTGGATCAGTCTGCGTAGGGACCGAGGGTATGCGGTATTGGTCCTCGTTAAACTGTTCTACCATAAAATGCTCGACTTCGCGTGCAGGTCGCCAGGCTACCGAAGTGCGGGTGCCATCCCCTCTGCAGAGGATCAAACCTCAAGGGATGTTTCCCAGACCGTCGCCAATAGCCTATTGTGTAGCACTAGTGCAATGAATGATCAACAACATCAGACTATTATTAAATAAAAAATACTAAATATTTACTAAAAGTCATTTTTTGCATGGAATTATCTTTAGATAAAAGAATTTTATAACAGTGCGCAAAAATTTTTCAATTCCCTTAACATTTGGGGGTTCAAACTTTGGATAGCTCACCCGACCCAACTATTGGGACCATATTTCCCAGATTACAGCTACCTATATTACGGGGGTTAGAAAATCGAATCGATTGAGCAAAGTTATGTTTATTCAGGGAAAGTATGTTTTTGTGTCTGATTACGTAACTTAAAATAAAATATCGTGCACTAAATTAATTTGCATATTTGAAGTCACACCCTCGAATTATTAAGATGGAATCCTAGAACGTGAAGATCCGATCATTAAATTAAAAGTTATTCAGGATGGTACGTTTTTGGTTCACTGCACGTAAGTGTTAGCAATTTACGTCATCTCACCGAGGAAATGACTAGGGGGGGAAAAGGCTATTCATGTTGTCTCCTCTTGTCCCCCATGCCCACAGTAGCCTCCTTTTCCTTTAAATATAATGCTAATCATAAAATACCAATTTTATAAACCTGTTGAATCCGGTTACTATACCGTTAGGAAGGTCTTTTCAAGACAAAATCATTATAATAATTAAAATTATTTTTTAATTTCAAATCTAAAAGTTTTTGATCGCGTTATGGAAACTGAAGGAAATTATAGACTTTTTTTTCTATCGGCACATATATCCACATTTTGAAAAGTCCTAATTGAAAAAATAAACAGAAATTTTTTCTCTATATACATTGATTAACAAAAAGAAAAGTTGCTTTACTCCAATATGGACAAGTCCCTAGAAAATATAGCTATATTTTGAAAAGAATTCGTTCTTGAATATTTGGCCTATGTATTCATGACGCCATGTTATCATATCTCTGGTTCAAAACTAAAACGACACTTCTGCACTCACTTCTCATTCAAATAACATGAGAAGATAGTGCAGAAGTATCGTTTTAGTTTTGAACCAACGATATGTGGCAAAATTATGACAAAGAGTAATAGTTTTTTTTTTCTTTTTTTTTTTTTTTACGAAAGAAAAATGAGAAAAAAATCAAAGCATATTTGCTAATTAAAAAAAAAAATTATTTTTAATGGTTTGTCATGGCAATGAATTTTAATTGCTACGGATTTCTAAGCTGATGTTCATAGCTTTTTTATTAAATTAAATATGATTTTTTTTATTTAAAATAAAGATTGCATTTCATTTTTTAATGAAAGCAAAGTTGTTAAAAACCCTAAAAATTCGAAGTTCCAATTTAAAAAATTTAAAGGTCTTAATAATTTAAAAAATATAAAATCAGAACAAAATCCATGCACGCAATAAACAGTAAAATTATCAATTAAAATTTAAATGTATTAAATGAGTTAATGCAAACATTTACTTACCTCTTTATAAATAAATTTACATTTGGTTTTCTTGTTTTCCAAAGAAATTTTTTATTAAGAATGGGAATTATTGATATCACGATTTATGTTTGAAAAAATGAAGTTGCAAATAATTTTAAAAACTCTTAATTAAAGTTAAATTTTAATTTCAAAAATTAAACAAAACAAAAGGTAACAGAAAATTTATTTCTCAATTAAAAATGGTTAATATAAATGACGCAATTAAATGAGTTAAAAACTGGAATTTAACTGCAACGTTTTACGTTTGTCTCAGAAAAAATCCCTTGACAAAATGACCTAAGTAAATGTTAACAAGAGTCATCCCCTTGGATCCCTTAAAAGCTTACATCCGTTTTCCTAGAACATCTAGATAATTTCTAGTTTAAGACAACTTAAGGGACATATAGATGGTACTGTAAATATATGACATTTTATAAAAGCACAAAAGAGCCCAGGGTCATAAAAATGATTAAGGCAATTTATAGAAGGAAAAGGTCATTTTCCCATGGTGTAAAAGGAGATGGCTATTTTTTGAGGAGTCAGATAACTGTGGGTCAACTCTGTGGGGGGTATGAAGGTTTTAACACCTTCATACCACCCACAGTCAAAAGATGCTTTCAAATATATCTTTAGTCTCAGTGAAGAATGCATTTTTCAGGATGCAAAACAGTGGTGCTTATTTTAGTTTTCTAAACACTTGTTAGGTTTTTTATGATGTGCTCCTCTTCTCTTTTCGTGTTTTTGTTTTAAATTTTTTTAATAAATTAAAAGTTGTAATATGTAGAAAAAAATTTGAACAAAACCGAAGCATTTTTCTTGGGGGGGGGGGGAATTTCTATTTCAATTTGAAAAATAGCTATCAAATTGGGAAAAAAAGTAATTTCTTTTCCTGAAATTCTCAATTCTGTTTTACTTTATTATAGCGAATGCCAAATTTTCAGAAGGGGAGGCTAAAGTTTTCGATTTGGAAAATAGCTTTAAAGTCCAAAATAAGAGTTAAATATAAATTTCACTCGACTTTATTCTAGCGAATGTCTGAAATTCAGAAGGAGTGAAGTATATTCTTCACCCCCTCACTTTAAGAAGAAAATAAAATTTTCTTTTTGAAAAATAGCTTCAAAGTTTTTTTTTTAAAAAAACAATTTTACTGGACTTTATTATTTCAAATGTCTAAATTTCTGAAGATACAAAAATTTTCTTTGCCCCCCTTGCTTTATATCAGAAGAAATTAAACTTTTCTATCTAACTAACTCAGTGGCGCGACAGCCCATTAAGAGGGCCAAGGCCGACTGTGCCCATCTCAGTTTTCTTGACCTTTGGGCTCTGGGGTGCAGGAGCATATGTTCCGGTCAGGTGGTCAGCCGAACGCGAAACCCCCAGTGTTAGTTCCCAAGCATGCTTGGTACTCATTTTATCGACCCACTGAAGGGATGAAAGGCTGAGTGAACCTTCCCCGGCCCGAGGATCGAACCAGGGACCTGTGGCACGACAGCGCGAAGCGCTACCGCTCAGCCACCGGGCGTCAAACTTTTCTATCCCCTTACTATATTTTAAGAGGAAAATGAAGTTTTTTATTTGGAAAATATCGTCGAAGTTATGAAACAAAACAATTTTTTTCTTTTAAAATTTTCTATTTTACTTGATTTTATTCTATTAATGTCTAAATTTCAGAAAATGAGAAGAAAATTTTTCGCCCCCTTACTTTTATTTCAGAAGAAAATAAAGCTTTCTATTTGGAAGATAGATTCAAAGATGACATTTTTTTCTTAGTTACCAATTTTTATTATTTTTGAGCACTTGGAAATTTCAGAAGGGGCGAAAAACTATGTTCGCCGCCTCATTACTATTTCGGTAGAAAATAGAGTAAAAGTTGGAAATAAAATACTTTTTCTACTTTTACTTTACTTTTTCAAAAGTCAAAAAACATATTAATCACCCATAACAGAATAACTTGATGTATATCTTCAAAGCTGAAAAAGAATAGCTTTTTTTTTCCCTCTAAAATTACCTATTTTACTAGACTTCGTCTTGGCGAATAACTAAATATCAGAAGAGGCAAGGCACATAAATGTTAAAGGAATATAAAGTTTTCTATTTCAAAAATAGCTTCAAAATTGAAAAAAATCTTTTTTTTTAAATTACTGATTTTACTTGACTTTATTTTTGTGAGTGTCTAAATTTCAGGAGGGGTGAAACGCATCGTTTGCCCCATCATCTAAATTTTAGAGGGGCCCTCTGCCACTGGGTCTGACGCAATCAACTACATGCAGCTGTGGCCTTTCCCCTTCTCTGCAAAGCGTGTTTGTTCTTTTAAGAAAGAGAAATAATTTGTGAAAAGGTGTTTTACCGTTTTTTACCCTTCCCTTTATGTTATAGTAGGTACGCAATTACAAAAATGAAAATTTTCATCAACACTATCTTAACACAATTTCTTTCCTACATATATATAATTAGAGTGCTTTATTTTGAAAAAAAAAAAACATAATGTGGTCTCTTCATATGAGGCCCCCTTGACCATCGGGGCCGCGGGGCGGTGCCCCGGCGTAGTTACGGCCCTGGTGATAAGAACATTGTTGTGAGGGAATGACGCGAAACACTGGGGACAAAGTTTAAAATAGTGCTGTGTTAATATTTTTATCAGAAATTAAATTTAAAATTGATTTTCTGAATTCTATATTTCAGTATTCTGAAATAAAAAACACGAATTTGTAAAATTTTTATTTTTATTTTAGAAACAATTTTTTTCTTTTTTTAAATCAGCAGTGGGGACAAGTGAGGGAATGACACATTGGTATATTTTAATTACCTAAAATAAATAAAAAATAAAAATTGATAATTTTATTTTTATTCTTTTGTTAGCTTGCATTCTGAAGGACACTTTCCCTGAATTTTTTTTTTTTTCGTAAGCTGTAAAACAAACATAAAATATACTGGGAACATGAAAATGACTGTTTTTGTGAGAATGACCCATATATATATATATATATATATATATATATATATATATATATATATATATATATATATATATATATATATATATATATATATATATATATATATATAAAGGTTGCAATTAATTTTTGAATGAAAACAGAGTTGTTAAAAAGCATAAAATAATTGAAGTTCCAATTTCAAAAATATAACGGTTTTAACAATTTAAAATAAATAAAATAAGAACAAAATCCATGCATACAATAAACAGTAAAAACATGAACTAATGTATTATATAATTTGATAAACGAACATGGAAAAAAAGAAATTCTTATGTGGCCATTCATATAAAACAATTCTAACATATAAATACACAATTTTAAATGTCTTAAATGAGTTAGTGCAAACATTTGCTTACCTCCTTAGAAATAAATTTACTTTTGGTTATCTTGTAGTCCAAAGTAAATTTTTATTGAGAATGAAAATTTTTGAGATCACGGTTCATGTTTAAGAAAGAAAAAAAAAAAGATTGTTGCAAATAATTTTATTTAGTCTCACTTAAAATTAAATTTTAATTTCAAAAATTGAGCGAAATGAAAGTTAACAGAAAATTTATATCTGATTTAAAAATAGTTGATATAAATTATGCAATTAAATGAGCTAAAAACTGGAATTTAGCAGAGAGTGATTAGAACGTTTGTCTCAGAAAAAGTCTTGACTAAATGACCAAAGTAAATGTCAACAAGAGTCATCCCCTTGGATCCCTTAAAAGCTTACATCTGTTTGCCTGGAACATCTAGATAATTGCTTCTTTAAGACAACTCAGTAAATATACGACATTTTATAAAAGTTCAAAAAAGTCCAGGGTCATAAAAATAATAAAAACAATTTAAAGAAGCAAAATGACATTTTCCCATTGTGTAAAATGAGATGGCTATTTTTTGAGGAGTTAGATAACTGCAGGTCTTCTTTGTGGGTGGTAGGAAGGTGTTAAAAGTCAAAGAGACGCTTTAAAATATCTATATTAGTCATCAGCTTAGGATGCATTTTATTACTCTCTCCAGGATGCGGCAAAGGGCAAAAGAGCCCTTATGAAAATTTAAGGTATATTTAAGGTTGATTTGAGGTATTTTTGAGGTATTAAGGTTGTTTTGAGGTATATTTGAGGCATATTTAAGGTTGCAGAGAAAACAGCAATAAAAATTATACCTCGTAAAGGTTGTAATTAAGGTGTACGAGGTTGATTTATATATACTTCAGCTTGTTTTGAGGTTGTTTAAAATTCACTTCAAATCAAGCAGACTGATAAGGAGATTTTTAAGGTATACCAGGTTTATTTTCTTGCACTTGTAACAAAAGAGGTATTTTTGAGGTATAAAAATTTTTACCTTATTTCAACTAACGATAAAAAGGTATTTATTGAGGTATATGAAATCATTTTATTTATACCTAAGCTTATTTTGAGGTTGTTTTAAATTCACTTCAAATCATCCAGACTGATAAGATGATTTTTAAGGTATACGAGGTTGTTTCTCTTACACTTGTAACAAAAGAGGTATTTATGAGGTATAAAAAAATCAACCTTATTTCAACTAACGAGAGTGAGGTAATTACGAGGTATAAAAAATATACCTTTTTTCTACTAATGATATTGAGGTATTTATGAGGTATAAAAAATATACCTTATTTCAACTAAAGAGCGTGAGGTATTTATTGAGATGTTGAAGTCATTTTATTTATACCTAAGCATGTTTTAAGGTTGCTTAAAGTACACTTCATATTAACTAACTCACTTCCCAGAGTTCCATGCGAGCCGGCAAATGACGTGTGTGTTGACAATCGAAAGTCTATTCGAAATTCGGTAAGTGTGCTTGACATTTATTAATTTAGTTTTATCACTTTTAATCAAATATGCTTCAATTTTGAAACTTAAATTTTATTATTTTTGTTTTAACGACGCGTCCTGATCTTAAATAATTTAAGTTGGAGGATATTCTTAGAGGTTATCGTTGTAGGCTTAGCAATAAAAGAGAATAACCGAAATATTTCTCGTCACTGTTTTGGGTAACATTACTGGTGAATCGTTACAGCAGGTCATGTACAGTATATTTTATTGTTTGTAGTTCAGTCAAATAGAACTATTCCTTTTATTTTGCCTAAATGTATATGTTTTAACGTAGCAGTATGCACGCTGATTAATTGAGAAAAATGTTCACAATTTCTCTTATAAATAAATCATTGAAAATTGAAAGATTTTTAAAATAGCAATTTTGCTTCGAAATTCTACTATAGCTGTATGCTTATCGTTTAGATATTTGTTGCAAAGTTTATATTATTGTTTATATATATATATATATATATATATATATTTACAGAGCTTATCTTCAGTTCCCTGATATTACTGAGAAGGCCTAGACTGTAAATAGCACATGCGCGGCGGCGCAGAAGAAGAGACAAGCAAGCTACTGCTCAGCCTTCCCCTAGGACAGTGGTCGGCAAAGTGCGGCTCCGGAGCCGCATGTGGCTCTTTGGCTCCTTAAGTGCGGCTTTGGCACAAATATCCATGGAAGGCGCAATAATATTTTCATTTTAAAAAAAACTTGGTAAGAAAAATAATTACATCTTATTTTGATAAATTAAAATTCTTCTATAAATCGAGAACATGTATAATTTTTTGTTTAAGTTAAAAGATAGATAGGTAATTAAAATTTTATATTGTAGTAAAAATACGTAACGAACATCGAGTTAAAGTTTATTAGTTTTCATAAACGTAAACACAAACCATGCACAAGCTACAGGCTGAGATTGTTCGTATGTTTTCGGCGTACACCAGTGTGATGCAAAGGTACCACAAGCATGCGCACATACTTTTTCTAAAGGAGTGGGGGTACAAATTGGCATCACAACACAAGTGGTCTGCTTTGAATGACCTGGAGAAGGAAGACATGATCATATTCAACGCTTGGAATAGTATTCCTGACTCTTACGATCAGCTGAAAACGCTCGTGTTTGCTGTTCTTTCCCTTTTCGGTTCTACAGATATATGCGAACAATGTTTTTCAAGCATGTACAGTCCGCAAAAAAAAAAAGATATCACCCTGAATAACTTTTGTTCTAATGATCGGATTTTCACGATCTAAGTGTCAATCTTAATGGTTCCCGGGGGTGACCTCAAATATGCTAATTAATTAGTGCTAACTATTAATTAAGTTACGAAATCAGACACAAAAACGTACTTTCTCTGAATAAACATGTATTTTTTTTTACATATTTGGAATCCTGACCCTTAAAATAGGGGGGTAGACAAAATTTCGAAAAAAATGGGTTGTAAATTATGTCGCAATAGGGATTTATATATCTGGCGATGGTTTAAAAATATGCCAAATTACCTCGCCATAGAAGGGGAAATAATTTATAACAACCATAAAGAAACTGAATGAATGACAAGATGGGAAAAGATAGTGCTTCTTGTTGCTAAGCAACCAAAAGAATTTTTCACGTTGCTTTCTGGGGTTTTTTTTTTTTTATAAATCTCCTTTAAAAAGGAAATTTAAATAAATTAATAAATTATTTTTGATTCTCCAAGATTATAGAATCTTTGAATTTTTATCTGACATTATTTATTTTTGTAAAGCTGTTTTAATGTAATTTGTATGACAGTTTTGAATTAAAACCAAATTTTCATAAGTTATCATAAATTTATGAAGAGTTGTAGGGTTAAATGCTTTTGCCCCGCACTTCGAGTTTCTTAGGAATGGAAAAAAAAGTGATCAAGCAAAGGTGGACCTGAAAAAAGATAGCTATTCTGATGCATAATCGCAAAATTTTATAGAAATCACGGTATTTATTTTCGATAAAATTGTAGAACTTAATAAATGTTATAAGGCATTTTAAAAGCATTTTGATATATATATATATATATATATATATATATATATATATATATATATCATAATAAATAAAAACAAAAAAAACACGGGGAAAATTACGAAAAATAATAAGTTTTATTTATTGCGCATAAGCTGCAAGTAAATAGAACTCATAAAATAAGTAAATAAGTTCAAAATGTAGAAAAAACTTGGGAAAAATTACGGAACAATAAAAAAGGGGGGAAGAAAAATAATAATAAAAAATAAAACAGCAAGAAACCGGAAAAAAAATTCTAAAAATATCCGGAAAATAAAAGATATAATCTTTTCATCAGCTTACACGATTATATCAGCAAAAAAATAGTACTTTCTATTATTGTATCAATATAGCCAAAGTAAAATATATCAATGCAATAGTTTGAGAAGCACTCAAAAAAATTTTACAAAAAAATTACAAACATAATGGAACACAATAAGTAAAAATATCAAGCGAAATCAGAAAATTAAGTATAAAGAAGAAACAGAATAAAACATGAAACGAAATCTATAAAGCGAGCTGCGAATTCAAATGAACTTATTACATGAACGTGAAATTTTTAAAGAATTATTTAAAATATTTTCGAAAAAGATTGCCACATTACAAAATATGAAACCAAAAGCGGAAATTGAGCTAAAAGCTTAAATAGAGGGGTTTTGTATTAAAGTGCGTTCTTACTGCAGTGTTTTGGTTATACCTATTTTATATAATGTGATTATAATGCTTTTTGAATTTATTATTCTGTTTATATCGGAGAAAATAGTAACTTCGTTAAATCATGAAAATTCTTGGAATTAGACATGAAAAGTTATGAATTTGAAAATCTAAAATGTAACAGATACCCTGTATTAAGGAAAATAAAATATTTCATTTGAAATCTATTTTTTTATTCAACATTATTTCATTTTATGCTTTACAGAATATTAAAACGGTGCGGAGATCAAGGAGGTATGTAAATAGGAAAATATATTAAAATCCATATCTTAAGTTCAGAACCTTTTTTCATGGCACTTGTTAACCAAAATGCTGTAATGATATTGTCAGCATTTCAATTAAAAGAACTAATTCGTTCTGTTTAAAACTATTTCTATCACACGACTTTTTTTTTCCGAATGTCGCATACCTCCCTTAACTATATCCGTACTTCTTCAACTACGATTAAAATAAAACTTTATTTTAAGGAGCAAGTCAAGAATTTGTACTTCTTAATATTTGCAAATGATATTAAGTAAACTTAGTTTGCAGTAAAAAGAGTTGATGTTATTTACACACTCCTTTCGTTAGTTCTTTAAAAAACATGATTAAACGAAAATTAGGTTTATAATACCCTTAATTAAACAAGAGTAACAATTGTTACAGTTTTTACAATAATTTTTCATTTCTGACACTCTTTTCATGAGATAACTTCTTTTGCCAACGATTTTGTCCCTTTTTTTTGTTAGTTGAAACCAGCTTACGCATTCTTGTAATTTTTACATTTTATCTTTAAAATTTCAATCTCGAAAGACATGCATGAAGTGACGCCTAGTCCAAAGAATCTAAGTTAAATAGTTGTAAGGCCGATTATTACGAAAACAATTAACTACTCTGGTTCAATGAAACAATTACAGTAAAACTTGGGTAAGTTGACCACTTCATGTGCATTGTTTTAGTGGCCAACGTAGACAAGTGGTCAACTTATAGAAGGGGTGGGACATTGTTTACTTTTTCGTTTCCTACATGTTGCTATACATTAAAAAAAATTTTTTTACTTGACTTTAAAATTTGATTTAGCAAATGGCCAAATGAATATCTCAAGAAATGTGTTTAAACCTAAACGAACTTCAATTTGTTACACAGAAATAATTTTAATATTTAACTAACTTTTAAAAAAAAATTATTTTGTTAGTTATGCATGTGAAGTGTTTAATAAAAATAATTTCTTAAAATATCAGAACACGAAAACATTGAAAACTTTAACAAAACAAAATTATTTTAACACTTTAAAATTTATTCTGTTATTACTACGCATACAAGCCTATTTGCTCACTATTGCAACTGGAAGAGCAACTTTTCAACTAACACACCTGTTTTCAATGAATGAATGAAAGAAATGGTCAAAAGCTGACTCCCTACAGTTTCCCCAGATGGTCAACTCACAAAAAGGTTTAGATTAGCTTTTTACACTATTTCACCAAACAAGTGAAATATTAACATACATTGCGAAATGACAGATTATTTTCTGAATTTTTTTTCTGGTCAATTTATGAGGGTTTTAGAATAGAATTTCATAATACTCCTAGACAAAATTAACTTATTTCAGTGGTCAACATACAAGATAGACAGGTGGTCAAGTTACAAAGGTTTTGCTTCTTTATTATGTAGGAAAATTTCCGTTCTTGATAATTGAGGTCAACTTATTCAGGTGTAAAACTTACAAGTGTGGTCAACTTGGCAGGTTTCACTGTATAAATAAATCATTAATATTCTTGTTTTTTTATTACGAAATATTAGGAGAAATTTGTATACATAATTTCTTCGAAACGTGTGTTAAAACTATGATTATAAGTTATTTAAGAAGAAAAAAGTCAAATGGAGTAAAAGAACAATTTTTGAGATGATGATTCTAAAAATAGCACATTTTGCAAATCTTTTTGCAATTTTTTATTTTAGTAGTTGTTTAACAAAACAAGGCATATCGAACATTTTCCTGATATAGCAATATTTTTTTGAACTGTGCAAAAGTTGAGAAATTATACAAACAACTTTTAAAGAAAATATTTTCAACTTTTTAAGACAAAAGGGTAACTTAAAAGGGTTAGCGCACAAGATTAACTTTGAATGTTGAATTAAAATTGCATGCCCGTAGTTTTTTGTTCATTTAAAAAACAAAACAATCTGTTAAATTTTTCCCCTGTGCGCACATACGCATTTACTTTTCATTACTCGAGTAAATAAGAAGTAATAAAAAAAAAAATTTATAATTTATCTTCATTTTTCGTAAACAATAGTATTTTTAGTAAATAGTCAGCTGTTCTGCTTCGAATGATATTGAGTGTGATCAGTAGAATATTTTTAATTTCTTAACAAGATTTAATTCTCAGATAGCTGGCAATAATTTTAAGTTTTCTTTCAATAAGAACTTAGCAATAATTTAAAAAGTAATTTTATTTTAAAGAAAAACATAAATTAAAGTACTTAAACAATTGATTAGTATATTATTGGAAAAAAATATACATAATAGAATTTTAAAAAAAAATTGCATTAAAATTCAATAAAAAAGTTAGAAAAATAATTCTGCGAAACACGCATAGACAGGTAATTTACAAATTTATTTTAAGATTAAGGCGATATATAAGATGTAAAGAAGTTTTAAAAAACTCTACTCTAAACTCAGCTGCACGACAGCCCATGGAGGGCCAAGGCCTACTATGCCCATCTCAGTTTTCTGGACCTAGGGCTCTGGGGTGCAGGAGCAGATGTTCCGGTCAGGTGGTCAGCCGAACTCGGAACCCCCAGTGTTTAGTTCCCAATCATGCTTGGTACTTATTTATCGACCCACTGAAGGGATGAAAGGCTGAATCAGCCTTGCCCGGCCCGAGGAACGACAGGGCGAAGCGCTACCGCTCAGCCACCGGGGGAAGTTTTAAGATGATTAAAAATGTTGACTACGCATTCGTATTAATAATTATAAAATATATATTCAAGAAATTGATAAATATATTATTCCAAATCTATGCATACGTGTGTATATTATTGAAATTGTATCAGTTATTGAAAAAGAAAATCAAAAATTAAAAAATAATCACATTAAGTAAGCACGATCTGGTGCATAATCATATTCTATCAGAAGCACGCCTTTATAAAACTAGACATTCGTTGAATAAAGTGTTTTTTATTCAAAATGTTTTATTCATAATTTCTTTACTAAATTACAAATACATTATTAAATGACTAAAAAGAAACATCGTATTTTATAGTTTGAAAGAAATGAAAATAAAAAGATTAGCAAACGATTATTAGCGAAAAAAATATGAATGAAATTTTACACTACGTGCGCGAAGTCAAGTTCCTCGCAAGTTTATCACATTTTAATATTAATCGCCCCATTTAATCATTTTTTTATTGTCGCCAAATTATTTTTTTAAAAATAATTAATTTTAATTTTTTTCAGCTTCTAATAAATAAAAACAGTTGAAACTTTAGATTTTTCTATTGAAAAATATGTAGATTATTATGGTATAAAAAAATTCATACCTTATAATTCAAAATTTTTTCATCCTCAATTTAATTAAATAATAAAAAATAATTAATAATTATTAAAAATTATTTTTTTCATGAAATTATCTTTAGGTAAATGAGTTTTATGAGTGGGTGCAATTTTTTTTGAATTGCTTCATTAGTTTTGAAAATATGACTGAAAACGCAAAAAGCGAAATTAACATTAAGGGGTACGAACTTTGGATCGCTCTCCTGACCAAACTATGGGGACCACATTTCCCAGATTGCGGCTACCCCCTATATTTTGAAGGTTAGAAATCCAAATATGTAAAAAAAAATACATGTTTATTCAGAGAAAGTACGTTTTTGTGTCTGATTTCGTAACTTAATTAATAGTTAGCACTAATTAATTAGCATATTTGAGGTCACCCCCGGGAACCATTAAGATTGACACTTAGATCGTGAAAATCCGATCATTATAACAAAAGTTATTCAGGGTGATATCTTTTTTTTTTTTTGCTGACTGTACATTATCAAGAGTAAACTGAGAAGTCCTCTTATTGATGAGAACTTGGAATCATGAACTCAAACTAAACTTAGTGGCGCGACAGCCCATAGAGGGCCAATGCCTACTGTGCCCATCTCAGTTTTCTTGACCTTGGGCTCTGGTGTGCAGGAGCAGATGTTCCGGTCAGGTGGTCAGTCGAACGCGGAACCCCCAGTGTTTAGTTCCCAAGCATGCTTGGTACTCATTTATCGACCCACTGAAGAGATGAAAGGCTGAATCAACCTTGCCCGGCCCCAGGATCGAACCAGGGACCTGTGGCACGACAGCGTGAAGCGCTACCGCTCAGCCACCGGGCATCGACTTGGAATCATGCCTTAAAATTAAAAACAACAGCAAACAGATCTGACTTACTCAAACTTTCCAAGGAGATGCAAGCACATTGTTCGCATTTATAAATATTTATTAAGTATGAAATTTAGTTTTATTTAGTGTACTACTTATTTAGTGTAATAAAAATTTACTAAACAAGCAGATTTGGCTCCCTATTTGTTTTAAAAATTGTTGTAATGTTCATATTTGGCTCTTTGGCTAAAAAGTTTGCCGACCACTGCCCTAGGATATAGTTCTGAATTTATACCTAAAAGAAAAGGTAATCTCTCCTAATAAACTACAGAATTTATGTAATTGTTGATAACAATAGTTTGCTAGATATTTGATAATTGAAAACTAGTAACTGTACTAGCTCACTTCTTCATGTTTGATCACAAAACTGCTATTTTCACTACATGTTATTTTCTCGCATTTTACCCACGTTAATTATTTACTAAGCAAATTGTTATTACTTATTAGAATATTGGGCAGAATGAAATTAAATCCGATTTCAAGTTTATATGACAATTTGTTTCAAGGTTATGAGCTTTTTCATGCAGCTGTTTATGGTTCACTACTTCAGAAATGTGCGAATTTCGGAAATCTTAAATATTTTAGAAATAAGTCAGTATAGTATGCAATTTTAATCCTGAATTGAATAAAATCAATTGCAAATAAAAACATTTATTGTTGAAAGTAATATGCATTATTTTGAGTTTCATCCTATGGGATGTGTATTTATATTTAAACAAGTGCTTGTAACAACTAACTATTAGTTTTATTCTGCTCGGTATTATAAGTTATATAGGAGATATTATACTCAACTTATTTTAAAAGTATTATTTCAAATCATTCTCTCTTAGACATTTTCCTCACATAAAATTACTCACAACTTTAAAATAAATGCTCCTTATCAGCTTGTAATTTGTTCTATTCGATTGAGTGTAAAAAAAGAATAAAAATTGGTACATAACTTTAAAATTTTAATTTATTAAACGATTGTAGATTCTTGATTACATTGATTAAAAATTATTAAAATAACTATTTTTTAAGAAACTCTGATGTGATTGACAATAACATAAGTCCTTTTCAGAATCAGCGTCAGAAATTTAAAAAAAAAGCTGCTAGTTTCATGAAGTCTGACAAAAAGTTGAAAAATATAGACTAGGCTTATTGAGTTTAAAGATTTTTAAAAAAGAAAGGAAAGGAAATCTAATTATTAAACTTACAAGTACCATAATGTTACAGATGTATAGAAAAATAAAAAGTGTCAAAATTGCATAATAAGATTGGAATTAGATTGGATGTTTATAAAGTCCCGGACCCATTTTGATGTTTAATAACTCATAAAATAATAAAGATAGATTAAAATTAATAACATTAATGGTTAGATAGACTCAAAAAGTTTCATGACCCTTGTCAATGAACTTCCACGTGTGCCCCCTTCGTCGCACGGAGAATATCAAGTCGATAGTGAATTTCACGAGAGGTAGCTTTCTTTTTTACAGATAAGACAATCTCATCAGTCGTATACTTAGACATGTTGGAAAACTTCGTATTTCCACAACTAGAAGAGCTTCAGCCACATGTCTTTTTGCAACAAGATGATACACCACCTCATTGGGGTATCATCGGTCGTAGTTCTTTGAATGACCATTTTACAGGATTGGACGAGGAGGTCCAATTCCTTGGCCACCCATATCACCTGATATAACGCTGCTGGACTTTTTTCTTTGGGGATTTATTAAGGACAATGTTTACAGGAGGATCGTGTCGAACATTGATGGCCTAAAAGCCAGAATTACAACCGCAATAGCCTCTGTGGATGCCGACATGCTTGCCGCTACCTGGCGTGAAATTGACTATCGACTTGATATTCTCCGTGCGACGAAGGGGGCACACGTGGAAGTTCATTGACAAGGTTCATGAAAGTTTTTGAGTCTATCTAACCATTTATGTTATTAATTTTAATCTATCTTTATTATTTTATGAGTTATTAAACATCAAAATGGGTCCGAGACTTTCTAAACACCCTGTATATTTGAATTTCTGTAAATGTTGCTAATGGTAATACTGTCTTCAGTGTATTTTATTTTGTGGCTGTGATACATGTCATGCTTTTTAGCTACGAGGATTGAATAGAAATGGCAGAAGATACTTATCTGAATAGGAAAATTAATTTCATCCAGTTAATTTAAATGATAAAAAAAATACTTTCTAATATATTAAGACCTGCCACTATTATTGTAAATATGACTTTCTTACTAATTTACATTTTTTTTTCCTTTTAGGTTCCAATAATTACAAGTTTCAACATGTACACGGAATCAGTATTTAAAATAATTTTGTTGGTTTGTAAAAAAAGTGAAATTTTAGTTTTAAATAAAAGTACTTTGAGTTTCAGCTGACTAATTATTTAAATTTGTAGTTTTATAGCTTTAAAAATTCAAGCACCTTAGACAACTATCTTCTAAAAATACGAGTATGAGTTCCCATAAATAATTTTTACTAACTGTAGAATTTGAATAAGTGTTATTTTAAGATGATTTAAATCAATCTATTAAAATTATAGAAGAATTATGCATTTGAAACTTTCTTTTACAGCTTAACAAAAGAAGCAATTACTGCCGAAGGTTTAATATTAAAAATTTCAGGTTGATAAATGATCTCTACTAGTGAAAAAAATGTAATGTACATTATCCTTCATATAATATATATAATATCTTTATATATATATATTATATTTTTTATATAGTGAGTCTAAAAATTAATAAACTAGGTGGTCCGTATAACACCTCACCTTCGTAAGTGCTAAAAAAAACATCTTTGGTTGATAAATTAATACTTCTAAAAATACAAAAATATATACTTGAGGTTACGAAATTATAACTTAAGGTAGAACATGGAACACATGGCGCAAATTAAAAATAACCTTTCCAATTGTTGAAAATACACTTCAGGTTGATTTATAACAACCAGAAGTGTAAAATGGCCCACCTTAGGTTGAAAAATATATACCTCCACAAGCATAAAATTATATACCTGAGGTTGAAGAATAATTACCTGAGGTAGAACAAAATACATTTGAGGTTGATTTATAACAACCAGAAGTGTAAAACGACACACCACAGGTTGATAAATATATACCTCTACAAGCATAAAATTATATACCTGAGGTTGAAAAACAATTACCTGATGTCGAACAAAATACACCTGAGGTAGATTTATAATAAGCTGAAGTGTAAAATGACACACCATAGGTTGAAAAATATCTACCTCTACAAGCATAAAATTAGATACCTGAGATTGAAAAATAATTAGCTGAAGTCGAACAAAATACACCTGAGGTTGATTTATAATAACCTGAAGTGTAAAATGACACACCTTAGGTTGTTGAATAAATACTTCCACAAGTGTAAAAAAATATACTTCAGGTTGAAACATATATACCTCTGGAGGTATATTTAAAGTATATTTGAGGTTGATTTTGAGGTATTCATTTGCACCCTTTTCAACCTTTAAGACGTATTTAAACAACAACCTCCTTTATACCTTTAAAATATACCTCGTTTATACCTCATTTATACCTCGATTTTTTCATAAGGGAGTGGCAATTATTTTACTTTTCTAAACACTTGTTTTATTATTTTTTATTTTGCTGTGCTTTTAATTTTTAGTGTTCTGCTTTTTTTTTTTCTTTTTGTATTTTAGTTTATACATAATTTCTTTTTTTTTCGAATGAAAATTGTGCATATGTAGAAAAAAATTGAAACTAAGCAGAACTTTTTTCAGGGAGAAAAGTTTTCTATTTCAATTTGAAAAATAGCTACTAAAATGAAAAAAAAAAAAAAAAAAAATGTAGCTTCTTTTTCTAAAATTACCAATTCTACTTTACTTTATTGTAGCGACTGCCAAAGTTTCAGAAGGGGTGGCGCACATTAACTTCCCTTTCAATTAAATTTCAGAAGAAAATAAAGTTTTCTATTTGGAAAATAGCTTTAAAGTTGAAATTGAGAGTTAAATATTAATTTCACTTGACTTTATTTTCGCGAATGTCATGAATTCCAGAAGGGATGAAGTATATTCTTCTCCCACTCACTTTAATTTAAGAGGAAAATAAAATTTTCTTTTTGGAAAATGGCTTCTATTTTTTTTAAACCTATTTTATTTGTCTTTATCACAAAAGTCCAAATTACAGGAGATAAAAACACATTTTTGCCCTCTTACTTTAATATCAGAAGAAAACAAAGTTTTCTACTCCCTCAACTATAATTTAAGAGAAAAATTAAGTTTTCTACTTGGAATATAGCGTCGAAGTTATAAAAAAATATAACTTTTTTTTTTCCTAAAATTTCCAACTTCACTTAATTTTATTCTGCTAATGCCTAAATTTCAGAAGATGCGAAGCAGATTTTTCGCCCCCTCACTTTTATTTCAGAGAAAAACACAGTTTTCAATTTGGAAAATAGATTTAAAGATGAAATTTTTTTACTTACCAATTTTTCTTGACTTTATTTTTGCTCACGTCGAAATTTCAGAAGGAACAAAACACTTTGTTCGCTCCCTCATTATTATTTCAGAAGAAAATCAAGTTTTCTACCCGGAAAATAGAGTGAAAATTGGAAATAAAATATTCTTTCTACTTTTACTTTACTTTTCCAAATGTCAAAAAGCACGTTATTCGCTCATTTAGTTTAATTTTAGAGCACAATAAAGTTTCCTACTTAGTGTATAGCTTTTTTTTTCTTTCTGAAGTTACCAATTTTACTTGACTTAAGCAAATGTCTATATATTAGAAGGGGCAAAGCACATTGTTCAATCCCCCCCCCACACTTAAATTTTAGAGGAATATGAAAGTTTCTATATGGAAAATAGTTTCAAAATTGAAAAAAAAAAAAAATTTTTTTTCTCCCTCAAATTACTGATTTTACTTGACTTATTTTTGTGAGTGTCCAAATTAAAGGAGGATGGAAACACATTGTTTGCCCCATCACTTAAACTTTAGAGGGGGCCTCCGCTCCCAGTTGATACGCTGCTGGGTCTGACACTAGATAGTAGAGGAAACAACTAAGACAAAAATACAATATACAGAAAGTGTTAAGAATCAACTACATGTAGTTGTGACCTTTCCCCCTCTCTGCGAAGCGTGTTTGTTCTTTTGAGAAAGGAAAATAATTCGCGAAAAAGTGTTACACCGTGTTTTACCCTTTCGTTATATATATATGTAACATAAAAAGCTTAAATTAATCTTTTTATGTTGGATTCTTTGTTACAGAACTTCATCCTAATTGATTATTCTAATCGAAATACCTTCTCACATTTTTAAAAGCCACATCCTGTTCTTAAATCTATTTTTGGATCAAGTATGCATTTAATTAAAAGCAGGACATTTTTCCCTTTGCCTTCTGAGGAAAACGCTCGATCTATTTCATAAACCAATAGCAACTACTAAGATTTCCCTAAATTGAAACATTTTACTGGTCTTACTTCGCAGGATTTTCCCTAACATATAACCAATGAGCGCAACTTTTCGTGTTCACTTTTACACTCCTCATGACTGCTCTGTCTAATAATTAATAAACAAATTTTGTACCCTCCTTCCCGGCCTAACACCTGTTTTAATCCTTCCACTCGGCAACGACGTTATATATATATATAATTGAAAGAAAATTTGCAAAAAATATGTGATGCAGGAGATAACCCCTTGACCATCGGGGCCCAGGGGTAGTTACGGCCCTGGATAAAATGAGTAATTTGAGAAAATATAAAAGGTTGCCATTTACAATGGGGGTGTGTTTGAGCCTCCTAAACCCCTCCCTTACCTACCTCCTTGCTATCAATGCTTACTCATGCATATAAATTTATACATATCTTTCTTAATATTTTATTCGAGATCTTTGTGTTGATTCCTTTAGTCCTAACAACAATAATTTTTTTAATTTTTATTTATTTTAAAGAAAATGATATTATGACACAGTTCTAAGATTCCCAAAGCATGGGGTTTTATTTTTCAATCAAATTGTTTGAAAAATAATTCCTCAGCAAATGGTAAATCAGAAGAAAGTTTTCTAGCCCATGTCTCGTAATGTCTCCTACATCTAAAACAATCACTAACACAGCACAGCATGTAGTAACTGTCGTAACATACATTGAAAGTGAAAGTCCTTTACTAGATGGCACAAATATCTAAACTGATTTAAAGTACGGCACTCACTCAACTACGATAGTTAGGTTATAAAATCATATAAATTAAACTTTTCATAATGTTGTGCAATCACATTTGACATAAAATACGCTATTAAATCACACAATAATGAACAAACAACTAGAATGCTATCTATTCTGTGAAAAAAATTTATTACACAAACAACAAAAATCAGGTTTTTCAGCATTAGAAACATGAGAGCTAAAAATGTTGAACATCTTTATTTTTACATAAAATACAATAATAATTTACTCCACAGAAACATATTTATAATAGCTACAACATTATTTTGCTTAAAAAAAAATTCCGAAGATATAAGAAAAAATAAATTTTAAGGAACAGCTAAGAAAATTATTTGAAATATTTTTCTAAATCAATTTCTTTAAATAATGCAAAGTTTAATATTAAATAAAGTGCATTTCTTTTAACCATATAAGAATAAAACAATAGCAAAACATAGTTGGTTTTTTTAGCATAGGTTAAATTTTTTAGGCTAGACTGCATACATATTTCAATAGAATAGCTCTTTAATATAACAGATTTTAAAAAAATCAATCTTAGAAAAACCCGTCCAGGTTTTCCTGGGTAGGTGGGTTTTTTTTCAACCCTGGCATGAACACTACTATGTCCAGTCAAATTAGCTCTTCTTGAAAATCTCTTACTAAATATACTACAAAAATAAGGTTTCTTGCCAGTATGGACACGATTGTGAAAAGTCAGTAGACGTCTTTGTGAGAAACACTTATTACATACACTACAAGAATAAGATTTTTCACCAGTATGAGTACGTGTGTGTATAGTCAGTGTACCTCTTTCTGAAAACCTCTTAATACATACACTACAAGACTAAGGTTTTTCACCAGTATGAACATGACTATGTTGAGTCAAATTACATCTAAATGAAAATCTCTTATTACATATATTACAAGAAAAAGGTTTCTCGCCAGTATGAACACGAATGTGTTCAATCATATGACCTCTTTGTGTAAAACTCTTATTACATGTACTACAAGAATAAGGCCTCTCACCAGAATGAACACGATTGTGCTCAGTCAAATAATTTTTTCGTGAGAAACTCTTATTACATACACTACAAGAATAAGGTTTCTCACCAGTATGAACACGACTATGTTCAGTTAGTTGACCTCGTCGTGAAAAACTTTTATCACATGTACCACAAGAATAAGGTTTTTCACCAGTATGAGTACGTGTGTGTTTAGTCAGTGTACTTCTTACTGAAAAACTTTTATCACATATACTACAAGAATAAGGTTTTTCACCAGTATGAGTACGTGTGTGTCTAGTCAGTGAACCTATTTCTAAAAAACTCTTATTACATGTACTACAAGAATAAGGTTTTTCACCAGTATGAGTAAGTGTGTGTTTAGTCAGAGTACTTCTTGCTGAAAAACTCCTATTACATATACTACAAGAATAAGGTTTCTTACCAGTATGAACATTATCATGTGTAGTGAGATGAATCTTCTGTGAAAAACTCTTACTACATAAACTACAAGAATAAGGCTTCTCACCCATATGAACACGATTCTGTTTGGTCAGAAGACCTCTTAGTGATAGACTATAAGAATAGGATTTCCCAACTGTATGAATTTTGTAGTGCTTAGTGAGACTTCTTCTTTTTGATAAAATCTAGTTACTTATATTACAAGAATAAGGTTATCTTACAGGATGAAAAACACCTTTTACTTTTCTGAGAAAATCTTTATTTGCTCAGATTGAACAAATAAGGTTTCTTAACAGTGTTAAGACAAATGTAAATAATTTGAAGAAAATTTCTAATTACATGAAATGCAAGAAATAAGTTTTTTGCTTACATGACCTGTATAAAGTATGGGTCTCTCTCTTCCAGTTTTAAAATGTAAATCACTTCACTACCAAAATACTATGCAAAATATTGTTGCAAAACACTTTTGCATGTGTTACTAGAGCAAGATCTCAAGAATAACAATTATAAATATGCTGCAAGAAATGAAGATATAAATCAACTGTGCAATGATATTAAAATGGAAATGCATAAATATAAGAAAAAATATAGATTTATTGTTCAAAACAAATTTTTTCTTTTTTTATTTGAAACAAATAGCTATAATTAGATATTGGGAAAATAATTTGCCATTAAATAAAATGAAGGCAAGAATTCAAAATAATTTTCACAACAAAAGTAACTCATTCAAACAGCACAATGAATCCTTCAATAGCATGTTGTATCAATCACTTACTGTGATTGAATTTTCTAATAAATTACTGTAGAAATATGATCACTTTATTACAAGAATTCAATTTATTAATAGGTGTATCTGTGAAAGAATCAATTCATATTTTTTTGAAATTTCCAACAAACTTTACTTCAATAATATTTCTATTTCACCATACATACAAAGATACAAAACTAAATTAAATGATTTCACTTTATGGTTTTTTTTTCTTGCATAAAAACTGCAGAAACAATGAACCTCTTTATGTAGGAGATTCCTTTAAATTTAATACACTATGAATGAATGCATTCTTAGACACACTGCAAAATTAATGTTATTTGTCATTAGGAAAATTTCTTACAAAAATAAACATAATGCTATTTACTATTATGAAATTAAATATTATATACTAGAAATTAGAGCTCATTTACAATTTATTACATACACACATCTTGCAAAAAATATGGTTCAATATATACTTTTATGTCAGACGATATTTTTTTTTTTTTTTTTACTTTCACTGATTTAAAAGGTTTGACATTATAAATATATATATATAGATTTAAGAAATTAAATTGCTAATTTTTATATCAATGTTTCATCATATCTGATAAATGCATGCTCTTATAAATTAACATAAATATGTTTCTATATTATGAACACACAACATTTAAATGAAATTATTTCTTATGGCATACTTTCTATTTTGAATAATGATTAACTACACTTGGAAACTCTTCAATAAAGTGCAAACATTAAATTTCTATGAAAATATTTTTCTCTTAGAACATCATTGCAACTAAGTGTCACACTTTGCCCAGATACTTTTAACCGTTTGTGTCACAGCATAGAATGTTATTGCCAACACAGAAAGATATTGCCTACTATCTCCTTCTGCCAGGAACCATTTAACACACACTGCATGTATAGTTTGTTAACTACATGAATCGAACAGAAAACACAATTCTTTTTAACATTTAGGCACGCACAGCACGTTTTTGTTTTCAGTATAAAGAAGATATCATAGAAATACGATCTGCATGGAAATAACCCTTTCAAAGCACTTTCTATAGATTTTCAATTACTATGAATGTAATTTAATAATCTTCTAAATCCAAACAGCACATTAAGTGAAATTTATTGAGGTGGAATGCAGATTTCTGAAGATTGCGACGAGCTCTTTGCGGTAGCTTACAGCTCTGTATTTTCATTAATGTAGTTTATGGTTGAGGCTTGATCGTGAGACTTGATAGCTGGAGGTTGTTGTGTCTCTAGTCGCCGAAGATCAGGTGGGTCGAAATAGGCAACCGAAAACGTAAATAACTCTCACCGCATTTATGCACTTGTTGAGAATTTTTAACCGAGTTATACTATATTAATTAATACCTTCTTCCATAGTCTAAATAACACTTATACTTACCTGATTTTGTAAGGAAAAGCTTTATAAAATTGCTTTTTAATTTGCAATTTACTTAATGTCATATTTAGAATTAGAAGATCTAATCGTTCTTGGAGACGTGATATTATAAAACGCACAATATCTATGCCTGCGTATTCAAAAAACCTTTCCTATGGAATTGCACTCAGAGTAATGGGGAAAATTTAGAAAACGAATTAAAAAGGTTATTTGCATGCAGATCTTATACTCATGATATTATCTTTTTTATACTAAAAATGATTTTAAAAAAGGATCAGTATTGAACAGTAAATAGGATTCATGTTGTGCGTAATAAATAATTAAAAAAGTGTTTTCTGTACGATTTATATTATTAATGAACTATTCGTGCAATTAGTGTTTAATGCTTCCTAGCAAAAGGAAATATTATTGAAGGCAATATTATTTTATGTAGGCAACATATGACATAACTTTTTATGTTGTGTCATAAACAGTAAATTGTATCTGTGTCATAGTGACAATGATGTTCTAACGGAAAAGTATTTTTATACTTACAAATTTATTTTTGTAGTTTGTGTGCTTATAAGTTTCCAAGTGCAGTTCATAATTTTTGTTCTTTATTAGAAAACATTTTATTTCTTTTCTAAAAAGTAATTTTATTTAACCTTTTTGTGATCACAATATGGAAATAATTTCTTTTGACAGTCATTGTGATAAATTAATTAATCTAAAAAGAATTAATTTGTTTGAATCTGAGTAATACATTGAATGAACTTTTTCATACAGTGCATTATCAGACAGTTGTAAATCAATTAGAATTGAAGATACCGAATACAGTTGCTGGTAATTAAACTATCTCTTACTTTTATAAAACACACATGATTTGATATTCATATATAAACAATTTTAATTTTTTTTTTCGCAGTGAGTAAGAGAAAATATTTGTGTGCAGTTTATACAATTTAATACTTATAGATAGATAGAATTAAATTTTCTTGATACTCTTATAATTTTAATGAATAAACACATGCCTACTATATGTGTGATAGAGCACTGATCCAAAAATGTACCTGTAAAGCAAAAAAAATTGTATTTATAATGTCAAGTCTTTTAAGTGAGTAAAAATAAAAATTCAACTTAATAGTTTATATTGAACCATATTTTTGCAATGTGTGTGTGAAACAAATTATGAATGAGATCATCTAAATTTGATAATTTCATGTACTAAATTGTAAATAGCATTATTGTTTATTCATTTTCAAATTTACAAGAGGTCTTTCTAATAATAAATAACATTGATTTTACAGTGTGTCTTAGAATGCATTCATTCATTGTGTATTGAATTTAAATGAATCTCATACATAAAAGGGTATATTGTTTCTGCATTTTGTGATAACATAAAGTGAAATAAAAAAAATTTAGTTTTGTGTCTTTGTATGGACAACAAAACAGAAATATTATGAAAATATAGTTGCTGAATAAAGATGTTTACAACTCAATCAAATTTAAATTAATCCTTTGGTAAATGCATTTAGTAATAGATCTATTCCTTTAACAAAATGATCATATTTCTACATTATTTTATTTTGCTTCTTTAAAAAATTTAGTCAACGTATAAGTAACTTTACACAAAATGCTCTTTTTTGTAACATGCTAATAAGAGCCTAATTTAATTCAGAATAAGTTACTTCTGTAGTAAAAATTATTTTGAATTCTAACCTTCATATTAATCAATGAATAATTAGGTTTTCCATTATTTAATTATAGCTATTATTTGTATCAAATAAGAAAAAAATAGCAAAATTTTGATTTTGAATAGATTTTCTATCTTTTTTCTCATATTTATGCCTTTCCATTTTAATCTCATTGCAAAGTGAATTGATGTGTTTATTTCTTACAGCATGTTTATGATAGTTTTTCTAGAGATCTAACTCAACTACACACAAATTATCTCTACCTTTATGATTCTTACTCTAGTAACACATGCAAAATTGCTTTACAACAAGATTTTGTGTACTATTCAGGTAGTGTAGTGATTTAAATTTTAAAGTTATCAAGGAAAGACCCACAGTTAATACCAATCATAAAAGGAAGAGTCTTATTTCTTGCATTTCTTGTAATTAGAATTTTTCTTCAAATTTTTATTACATTAACATTTGTCTTCAAACTGTTGAGAAATCTTAATTGGGATGTATGAGTGAAAAAAGTTTTCTCAGAAAAGTAAACATATGCTGTAACAGTGTTTTTCATCCTGTAAGATAACCTTATTCTTGTAATATATGTAACTTGATTTTTTCAAAAAGAAGTAGTCTGACTAAACTTTACAAAATTCATACTAGTGACAAATATTATTCTTGTCGTATAAGAGTATAATAAGAGTTTTTTACAAAGAGATCTTCTCACTAAGCACAATATGGGTGAGAAGCCTTTTTCTTGTAGTATATGTAATAAGAGTTTCTCACAAAAACATGTACTGACAGGACACATTCGTGCTCATACTGGTGAGAAGCCTTATTCTTGTAGTACATGTAATAAGAGATTTTCAACTAGAGCTAATTTGACTCAACATAATCGTGTTCATACTGGTGAGAAGCCTTTTTCTTGTAGTGTATGTAATAAGAGTTTTACGCAAAGAGGTCAACTGACTGAACACAGTCGTGTTCATACTGGTGAGAAGCCTTATTCTTGTAGCACATGTAACAAGAGTTTCTCACAAAAAAGTACACTGACTGAACACAGCCGTGCACATACTGGTGAGAAACCGTATTCTTGTAGTATATGTAATAAGAGATTTTCAGTTAGAGGTAATTTGACTCAACATAGCCGTCTTCATACTGGCGAGAAACCTTTTTCATGTAATCTATGTCCTAAGAGTTTTTCAGAAAAAGGTTATTTGACTAAACACAGTCGTCTTCATACTGGTGAGAAACCTTTTTCATGTAGTATATGTCATAAGAGTTTTTTGTGTAAAAGCAGTTTGTCTCAACACAGCCGAGTCCATGCTGGTGATTTTTCTTGTAGTATATGTAAAAAGAGTTTTGCAAGTAATAGTTATCTAGCTAAACATATCCTCACTCATACTGGTGAGAAACCGTATTCATGTAGTATATGTAAGAAAGGTTTTGTGATAATGAGTCATTTGATTATACACAGTCGCATTCATACTGGTGAGAAGCCATATAATTGTAGTGTATGTCAAAAGAGTTTTTCAAGGAAGGATCATCTAACTAATCACATTCGAACTCACACTGGTGAGAAACCCTATTCTTGTGGCACATGTAATAAAAGTTTTTCGCAAAGAGATCTTCTGAATAACCACATTCGTATTCATACTGGTGAAAAACCTTTTTCATGTAATGTATGTAATAAGACTTTTTCAAGAAAGGATTACCTAACTCGTCACATTCATGTTCACACTGCTTAGATGCCATATTCTTGTATACATAGAAAGAGTTTGTTTTTTCACTTAAAGACCATCCAACATATCATAGTTTTATTCATACTGGTATAATACTGCATTATTCTAATGTGTTTAAAAAGAGTTTTTTTCTTCTTCAAAAAGACTGACTTTATTTATGTTTGTTGTAACATAATGTAATAAGAGTATTTCTCAGTAATGTTATCTGACTAAATGCTGTGTTGTTCATACTAGTGAGCCACCATATCTTTATAGCATATGATAAAGTAGTTTTTTAAATAATAGTGATATAAGTATTTACATTCATGCTCATACTGGTTAAGAAACCATATTCTTGTAGGATCTGTAATAAGCATTTCTCAACAAATGCTAATCGAACTGATCATAGTTTTGTTGACCCTGATGAGGAACCTTATTCTTGTTGCACACGTCAAAATAATTTTTCCAATCATGTCCTGACTCATGCTGGTGTGTTCACTTTTGCAGCATGTGTAAAAATAGATTGACGAAACATAGACCATTTTTCACGGAGGATAAATTTTCTTCTTGTTTCGGTTATAAGTAAAACTTTTCACACAAGTGTCACTGGGCTAAACACAGTTTAATGAAGCTGAAAAAGTTTTTTTCTTTTCAAAATATTTTAAATTTTGTGATGCATTTTTAATTGTATTTTTATTTCTTTGTAGTATATGTAATGCCTGTAAAATAAATTTGAGTATTGAAAAATTGTGGATTGTAATTTAAATAAATCCTTCTAAGCACATCTTAGAAGAAGTTGTGACCTTGGTTACAGGATAACATTACTTTATTTACAACCAGTTTTGCTTGACCAAAATATAAATTGTTATTTATTCTTTCAGCATTAGAATCCTGAGTTGTAGTTAATATTTCTTAATAAAAAAAATTTAAAAAAAAGCACTTCAGTAGCAGCTTTTAATTAAAATTATATGTAACATCTTTTATTTAATGAATATTTTCTAACAGCACATGCTGTACTATTGCAATTTTTTTCATTTCTTTTAACTACGAAATATTTTAAGTTAAAACCAGAGAGAAGTAAATTTTCTTTGTTTGGAAGTAAATTTGATTTAATTGCAAGTATGAAACATATAGATAAAGTAGTATAAATTGCTTCATAAAATCAATTTCCTGTACTACTTTAATCTGAACTTTTTCAAACTTTCGTCATTTTTAAATCTTATATTTATGTTACCAAAATATTGCTGTAATGAGTATTATGACAGTTTCTTAAATGTTTACTTGATATAAATCACACATTAATCACATTTGAACGCGTTAGATGGTATAATTTATCAAACTTTTGAAAAAGAACACAAAAGATTACTCAAACTATTAAAAGATCAAAATTTGTAAATTTTTATTAAGGTCTTTTCTTAATTCAAAAAACTATATTTTGCTAATTTATTATGTTAAATATAGAAGTAAGCAAATAATTTCAATGTGTCATTTGTAATAACTTACCAGTTCATGGATATTCATGAAATAATTTTCTTGTTATAAAATGCTTACATATGTGTTAGTGTGCAGGTGAGATATTTATTTACTGTAGCCCTTTTCTTATAATGGATCAATGCAGTTTAAATGTCTTACATAAAATATTCTACTTTGTTGTATATGTTTGAAATAGATACACTATATTTAATATTAAATTTAGCATTGTAACATAATGATTAAAGAAGTAAAGTTTTAAAAAATTTTCATAAATGTTTTTTTGAATTTATCATTTGTAGTACAATTTCAATATCTGCATAAAATATATTTTTTTTGTTTATATACGATTAAAATAAAATACATTTACTTTAAAATTCCATTTGCTAGTTCGTTGAAAGAATGAATTTTAAAAAATTTGTTTAAGGCATTCTTTAAAATTTATCACTTCTTATATCTGAAGAATTTTTTTTAAAGCAAAACTGTGTTGTAGCTATAATAATTATGTTCATGTGGAGTAATTCATTCTTCTGTTCTATATAAAATAAAGATGATTATTATCATACTATAATGTGAAAAACTTAATTTTTGTTGCGTGTAATAAAATATTTTCACAAAATAGATAGCATTCTAGTTGTTTATAGTCATGTTAATTATTGTGTAATTAAATATTGTATCTTATGTCACATGAAATTACACCGCATTAGGAAAAGTTGAATTCATTAGGCTTATTTATCTCATTTTTGTTGCATGTGTAAAAAAAAATATTTTCTCAGAATAGTGTCTTGGCTGTTCACATTATGGCGTAATTTAATATTATACTTTATATAACGTAAGATTACTGTGTATTATTAAAAGTTGAATTCATAAGGTTGAGTAACCTAGCTTTCGTAGTTGTGTTAATATTATTATTTGAATCAGTTTTGATGTTTGTGCCATCTAGTGGGGGACTTTTACATTCGAAGTACGTTGCAAGAGTATCTATCTGCTGTGTTAGCCCTCGTTTTAGGTTTTCCAGGCATGCTCTAGAGAACTTCTGATTTATTATTTTTTGTTGAGTTATTATTTTTCGATCAATTTGATTGAAAAATAAAAACCCATGGCTCAACTATGGTAAAAAATCATTGTTGAGGACAGAACTATGGTAGATAGGTACCGAAATGACATTCTCATTAAAAAATAAGAAAAATAATTTTTTTTCTTGTTAGGCTTAAAGGAATCAATACAAATATGTAGAATATGCTATGAAAATATTTACCCCGACCTGCCACAATTGAGGGCATACGGGTAAATGTTTATTAAAAACCAAGTAAAAAAAAAACATTAAAGAACATAAAATACAAAAAATGCATAAAATACAAATGTATATGTATACATAAGATATGTGTATACATAAGATATGTAGAATATAGATGAGTATTAAGTATGAGTAAGAATTGATGGAATAAATTCAGAGCGTTGCTTTTATTATTACCAAAAGTGAGGTGTACAGTGCGCAAAAAAAAAACCTGAGTATCTTTTGATTTAATGATTGGATTTTCCAGTTCTTGAACTCAATCTTAATGGCTCGAGGGGGTGACTTCAAATATGCTACATAATAAGTACAGCGATATTTTAAGTCTCGAAATTAGAAACAAAAACGTACTTTCTCTGAATAAACCGTCCTGTTTCTACCCCCAAAATGTAGGGGGTAGCCGCAGTTTATTCAGGAGAGCGATTCAAAGTTTGGACCCCCCCCCACCAATGTTAGTTTTATTTTTTGCGTATTTCAGCATATCTCGAACTTTTAAAGCGAATTAAAAAAATCTTTGCATACAATTATAAAATTCGTTTATCCAAAAATAATCCCATGCAAGAAAATAGTTTTTAGTAAGTATTTCGTAAGCATAGTCTTAAATCTTTTGAATTGTAAGGTATATAAATTTTACATGGCAAAATACAAAATTTGAGCGAAATCGGTTGAATAGTTCAACCGAAATCGACATGGAAATCAAATTTTAAATATGCAGTTTTTAAAAAATTTGATTTCGCAGGCACTAATTCTACCGATTAGCACAAATTTTGTTTTCGCCATGTAAAATTAGCCTACTATAAAATTATGTATTGTCTACCTTACAATTCGAAATTTTTTTCGAAATAAATTAATAAAAAATGATAAGTATTTGTTGAAATTTATTTATTACATGAACTTATCTTTGGAGAAACGAATTTTTTAATTGTGTTCAAAGATTTTTCAATTTGCTGAAAAAGTTCTTGAAATATGTAAGAAGTAAAATTAGCATTAGGAGGTCCAAACTTAGGATTGCTTTCCTGACCGCACTATTTGGACCATATTTACAAAAAAATGTCGACATATGTAAAATAGAAATCTAAATCCATGTTTTAAATTTATATTTGTAAAAGATTAAGCGAAAATTTTCTTCAATTATTTATAAACTATAATATTTATTTCCATTTATTAATAAATAGAAAGCTTTGTTATTTTTGACTCTTTTACCTTGTTTAAGTTCAAATATCAGGGTTGTCAAGGTTCTTCCACAGCGGAAAAAATCACTCTGGATCTCTCTTGAAAAAATTTAAAAATATATTTAGCGAAGTGTTATATTGAAATATTAAACAGATTGCAATTATAAATTAGTTAAAATATTAATATTATTTGTCGTCAGTCCATAAATAATATTTAAAAAAGTTATAGTGAAAAAAAGCAATAATTTGGAATAAAAAATTAATGCAACAAATTAATACAGCTTTATTTTAAAAATGTAACACTAAACATACCTTAACCCAGGGATGGGCAAACTTTTTGGGTCGTGGGCCAAAAATCTAGAAAAAAAAGTTTGGTGGGCCGAGTAAAAGCTTCTGAAATAAAATAAAGTCAATTCATCATTGAGTGCACGTCACTCTACATCAACTTTGCGTTTTTTAGTTGCCATTTTGGGATAAAAAATGTTTACAAATAACTCAAAAAAGCAGTAGCCATTTTATACATTTAATAATTTCACCATTATTTACAATGACATTGTATGTGTGCAACTTTTCCATACGCAGTAAATTATGTTAGAACTCGAGCCGGCAGAAAAATCCGTTCGTTGGAACTTAAAACGCGTAGTCAGCCTCATGTGAAGTACAATTCACCTATATTAGATTCCATATGTCTGCTCCTCGAGAAAGGCAAATACTAGTTGGAGCTAATCTACAGCTATTCTATAAAGAACTTTTGCTGTCAACATTTTACCAGTTAAAGCTGTTTGTGCTAACTATTTTGATTAATTTATGTTTTGTAGAACAAAAATAGAGAAAGTGAAAAGGTCATCAGTACTTTGTTAAAAAAGAAATCAACAAAAATAGTTTTAAACAAAGTAGATATATTCGCCACTGATCGGCTAGTCAAAATTCTGTCCGCGGGCCGGATAAAATCTTCCGGCGGGCCACAGTTGGCCCGCGGGCTGTAGTTTCCCCATCCCTGCCTTAACCGGTCAGATGACCTTTAAAGAACTTTTGCATCGAAATTGCGCTTGTCTTTTTTGCACATTTCACTTCATGACGTTTTCTAACAATTATATACAATTAATATTCTATTATTTCTTATTTATTTTTTGTTGTTTCGAATAATACTTGTCGTATACCTATTTCTGCCACAACCGGCCATTTGACGGAGAAAAATTTGTTACTTTATAAGGTTATCGAATCAGAAATTACGATGTAGTGCGTTTTCGAAGTATTGCTTTCGATTAGTTGCACATTTCTGCAAAGACTTGCGTAGTTAGTTCAATCAAAATAACTGTGAATTCAAATTTCAAGAAAACACCTGAAATTTAAGATTAGCATTTTTGTGTGAGAAAAAGTGACAAAAACGACATGTTTTGATAAGTAGCTTATATTTTATTTTGATAGCTTTACTTCATTTCTAACTAAATGTTAAGTTTTTACCCAGAAAAATATCAAACAAGACATCACAGTTCTTAAAAGAAATAATATTAATTATATGAATAATAATAAGAATTATAATTATAAGAATTATAGGAATACTAATAATTCGAAGAAATATGATTGTGAAAAATGTACAACGGAAACAATATGTAAAAAAATCGTTGAGCAATGAATTGAAAATCTAATTCATTGTGTTTGTTATACATAAAAATTGGCAATATACAATTTTGTCTAATTTTAATAAAGTTTTTTTTTCCTTCATAACATCCATATTTCATACATTCAATCAAGGAACAGAAAGTCCGGTCATGTGACCTGCTAGGGTAGAAATAAGTATTATATTAAGTGTTGGTATGTTTATAGTCCATTCCACCTTAAGTTGGCACTGGAGAGAAAGGTAGGTAGACCGGATTACATGGAAACTGGGTTACTCTTTAAGTCAGTACGGGGATGAGGTAGCAACAAAGGGAGAGAAAGTGACCAGTATTGGCGTTTAAGAAAGCAAAACGCCGATTTTTATTTTTTTTAAGACCAAGAATCGTACTAAAATTTTGTACAGAATACGGAAAAGAGCACGATTTTTTAGAGCATTTCTCATAATTATTATTTTAAGATACTAGTTGTAAGCTGATTTCTTAATTAGTATTTAAAGAGCAGATTTTCTTATTATGATTTTTTAACTAAACGAAACTAATTTTAAATAGAAAAAAATATATATATTTAAAAATATTCTTTTTTGCTGAAATCTAAGTAAAAGAAAAAAGAAATACATAGATGCGCAAAAATACTTTGTTTTAAATATTTATTTTTATATTCTTATTCTTATTTTTTGTAGATTAATGTACATTAATTTATCCCACATTGGTGATTTGTTGGGGAAGGAAAAGTCAGCATAGGCTGGAAATTATTGATCATGAGAAAGATCATGCTTATGTTTTATAATACTTACTGTTTTTTTTTCTTATTATAATTTTTTAATTAAGCGAAACTAATTTTAATTAAAGAAAAATATATTTGAAAAGATTCTTTTTTGATGAAATCTAAGTAAAAAAAAAAAAAAACGAAATGCATAGATGCGCATAAATACTTTGTTTTAAATATTTATTTTTATATGCTTATTTTTTGTAGATTAATGTACATTAATTTATCCCTCATTGGTGTTTTGTTGGGGAAGAAAAAGTCAACATAGGCAGGAAATCATTGATCATGAAAAATATCATACCTATGTTTTTTTAATATTTACTGTTCTTTTTTTTTTTATAAATAAAAAATTTAAAAAAAATTTTCAGAAAAGTTTTTTTTTTTTACTACAAAATTTTTTTTTCTGAAATATATTTGCTTCTAAGAGACAAAAGAACTTACCCGAAAAAAAATAATTAGTATTATCCATATGGGGGGGCGTACTGTTTGTTGCCCATGTTACTGTTTGTCCCACCCTCTTAGACTCAACAGGAACTCTTTGAATAACATGATAACCACCTATCCTGGTGGTTATCATGTTATTCGTTTAATATTTTAACAGTTGACAGTTCCTTCTGCAAACTCTTTGTGGGGTAGCCCTGAATTGAATTCAATCCACAATTTTTCATCAGGCGAAATTCTACTTGGATGGGTAGGCGCATTTCTTCAAAAGAAAATATATATTTTGAAATATCAGAACTTTCCTTTACTTTTCAGGATCTTTGCAGGTGAAAGGAGGCTTAAGAGAAAAATCCCCATAATTTGTTATTTAAGTACAGTAGAATTAGTTAGTCTCGAAATATTTTGTCAGATACTGAAATATCTTAATATTTTCTACATAAGAGAAAGGATTTCTCAGCTTTTTGGGCTTTGTATTTCAAAAGTAATTATTAAAATATTGATTGGTTTAAATTAACCTTTCGTTGTTTAAAAAAAATTAATGATTCAAATTTTGCGTCTTTTTTGAAATTATTTCAATTCCTATACATTTTATTAGTTTATAACTAACGGATTAACACTTCTATAATGGAAATTGTATTTCAGATAACATTTAAAAGTCCCTTTAATTGAACAAACTAAAAATCTTAAATTTTTACATTATTTAAGTTCCTATAAAAAGCGAATTGTACTTCAGAACTAAACATGGCGCAAAAGACGCAAGATTTGAATCTTTACAGAGATCGAATAAAGCGAAAACAATTTTTTCTTTTGTCGTAAAAAAATAATAATAAAATCACATGTTGAATTTGCTGCGTTGTTCACACAACACAGCAAATATGCTCAACTGTCATCAGTTTAATAATATTCACCTGTCTATTGGGCTGTTTTTTTGTTTTTTTTTTCATTTATTCTGAGGGGAAAAATTTTTTCATTAAATATTGTACAGATGAGGTTAATATTTAGAAAATTAAATAATCAAATACAAAAAAAAAAAAAAAAAAAAGAACTGCACAAGAGATAAGACACTTAAGCAAAGCCAAGGCGAATGGAAAAGCTGACTGACCAGTGTAGAAACATAGCCAATGAGCCAATTCCTTGTCCTTGAAAGCTAATTCAGCGCCAAACTAAAGCACCTCCTTCTTCTTTGCACATTCGCTTTACTGAGAAGTTAAATACATTTAAACATGAAAAACTTCTAATGAATGTTTCAAGATATACTTTTCTAACTATGCAACATTTATTTATATTTGTACGCGCATTTAAACTGCAATTAATTCCAAAATAGCGAAGAACTACTTTTCAAAGGCGGAGTATTACATTTCCTACCTTTCTCTCCAGTGCCAACTTAAGGTGGAATGGACTATAGTGTTAAAGAACTTTTTAAATATCATAATAAAATAATATATTGTATTATATTATAGATCCCATATTATATTCACCATTGCAAATAGCATACTAATTTTCTTAATCAAATGCTATTAATTATGATTATTCAAAACTTTTAGATAGTATGCTAAAGATATTTATCAGCCGAAGTTTTTAATGCAGATGTCATTTTTTTCATTCCTCATCATAAAATAAGTTAATTATAATTCAAAAAATAAACCTATGGCTTTTTAAGGATTCTTTATTAACAGATTACTGAATTTTCAAATCAATGATCAGTTACATAACAAACTACTTTCAAAGTAGTTTGCGAACTATATTCGAACTAAAAATTATGAATGTTGTCATGAACATTTTAAATTGCATTTTCAAAAGTTTTTTTTTCTTTCTTTTTTTATATTACAGTATTTTTGATTTACTGATATTATAGGGTAATAAGTTAGTTCTTTTTATTTATTTATTGTTAAATATTAGTTTTTTAAGGAAAAATTAATTTAAAACAAACTTACGATCTAAAATTTACAAAAAACACTTTAGCATAAAACAAAATTTTGTAATGAAAATTTAACTCATTAAAAAATGTAACTAAGTAATGATTATTTTTTTAGATAACTTATCTTTAAGCAAAGTATTCAATAAACTAAAAATAAAATACATAGTGAATTTGCGAGCTATAAGTACATATTTATTTGGAAAAGAAGGATAACTAATTCGAAATAACTTATAATAGATTATATAGGTATTAAAATTCGGAACTAGATCCACTGAATTAAACTATAGAGGAGCCTTATTCGGAACGAGGGAGAACTTCCACTGCATGAGATTGCACGTAAATGCGATTCATGCTTGCGCAAGCAGATAATATATGTATTTTTTAAACCTACATATGTATGCTTAGAGCAATAGGATACAATGCGAAAGGCCTTTAAAGCCAAAATAAATCATATGAAAACAGTTATGTTTTTTCCTTTAAAAAAATCACGTATACAACTGATTTACCAAAGTTCAACTCCGTATGCTTGTAATTTTGAACCAATCCAGAAGACATGGAAACTGCTGGATCAGTACCCCCGAGAGGTACTGATTTATTATGGGAATATGGAGGAATTTGCGACTTGACAGATTTAACGCGTCTCTGTCATCATTTACTGCACGGGAAGTCTTCGGCCGGCCTAGGATCGAACTGTAGGACATGGGCCCAGTGCCCTACCAACCAGGCTAGTTTCAGTTTTTTTTTATCACCGTCGTTGAACAGCCGACTCGATTTTGGGTTTACGACTACTAATGTTCAACTCTGTGTATATATATATATACTTATGAGTTCAAAATATGGAAATCTATTGAACAGGAGTAACAACCGACAGGAGTGTATGAATGGTAAATTAAAGACGACCATCAAGCCCTTTTCTTCGTTGAGCAATTTCATCGAAAGTTTCTTCATTCTCTTAAATTTGTTAAGAAATATGAAAGAAATGAGGAAATATGAAAGAAGTCATTTTTGACAGCCAGGTCTTCCGAGTTAGGAATTGATGAAGCTTTGTACTCAAAACTACTTCAGACATACGCCTTTAGCTTAGTCTCAAAGAAATATGAAAGAGGCCGAAAAAAATGGTAGTAACGGAAGTCGACGAGCATTTTTATTACTCGTATGAAGGGATCATGCATCAAGTATCCCAAACTTCTACTTCGTAAGGCTGTCTTCGGGAATGAGTCTCTACGAGAAAAATTTAGTTCATAAAATATGGACAACAAACTACAATATAGCGAACAGTTGCAGGCACTGCTAACTGACTGATTTTCTGCTTTTATTTCTAGTGTTGATATCTGAATATTTTAATGTTTTTAATTTTCTTATTTATTTGCTGTTATTCCTTATGTGTCTGTGCGGAGTGTTTTTACACTCCAGCGAATGATGTACACATCAAGTGCTGCTGCTAGAAATTAAAAACAACTACAATATAAAACGTCACAGAGTATTTGAAAACAACATCAGTTCGAATCCCCCAGAAATAAAAAATATACACTGAACCAAAAGTGGTGGCTAAATCAAAGCAAAAAATATAAGGAGTCATTTCTTGTCATAAATGAATGTCATATAGGAAACAACTGGACTGGAAGCAGATATGGTGAAATATTAGAACTGATACAAGAGATTAAAAAATAATGATATGAGCTTCGAAGCCAATTATAAATGATCTGATTAGATCATTTATAATTGGTAAATTAAATAAATTATTTTTAAAATATTATTTTTAGTCATTGGAAGAGAAACAATAATTTTGAAATATTAGTTACGGAATCACAATGTTCTGCTGCTACTTCGACAGGCATAAAAGAAGTAGCTAAAATTTCATTAACTGCTATTTTTGATCTAAAGGAAAATCTTGATATTAAAACTTGCACTATGTTCGTTTGTATGTAATAAAAAAGGATGTGCAATTTGATTTTAAAAATGATTCAAAATAGACTTAATATTAGAACCATTTAAAAAATTCAGTTGATCAGTGCTAAGGTCTGTTGAAACTAAAATTGGGTAAGATAAACGAAAATTTATATTAAAACTTGATAAGAATGTATACTCTTTTATTCGTTGGAATCCTTTAGAAAGAAAAAGAGAGTACATATAGTACATTTATTTGATTTAAATTAACTCGCATGTGTCTGAAAAAATATATCCTTGCAAACCTTTCTTGCAATGATTTTTTTAAAAATAATTATTCGACAATTTCACCACTAATTTAAAAAAACATATCATCAAAGAAAGCTCTTATTTTACTAAGCATTCAGTTAATCCCTTTATCTCAGTTAATTTGTGCATTGACATTAAGATTTTTATCGGATGTCATCTGATTCTCGTATGCAATTATATGTTTGTGCAAATTTAATTTAGATAAAACATATTTACTAAATTTTTTGGTTTTGAAATTAAAATGTTAAATAATTTTTTTGCTAAGATTGTTGGTTTAGTACATAACATCTTTAAATATTTATGAAATTGTTGAAAATTTCTCATGGGCCCATAGAAATTATTATTGCATTATAAAAAACTATTGGCAATTTTCATAATATGAGATGCTTTCCTGGTTTCACTCCCTGGAAAAATTTCAATGTTGCGTTTGGGTTTAGTTTCAGGTTCTTTGTTAAATAAAATTTCAGATACTAAAAGAATAAAGTTACGTATTTTTCCATTTAATTTCAGTGAAAAAGAGCAGGGAGAAAATGTTTGTTGTAGTAAGTAATTTGAATATTTTCCAATTATGTTCTATATTGTGTCAATTATTACAAAAAATGACAATATAAAAACTAAACAATTTTGTTTTAGAATTTTAAGTAAAAAAAACTTTTTTAAATTTAAAATATCCATTTAATTCAAATGTAAATATATTTTTATAATTATACAATGCTGTTGTTGTTGTAGTTCATTTATATCGTACTAGAGTGCGCAATAGGCTATTGGCGACGGTCTGGGAAACATCCCTGAGGATCATCCGAAGACATGCCATCACAATTTTGATCCTCTCTAGAGGGGGTGGCATCCTCGCTTCGGTAGCCCGACGACCCGCACGCGAAGTCGAGCATTAGAACAGTTTAGCGAGGACCAATACCGCACACTCTCTGTCCCTACGCAGACTGATCCAAGTGGTTACCCACCCGCGCACTTACCGCAGCCAGTGATGCTTGACTTCGGTGATTTGCTGAGAACCGTGTCTAAACGATCAGTTCACTGCGGGACTAATTATACAATGCAGTTTTTATCCTATAATTTCAGAATAAAAATAATGTATGATTAATGGGAAATTGCAAATAACTAGAATAAAATGAAAAATGTCTAAAGTTAATAAAGTTGGTCAGATTCATTTAATTGGATTATTTCTCAAAAAAGAAAAAAATAGAATAAATTTAAATTTAAAGATAAACACTTAAAAATGATTAATGGAATAAATTCATCAAAAATAATTAATTGTATAAAAGACAGAAAAAATATCAATAACTTAAGTATTATTTCTTAATTGAATTTGAAATATAGTTATTCCAGGAAAAAAAGGGTGGAAAATAGCTGGTAGCAGAATTCGGTAATATAAATTTTATTCAGTATTTCTGTATTGTTAAGTAAATGCATGGAATGACTTATAAGACTATTGCTCCATGTTTTACTGCTTCACAACAATACTCAAAATTAAGTAAAATTATATCACCGAATCATTCTACCATCCAAATCTTCCACTTGTTTACTCCAAAAATAAAATACAGCACAATATATTAGAAAATTCGAAATCTAATATATTATATAGCATCAAACAAAACCAATGCAAAGTAATGTTGCGGCGAAAGTTAAATAACATTGGTTTGTATAGAAACTAATATTATATAATGCAGCGAAAAAAGCGACCTTTTATATCTTTCTAATACTAGAAAGTTGTACCGAATAATGTTTGATTTTTCTGATGTTACCTACCTAACATTGGGTGCTACTTTGGTTATTGAGCCAATCTCTTGCCTTTATTTACTTTGATTTATATCGCGCAAGCACTCAAAAATGTTAAATAAATTATTGTTTAAGTAAATAATGTTGTTTAAAGATCATATTTTATAAAAAAAAATAATAACTTTATAAATGCAATTTTCCATGAAATTTCTTATATATTATCTTAGTTAGAACTGAAAAATTCAAGGAACTCAGAATATCCGCTTATTTATTTCTAAAATAACTGACTAAACCAAACATTCAGAAACAAATTTTAACAACTTAAGATCGTTTATATATAACATATATCAATGAATAAATTTAATTAATTATGAATAAATGAGTATTTACCTCACATGAGTGAGCTCCATATCCCAGCTGCTAGTTTTATAATCTGAAATTTTTTACCCATTTCCTTTTTTCGAGATCTGATGGAAATCTCAACATTAGTAAGCCTTTTTTCTTAAACTGTTTGCCCAATTCATCGATGCACAATTACTTATATCATTAACTTTAAGCATCTAAATGGGCTTCAAACTCTCACGCTAATGTTTACAATACGTAACTAGCAAACTTATTTGCTCCGTAATGGCGGATAGTTCAGCGGTGACAATTGGAGATCAAAATGGGCTACAGGTAGCGTAGAGCAGAACTCTCTGCCTATGACAACACTTCGCATGCTTTCACCATTAGGGGGTTGAGAGTTTTAGAAGAAGAAAGCATTTTAATTTCTATCTTGATTTTCAAATAGATTAAAGTCTTTTAAGTTAGGAAGCTATAAAGAACTGAAAACTACATTAAACATAGTTCTAAAACAAAGCGTAATGGAAATTTAAAAAAAATATCTTTTACAATTAAATATGAAAAATATTAAGAAAAGGAGAAATATCGTGGTACATTATTATACATCGGAAAAAAAAGAGGAGAGTGGTCAAAGACATGGAACTGTTATTCTCCCCAGATGGCGTATTAGAAAGTTATAAATAATTCTATATTTACTAGCTTCTGAAGATCAGGTGAGCAGAGGTAGGCAACAGAAAACGTAAACAACTCTCACCGCAATAAATTCCTTTGTTTGTAGAAGAATTCTTTACTGAAATAAACTATTTTGAATAATACTATCTTGCTTGAATTGAAGAAGTCTTTTTCTAATTTAATATGTGTAAGGAAAAGTTTCATGACATTGTTTTTTATTTGTAATTTACATAGTGTGCTATTTGAAATTATAAGATTTATTCGTACTTGGGGACACGATGTAATAAAACTCTCCCTTATTCTAAAATTTATAAAACTGCGTATCCAAAACCCTTATTAATGTAAAGTGAATTGCACGCATAGTAATTAAGATCTATAGAAAGGGTTATTTTTATGCTGATTTTATTCATATGATATTATCTTCTTTATACTGATATCAAAATTGATTGAATGAATAAATAAAATTTTCTTTTTGCTGACGGTACATAAAATTCATGCTGTGAGTGCCTAAATATTTTAAAAAATGTGTATTTTGTTCCATTCATATAATTAGTTAGCTATTCATGCAGTGTGTGTGTGTGTGTTCATGCTTCCTAGCAGAAATGGATATTGTTATTGAAGGCAATATTCTATCTGGGCGATAACATTCTTCGTTGGGACAATAATGGGACATAGTAATTGAGCAAAATTAGGCACATAGTTGCAAGATGTTCGAATAGAAAAATATTTTAATATAAAATTAATGTTTGTAGTTGTTAGTGTGCTTATAAGTTTCCGAGTGTTGTTAATAATTCTTCTTCTTTATTATAACACATTTTACGTCTCTTCTAAATAAAAAGTTTGTAATAAGAAGGAATTTCATTTAAATGTTTTGTGTTCATAATGTAGGAAAATTTTATTTAAGCAGCTATGATAATTTAATTGTGGAGAGAAGAATTAATTTATTTTAATCTAACTAGCACTTTAAACAAACTCTTCCATGCGCTGCATTACTTGACAGTCATAAATAGATTGAGATATCAAATAATTAAACTGTCTCTTATATGCATGTGATTTGAAGTTTATATACAGGTAATTTAAATTGGAATTTTCTTGCTCACATTATGAAAATATCTTCTCTATGTGGGTTGTGCAAATAAACCTTTTTAGATAGCATTAAATTTTTTTACCTTCTTATATTTATGTTAATTAATAAGAGTATGCCTTTATTATGTATTATGGAGCACTGATACAGAAATTAGCAATTTAAATATTTTTTCATAGCTATATCTGATCTCAAACCTTTTAAGTCAGTGAAAGTGAAAAAAAATATTGTCTAACTTAAAAATATATATTGAACCATATTTCTGTACTGTGTGTGTGAAATGAATTGTGACTGAAATCAAATTTGATAATTTCATGTTCATTTTTATAAGAAGTTTTTCTAATAATAAATAACATTAATTTTGCAGTGTGTCTGAGAATGCATTCATTCACTGTGTACTGAATTTGAAGTCATATCCTGCATAAAGAGGTTCATTGTTTCTGCAGTTTTTTGTGTAAAATAACATGAAGTGAAATAATTTAATTTAATTTTAGTTTTGTATCTTTGTATGTATGACAAAATAGAAATATTATTAAAGTATAGTTTCAAAAAAAAAATTTTTTTTGCTACTCAATATAATTTAAATTAACCTTTTCACAGATTCATCTATTAATGAAACATATTCCTGTTGTAAAGTGATCATATTTCTTCACGTATTTATGCATTTCCATTTTAATCTCATTGCAAAAAAGATTGATGTTTGTAGCATATTGTGACTGTTATTCGATAGATTGTACTCATCTAAGTACAATTTAAATACACCATCTCGATTATTGCTCTAGTAACAGATGCAAAAATGTCTTACTAGAAGATGATTTTGCTTAGTACTCCGGTAGTGAAGGGATTTAATTTTTCAAAGTAAACAAGAAAAAACCCATAATTAATACAGTTCATTAAGCAAGAAACTTATCTCTTAATTTCATGTAATAAGAATTTTTCCTCAAATTATTCACATTAGTCTTCACACTGTTGAGAAACCTTATTCATTCAGTATGAGTGAAAAAAAATGTTCTCAGAAAAGTAAGTTTATTGTACACAATGCTTTTCATCCTGTAATAAAACATTTTTCTTGTAATATATGTAATAAGAGTTTTTCAGAAAGTGATCGTATGTCTAAGCACAGTTGTGTTCATACGGGTGAGAAACCTTACTCTTGTAGCATATGTAATAAAAGTTTTTCTCAAAGAAATGATTTATCTAAGCACATCCGTGTTCATACTGGTGAGAAACCTTATTCTTGTAGTATATGTAATAAGAGTTTCTCACAAACAAGTTCACTGACTGTACACTTTCGTGTTCATACTGGTGAGAAACCTTATTCTTGTAATATATGTAATAAGAGTTTTTCACAAAAAAATAAATTGTCTAGGCACAGTAGTGTTCATACTGGTGAGAAACCTTATTCTTATAGTATGTGTAATAAGAGTTTCTCACAAAGAAGTAAACTGAAAGAACACATTCGTATTCATACAGGTGACAAACCTTATTCTTGTAATTTATGTAATAAGAGTTTTACTAAAAGAAATTATCTATCTAAGCACAATCGTGTTCATACTGGTGAGAAACCTTATTCTTGTAGTATATGTAATGTGAGTTTTTCACTTAGAAGTACACTGAATGAACACAGTTATGTTCATACTGGTGAGAAACCTTATTCTTGTAGTATATGTAATAAGAGTTTCTCACATAGAGGTACACTGTCTAAACACTTTCGTGTTCATACTGGTGAGAAACCTTATTCTTGTAATATATGTAATAAGAGTTTTTCACAAAAAGATAATTTGTCTAGGCACAGTAGTGTTCATACTGGTGAGAAACCTTATTCTTGTAATATATGTAATAAGAGTTTTTCACAAAAAAATAAATTGTCTAGGCACAGTAGTGTTCATACTGGTGAGAAACCTTATTCTTGTAATATATGTAATAAGAGTTTTACTAAAAGAAATTATCTATCTAAGCACAATCGTGTTCATACTGGTGAGAAACCTTATTCTTGTAGTATATGTAATGAGAGTTTTTCACTTAGAAGTACACTGAATGAACACAGTTATGTTCATACTGGTACGAAACCTTACTCTTGTAGCATATGTAATAAGGGTTTCTCACAAGGAAGTAAACTGACTGAACACATTCGTGTTCATACTGGTGAGAAACCCTACTCTTGTAGTATATGTAATAAGAGTTTCTCACATAAGCGTACACTGACTACACACAGTAGTGTTCATACTGGTGAGAAACCTTACTCTTGTAGTATATGTAATAAGAGTTTCTCACATAAACGTACACTGACTACACACAGTAGTGTTCATACTGGTGAGAAACCTTATTCTTGTAGTATATGTAATAAGAGTTTCTCACATAGAGGTACACTGACTGTACACTTTCGTGTTCATACTGGTGAGAAACCTTATTCTTGTAATATATGTAATAAGAGTTTTTCACAGAAAGATAAATTGTCTAGGCACAGTAGTGTTCATACTGGTGAGAAACTTTATTCTTGTAGTATATGTAATGAGAGTTTCTCACAAAGAAGTAAACTGACAAAACACAGTCGTGCTCATACTCGTGATATAGATATAGTATAGATTGCTTTATAAAATCAATATCTTGTTCTTTAATCTAAACTTTGTCTAAGGTTTCACCATTTTGTATTTATGTTACCAAAATATTGCTCTAATGAATATTATGACAGTTTTTTAAATGATTACTTGATATAAATTTTGTTAATCATATTTGCCCATCTTAGATCATGTAAATAACCAAACTTTTATAAAATAACATAAATAATCACGCCAGCTATTTAAAAATCAAAATTAGTAAATATATCTTAAGGTTTTTTTTTTGTAATTTTAAAAACTATATTTTGCTAATTTATTATTTTAAATAATGAAATATGCAAATAATTTTAATGTGTCATTCGTACTACCTTTCCAGTTCATTTTCATTTCTTATAATGGTTCAGTGCAATTTAAATGTCTTGAACAAAATATTGTATTTTTTTGTATATGGTTAAAAGGAAATGCACTTTATTTAATATTAAACTTTTCATGGTGACATAATGGTTAAAGAAATTAATTTTAAAAATTCGCATTAGCCATTTTTAGAAATTTTATTTTTTCTTTTATTTTTGGATTATTTTTTTATGCAAAATAGTGTTATAGCTATTATAGTCATGTTTATGTTCAGTGAATTATTTTTATATTTTATGTAAAAATAAAGATGTTCAACATTTTTAACACTCATGTTCCTAACGCTGAAAAACCCAATTTTTGTTGTGCAGATAATAAAATATTTTCGCAAAATAGATAGCATTCTAGTTGTATATTCATTATTGTGTGATTTAATATTGTATTTTATGTCACATTATGCAGCATTATGAAAAGTTAAGTTCATCAGGTTTATTAGTCCAATTTTTGTTGTGTGTATTATGAAATATTTTCTCAGAATAATATCCTGGTAGTTCACATTATGGCATGATTTAATATTGTACTTTATGCCACCAAAGATTACTCATCATTGTGAAAAGGTGAATTTATAAGGTAGAATTACCCAACTATCGTAGTTGAGTGAATGCCGTACTTTAAATCAGTTTAGATGTTTGTGTCATTTAGTGGTTTTCTGTGGAGACAATCAAAATGTAAAAAAGTTAAATAATTTTTTTTTTTATTCATAATTTATTTCCGAAAAATTTTGAGAAAGTAAGATATTTTATCACATACATTTATTATTTAACCGTGTAATTCTTAGATATGGAATGTCCTTAAAAGCTACAAAAATAGAAATTTTGCTTAATCTGCCACCTAATATAGTTATGCATTTGACGCAATCCGGCCTTACAAAGTCAAAACGAAATTTTTAAAAGGTATTGGATAATCAAATAAAATAGTTTTAAACGTCACCATCTACCGAAATTTAAGAAAATCGTATGCTTGGAAAAATCGTATGAAATGGAACTTATTAGTTAAAAATTCTAAAAACATTCATCATATTCAGTCAAGTTTTACCAAGAAATTAATCCTTGAAACAAATCAGAATATAAATTTATTAAACTCTTGATAATAACAAATGTGTCTTTGAAAATTATTTCACTATATTAATGGAAAATAAATATAATTAAACAAAAATATATCTTTCATAAACTACTAACTTCAATTATAAACTAAATAAATACAGCATTAAATTACAATTAATAATAGGGTGACCCGGGGTAATTCAGGATCACTCTGTTTCTGGGGTAAATAATGATCACCTAAGTTTTATTTTTTAAAAAAATATTTTTTTTTAATTTGAGATATGGACAAGAAAGCTTGTGCACTTTACTAAAGTATAACTACATTTACTTAATAATAGTTTTTGTTTAATTTAACAAAATAAGTATATTTTAAAATGCTTTCTACATTTTCCATTTCAAGGATGGGTTTCAAATTGTGCACATTTCTGCAAAGATCCCCCTCCTTCTCTTAATAATAAGTATTTTGATTTACTTTCTTTTTCTTTGATATAAAAATAGTGTAAGCTTTTGTTTAATTGTTTCACACCTACTGTAAAAATTATAATTGATTATAGGAAACTATTTTAAATGTTTCCCTCTACAGATGGGGTAATTATTGATCACTGGGGTAGTTCTTGATCAATGATCATTTCTTCTTATAGTATAAAAAATAGCGAATAAATAGTTAATTGTCTTTTCTTATATAACTGTTCATATTTATTAAGTGGAACAACTATAAAATATATTTTAAGTATAATCACAAAATTTGTTTTTAACTGTATACAAGACAAATGTGTTCTGATATGCACCATTTCTAGCTTGTCTTACCTTTCTTTTATCTTAATTTTATGTGTGTACATTGTTAGAATAATTTTTAAGTTGATAAATTATCCTAATATAAATATGATGAGAAATTATAAGCCTAAAAAGGATACTAAGCTTCTAGAAAGCAAAAATGGCAGATTTCTTTTAAAGATTGAAAATTTCAGTGTGAGAGCTGCTGCCAGAGCTGAAGTGTTAATCTTTATTCCGGCTTTTAAATAAAACGTTTTAATAGCTGCTTAAAAATATCTTTTTGGTTTATTTGTTTGATCTTAATGTCTTATTTGTTAATTACCGTTGTATAGTTATTTTTAAACAGCCCATTTTCTATAAAAACTGGTGATAAGTAATTACCCCAGAAATGATCAAGAGAAGGGGTAATTCCTGATCACTAAAAATTTAAAATCTTTTAAATTCTAATTAGATTTTCAAACAAAAGAAGGTAGCATAGGACTCATCCCATATAGCCTCAAATTTCCAGTAAATATTAAAATTCTATCTTGAATAGTTTTTTCACAAAATAGATGTTTGCATTTTTTGATCAGGAATTACCCCAGGTCACCCTACTTAAATTTTGTTGCGTTGTTAAATTTAAACTTTTATTTTGTTAAATTATAAATAAATTACCTAAATTTTTAATAAATAAAAAATAACTTTTTAAGGATTAAATCCTTAGAAAGAATTTTTTTAAAAAATCAGAAGTATTGAAAAAAATTTGCAGTATGGCACGCGCTTCCTTTAGGTCCTTTCCCTAAGAATTAATGATCCAGAAAAGAAATTATATGTCAGAAAGAAAAAGTTGTGAGGAAAATTATTACAACTAACACATTTTCATGCTACATGAAGGAATCTGTCAATTACCACTAATACTTAAATTTTGTTTTGTTTTGCTCAGAAATTGTATTTGAATTATGTATTTTTTTAAAAAAAAATCTTGGTACTTACAATAACACTTATATGAATGTGATAATCGTGAAATGATTTAAATTAAAAACCGTCTAAACTTTTTAAATTTTAAAAAAAAATATTTTTCAAGGGGCTAAAAATGACTTTAAAAATTAAACGCTTACTATGCCAATGCTTAAACGAAAGAAAAAAAACAGAAACATAATAAAAATCCGATTTAAATTGAAAGTCACATATAGCATGTACGCAATTAAAATCATAAAAAACCAGTTTGTATAACATAACTAAATGGGGATGTAAGGTGATTATTTGGATTACTAGATTTATTAGGTAAATTGGAATTATTATTTTTTTTCTTATTAATTTTAAATCCATTTATGCTGTGATTATCCTCAACACTGATTCCTAAGATTTTGATAAAATTCTGACTAAGATATTTATTTGCGGATTTTAATTGCGGAATTTATTTTTAAAATATATAAACAGAGGATGTTCCGATTCCCCATTCTAATTAAGATTTTAATCTAAATAGTGCGCAATTATATATAAGCTTGGCTAATATATAAGCTTGAAAGTAACATAGAGATAGTTAGAAGCTATCGAATCATTAGTTAAGAAGAAAGGATGAAAATACGGCAGAACCAATTTGATTGTCTGATTCTTAGATATAGTTCTACCGAACTCCTTTCAGTTTCTTTTTGTTTCGCCCGAAAATCAAATATGTTTCGTTATTTACCCCAACTGGGATTCGCTACTTTTTACAGATATTGTTTCCCCCCCCCCCCCACTTCTAATATAAATATGCATAAAATTTATTTGCGGCCTCTGTCTACTCCTATAGTTTTGACTAAGATTCTAAGTTTTACTATAATTTTTACTAAGATTCGAAGAATCTATATTATATTAAAACCTCGTATTAGAAGTAGCAATTTCGGAATACCCCACGTTTAATTAGATACTTTTTATTTCAAATGTTTTTATTAGAACGTATCGATTTGGAAAATTTTTATTTAAACCAAATTTTATGAAATTAGAGGGTTTTTTTTTTGTTTCGTCTTGAAGTTAAATATACATCTATCTTTGCATTCTCGCCTTCCACTATTTTGGGCCTCATTGCCAAAGGCACGCTTCTTGCTTTACATCTAACAGGCGCCATATCCGAATTTATAGGAAGCGATACTGGATTACCCGTATACGAACCCAATTTGTTATCAAAAATATCGTAATTTTTAAGAACTTTTTCGATAATTCCAGTTCTAATTTCGTTTACTCCTGTTTTTGAAATTTCTAAAGGTTCAAACCAAGAATACCCCCAAAATATTCGTACAGTGATTATTTGAAATTAACAATTCTAACTTAGATTTGAAAAGGTTATGCACAACTTCAACTTTACTTCCGCCAGCTAGTGAAATCCCATTTTTAGAAAAGTCGCGCAGTTTAATTAAAGTTTTTTCGATCGCGGGTTTCTTAGAACGGAAAACTTAATTCAACGTTTGCAAAGAAATAATAGGAACTCGAATCAATTTCCATTTCTAATTTTTCCTTATCAAACTCAACAATAACGTTTTTCTTAAACGGAGATTGAGAACTTAAAACATTCAAATATTCCGGTTGAACTTCAATTTCATTTGCACGCTGTTTTTCAAATTTATTTTTCTTCCGGCAAACTTTTACAATGTGACCCTTAAGACCACAAGAATGGCATATTGCATTTTTGAATTTACATGTTGAACGTTCAAGTTTACCACCGCAACCGAAACACACTTTAGAATTTTGAATTTACGATTTGCTACTACCTGAAACATTAGAATTTTGTTTACTAAATCGCGCATTATTTCTTTTGTTCCTACCACGTACGAAGTCAACTACATCCGAATTCTCAGAATAAGAAGAATTTTGTGTATGAATATGCTTTGATTGGGAAGCCGCAACCTCAGATGCTACGGCAACAGAAATTGCATTTTCAAGAGTTAATTTGGATTCAGCCAACAATCTTCTTTGAACCTCTTCATCACGAATACCGCAGACTAATTGATCTCGTAAAAAGACATCGTTTTATGAGATCCCATAACTGAAATATCGACAGCAGCCAGCGTTATTTAAAGTCTACCTCTTGAATCATCTTAAAATAGCACGGAGTGAGTGAAAATCAGAAATTTAAATCAAACGTTTTTTGGTCCATTCCGTTCTTTTATTTCGTTTCAAAGTACTTTTGTTTGGAATTTTTACTAATATCCTTAAACCTTAAAAAGCCACAGTTTCGCGATTAAACGCTCAGTCTCTCTTCTGAAAGCATTTTTTTTGTTTTGTTTTTTTTTACTTTTCGTTTAGCTTTAGCAATTTTTTATTATTTTTTCCCCCGAATTTAAATATCTTTTAAGAAATTACTAAGTCACAATTGTTGACAGTTTAAAACCATGAACGATGTTTTTTGAACTTGATTATGGTTATTGCCGCTCTACATTTACACATTTTAACAGATTTGTTGCTTGAAACGTTTCAGTTTCCTAAATATAAGTAATGAAATTTAAAAAAATTTACAAAAAAAATTTTTTTTTCCTCAAAAAATAAATGTGTGATGATACGTTTACGTTAAGAAGTATCTGCTATGACTGTTCCCGTGAAGAATTATTACTGCAAAGAACTGTGGCGCCACAGTGGCAAGTCAACCTGTTGTTCCTGCAACAACTCTATGCCAACGACGAACTGTTGCTGCGACGAGTTGTGTCCCCGACGATTTGTGCCCACATTTATCTTCTCTCCCACCTCTTTTTTAAATTAGTCGCACTGTATATCGAGTAGTAGATCTAAAATATTCAGCATCCTTAAAGCAAAGTAGTGTCCAGAGTTCCAATGTTAATAATTCAGCACCAGGACTCGATCTCCGACAGAGCTCCTATGAACAAGAGAAAATATTCTAAAATTCAAATTAATTTTGGACCTTTTTGTTTAAAACTTACGTACACATTTTCATTCCTAAACCCTCTATTGGGCTGTTTTATTATTTAATAATTATAAGTCATTCAATATTTATTTTTTTGTATTATTTAAGCTAAATATATGAAGTTAATCGCTTCGAGTTTGAATACAAAAAATTCATACAACAGAGCATTTATTGTCTTATGTAAGTCAAATGAATATAAAGATAAAAATAAAATAATTATATAACAAAACACGAAAACAGATAAACCTAAAAAGATATCACAATACTGAATAACATTTTAGTTTTATCGCAAAATAGAAGCTAATGAATTCGATTTCATAGGAAATGAATTTCTGTAGAGAGCATTTTAGAACAGGAATAACAGACAGAGTTAAAAAATTAAAACAGAAATACATTTACCCTGATTGGATTCAATAAGTTATTATTCTTTGAAATCAGTTACCGTCACTAACGGGAACGAAATAAATGAATATGTAAACATCGATAGCAAGTTTTACACATTTTACTTTTACCCTCAGTAGATGGCGACACTACATGCAGATTTAATGTATTCCGTAGAAAACTTGATACCAAGATACATAAATTGAAAAGAGAATCATATTTTTGAGTGGATATTAGTGAATGAAAACGAAGATTAAGGTAAGAAGAAATTTTGTAAGTATTTTTTTAAAAGGAAAAATAAAGGATATGAGTAGAATTATATTTTGATTTTATTTTTTGGTAGATGCTTTCTTTGAAAGAGAAAATTTAGATTAAAAAAGAGAAATTTATAAATTTATTTCGTTTTAATCTTTTAAAGAGTGTATAGTTGTGATACTTTTTGAAACGTGAATTAATATCACTTTTTTTTAATAGTATGGGAAAAAGCTAATTCAGGGGAAGGTTAAGGTTTTAGTTAAAATATTTTACATTATCTTAGACAAATCGGAACGTATAAGAAGACGTACCAGTACGGGAGACATATACAACCCGTTATTATGAATAATATCATAAAATCTAAAATGAAATAAATAAATACATTTCTCTAAGATGAAATAAATAAGTAAATAATGATGGAAACCAATCATTATAGTTACATGTTGTAACTTTGTTTGGGAATTGTTTTCGCAAGAATCAAGAATTAAACGTAATTGTTGAGAATCTTTCTTTTTTCCTCCGTTGCAACAGAACGAATGATGGATTCCAATGATTCAAGAGAGGTACGTTTAAACGTTTTTTGATACCTATTTTAATGAAAGGAAATGACTGACTTCAAATTCCTCATCACAATATTAAAATTAATTTAAATATTTAAAACACTTTTTTAATTTTCCGACTAATTTGTTTTGGTATAGATTGCGAACCGGATCGCAGCTTTTTTTGAAATTCCAAGCAATATACTCGCGCTTAACCAACGCACTTGGAAAGAAAAAAAAAAATAGTGACTTGTGGTAAACTATTTAAATAAAAACTACTGAACTTTAGCAACGCTTTTTACTTTTTTTCACTCATTATTTGAAGAAAAAAAAATTTCTGAAATAATTCGTACCACCTTCATTAAAGTTTTGAATTATACACATTTTTACATCATTCGGAAGAATGTAATTTAACATGGAAAAATACAAAACTTAAACGAAATGGGTCGAACAGTTTTATAAAATGTCGTATATTTAAAATTCGATTTCTGAGAAACTATTAGAACGATTACATTCATATCTTTTATTTTGTTATGTGAAATTATATTTAAATATATTCTGTGAAGTTTATTTCTTCAATTGTTACGTTATGAAAACTAATTTAATTTTATGAACAGGTAATTTTATGTAGTAGGTAGTTTTAAATAAAATACTATTAAAAACAAAAATGCAAATTTAAATTGAAATTAATATTTATTTAGTTTTTAATAATTTTACTGTTTTTGGAGGACTCTTTGAAACTTTTAATAGAGTACCAGTTTATTTTATCCTCAGTCAAGGACGAAGAACGTTCCATTTGAACTTTGTTTCGTTTTACGCTTTATTATTTACTTTGATTTGCTGCTACGTCACTCTAGAAAAAAAAAACTGTTTTTAAGTGGGCAGTTCCTATTTCGATGTAAGCTTACTTAGTCAAGGACGAGTGCTATGATATATGTATTCTTCCATATTATTATTGTAACATAAGTAAAGAGAAAGGAATTTCTCATCTAGACAAACTGTCGAAAAGGGAAAATTCTAAATATGTTTTAATTTCTTCTATATAATATTCCCAAATGAACTAATTTAATCTATTTGGCAGCATAGCTCGATACGTGTAAAATTAATGGCCGTTAATATATCAGAATTCGAAATATAAGGTATTTTAGATTCTCTTTTATTTTCTTTTTCTGACAAAATTATACTCAATTCTGCAATCAGCAGTTTCTGAAAGGCAGTTACATAGTATACAGTTGTCTCCTTTGAGCTCTTTGTTTAAAATTAAGTTTTTTTTTTGTGATCTAAATTCCTTGAATAAAAATCTAAAGACTAAAAAACTAAATATAAAAATCTTAAAATGGCTGATTCAAAGTTAGAAATAGCGTAACTAAACTAGCTACTAGGATAACGTTGAAGATTGGGGAAAAAACCCATTGTCTAAAAATAATAATCAAGCACTATTCCTCCTAATCATTGAAACGACTACTTCATTATATTGTATATATATATATATATATATATATATATATATATATATATATATATATATATATATATATATATATATATATATATATATATATATATATATATATAATAAATAAATACAAGAAAACACTAAGAAAGTTAAGAAAAACAAAAAGTATCATTTATTGCGCTTAAGCTGCAAGTAAACAGCACTCATTAGATAAGTTCAAAATGAAGAATAAAACAAAGAAAAATTATAGACATATGAAAAAAAGGGGGTGGGAAATAATAAGTGAAAAAATAACAAACAACATTTTATTTAAAAAAAAAAAAATGAAATGTTAATTAAAAAATCGGAAACCCCCTTTTTTTCATATGTCTATAATTTTTCTTTGTTTTATTCTTCATTTTGAACTTATATATATATATATATATATATATATATATATATATATATATATATATATATATATGTTACGGTGAATGACCGAAGTCTCGAAAATGTCGACATTCACGTAGTCGCTTGGTGTATGTCCGAAATATTTGCTAAATACCTTTATTTCTGACTTTCACCGGTGAATGTCAACAGTCACATAGTCGCTTTGGTGAATCCGAAATATTTATTACATTCGATTTGATATGAATTTATTCGTGGATATAATTACATTTATTCGATATTTTAATACTTACTGACGATAGATCAGAAGAAACATAAGTGTTTGGAGTATCGGGCCATACATTTACATTTGCTCGGTTTACCCTACACCGGAGGTCGCTAAAGTGGTCTATATAGACCCCCAGGGGTCTATTAAACAAAAGCGGGGGTCGAATGGGGGTCGATCCGAATCGGAAGGGTTGATTGGGGGTTGAAGAAAAAACAGTTATTAATACGCAAATCACACATACCTAATTAAGTATGTAAAATTTGCGAATTTTTCTTTAATTGACCTTATATCAGTTTCTTTATAAGACGTAAATTAATAAACGTATATTTATTCGGGTGAAACAAGTATTTACGTACCAGTGCGCAGTGGCACGAACTCAGTCAGCACAGTTAATAAGTCATATGCATATGTGCGCTTGTCCAAATGTCACGTGTGACGAGCATTGACGTTACAAACGCAGAATCATACTCAGTTTCAGCTATCTATGCAAACTGTGAACATTGAATATTTGCAGTGTCATTATTAAAACTTTTATAGTTTCGGATAATTAGTTATTGTTTCGATAAAACCATTCGTTTAGTTTAGATATCAATTTTAATTATCAATGCATGTAAAAAAAGAAGGTAAGCATTAATAATATGGATTAATACAGCCCGCGGCAAAACTATAGCACTCTTTGTATTTTTTTACGAAAATTACAAAATTGACCAATTTTGACGAAAACTAAAATTGACCGATTTTGAACCCAATATAGCGAACCTTGCAAAAAAAAAAAAAACACCAGGCACACCCATCTCATTGATTTAGAAGGAATAAATCTTTAGTTACTTTACTTATTATTTCTACTTATTCATAATTACTTATTTAATGAGTATTAAGGTACTTAAATTTCAACATTAATATATTTTTCATAAAACTATTGTTACACAATGTAATACTTTAATAAATGTTTAAAATCATAAAATAAATGTGCAAACTCAGTATTTAATTTAAGTAACAGAAAATTACTTTTATGGGGGTCGATGGAGATTTCGAAAAATTATATAGGGGTCGATGATCAAAAAAGTTTGGCGATCCCTGCCCTACACTGATGTTTTTTTAAGGTTAAGTGCCACTGCCCGGTATACACCAAGTATCGGGCAAATATATACCGTGCAATGGCACTTGACCTTAAAAAAACATAAGTGTAGGATATACCGGGCAAATGTACACCGGACAGTGGCACTTAACCTAAAAAAAACATCAGTGTAGGGTATACCGGGCAGTGGCACTTAACCTTAAGTGGCTCGGTATACCCTACACTGATGTTTTTTTTTAGGTTAAGTGCCGCTGTCCGGTATACATTTGCCCGGTATACCCTACACTTATTTTTTTTAAGGTCAAGTGCCACTGCCCGATATATTTGCCCGATACTCCAAACACTGATGTTTCTTCTAATCTATCGTCTGTAAGTATTAAAATACAGAATAAATATAAATATATCAAATAAATATAATAATATCAACGAATAAATTAATATAAAATTGGATATAACAAATAATTCGGACATTCACCAAAGTGACTATGTGATTGTTGACATACACCGGTGAGGGTCCGAATGTACAAGAATGTAATGAAATATTCGATCTTTCACCTACGTATTTGGTGTTTGTCGACATTCACCGGTGAAAGTCAACAACCACCTATTTCGGTCATTCGCCGTAACATACACACACACATATATATATATATATATAAATACTTACCTCACACTAAACCTGGCACTATTTTCTTTACTTAAATTATTAACAATATTTTTCTTGGATTATCATAATCAACTGATTTTAGAATTTATTAAACAAAATAATAAAATTAATTCTATTGCGACTTTTGATTTCTAGGATCGTTTCAATAGCATTCCCCTTTCTGAACTAAAAAATGTTCTTTTGAGTCATTACTATAATTTTAAAAATATCCGTATTTGCGATCTTGATTATTGGGAAATTTTACTTTATATTTGCCTTTTTAATAATTATATTTACAATAGGAAACATATTTTTATTCAAATTGATGGAATACCACAAAGATTTAATTTTTCATCTCTCTTAGTTAACTTATTTTTTAAAATTAAAAACTGATAAAATTATTTTCACTATATATTCGTAACAAAGTTTTTTTTTTTAATTTTTTTTTCAAAATAATTGATATGCATACATGAAATTGAACAAAATGAAGGCAGAAATTGAATCACTTTTGGATGGCTGAAAATTCAGTAATTGACCTAAATACTGTTCCCTAGATAACACCGTTACCAGATTGCAAGAAAAGTGCGGCAGTAACGGAGACTCATCCGTGGAGTCACTTGTAGTTTTGTGATGTCGATGCGTAGGTTAAAAAAATTTACTATGTCTTCCTTTAGCAACGCCACATTTTGACGCCACCCAGACGTCAACATGAAAACACACTATGACTTTAAATTATCGCAGTAACGTCATCATGTGACGAAACTGTGACACATCTGCGTCCCAATAGGGTCATGGTGTGACAAAACTGCGACATATTTACGTCTCAACAATGACACGGTGCGACATATTTGCATGTCCGTGACATATTTACATGTCAACGGGTATTGACGCGACGCAACTGCGACACATTTACGACTCAACGGGTTCGCTGTGTGATTAAGTTGAAACAATAATATGTCACATTTTCGTCACACAGGGACGTCATAACGACAATTAAATGTGTCATTGTGGTCCCATGTTGGAGTCTAGGTAGCTTGAAAATGTGACGACACCAAAGGCAGACATAATAATCTATTTACGATCTATGCATTAACGTCGCAAAAACTGCACGTGACTTTTCAAATGAGTCTTCTTGATTGCAATCTGGTAATGTTGCTATCTGGGACGTACTTTTATATGAATCTCGAAGATAGTTGCAATGATCCACCAAAAAAAAAAAGACTTTTGAATAATCTCGTAGCATACTCAAGATTTGGATCGATACCTTTTTTTTTTATTTCAGAACTGCATAATCTCTCAAAACAAAGATGTTCCAAGAGTTCTTTAGAAGCGTTTGTGGAGAAACAACAGCAGCCATCATCGTGATAGTTGTTGCCACCATCTGCATTTATTACTACAAAAGGAATAAAGGTTTGCCTCCGGGACCCGTGTCTTTTCCCTTTTTCGGTTACTCCCTCATCCTGAAAGATGACACTTGTCACCGGACTCTGGAAAAATTGCAGAAGAAATACGGTGATGTATTCAGTTTCACTTTTGCCGGTACTCTGTACATCAACATGGGAAGTATGAAGGCCGTTCAAGAATTTCATTTAACCCATGCAGAATGCTTTCAGAAAAGCACCGATTTTTCAGTTATCTCATGTTTCTTCAACAATGGTATGTTATTTCAACAGCATTTTTTAAACTCTAAGGAGGCTCCACCCCCATCTCGCTCCGTTCACTAAACCCTGTATTGTATCTCATTCATCTTTTTTTTTTCGTTAGTCAATAATTTCCACAAAAATAAAGTACATTTTGTTAACAAAATATACAATAATTGTAGTTTCAATCAGGAACATTTTTCCAACACGTTAATAGTCAGGAAATGAACGATTACCTGAATGTGAGAAATATTTACCTGTACTTGAAAAAAAAAGTTAACCTGAGGAATACAGATTATGGGACTAAATAAGAAGAAGATAACAAGACTTAAAACAGTTCAAATAGGGAACGGTTTTCTATTTATTACGTTTTTTTTTATCTTATAAAATTTTTAATGTAAAGATATCTGGCAAAATCTTATCTCTTATTTTTTATTACTTTTGATTGACAACAACTCAAGGGTGAACGTTTAAAATAACGCTTTTGATTGAGAAAAAGTTTTCTCAATTTTAAGTCTTGCAGTTTTTAGCACAGCAAAATAAAATGTAACTTGAAACCCATAACAGCGGTGGTGGCGGAGCTTACAATTTTTCCCCGCTTGCACTGTATTAAATAAATTATGAAAAGAATATACGAGGGTTGCTATTTATATTTCTGGCCTTGGCAACAGTAAGTGTTGCTAGGCGACCGCAGACGATTTTAATCGAAAGTTTGATATTTTTAAACATAAATTCAGCAGACGATTTACCATTATAGCTTCATTTGTGCTGTTGACAGTAAATTGAAAAGTTCTTCTCTTTCAAAAAATGGAATTGAATAGTGGACATTTTCGTGCCATTTTTTTTCCATTGCTTTCGACGTGGATTGTCATGACAAGAGTGCTTCGATGAACTTAATTCTTTATTCAGCGATAAAGCGCCATCCTACAGCACTGTAAGAAATTGGTATAACGAATTTAATCGTGGTCGATGTTCGATCCAGGACGAATCCCGTGCAGGTCGTCCAAAATCCGTTGTTGTGCCAGAAAAGATCGATGCTGTGCGTGAACTGATAAAGCAAGATCGTCATGTGACATACCGTGAGATAGAGGCGTCTTTGGACATTAGTACGACTGGCATCAATAAAATATTGCATGAACATTTGAGCGTAAAAAAAAATTTGTTCGCGTTGGATCCCGCACAATCTGACAAACGCTCAAAAAAAGGCTCGTGTTGATTGGTGAAAGGAAATGTTGGAAAAATACATTCAAGGTACATCAGCACTGCGGTCTGTGCGAGCTGGGTGTGTAATTCGTATTCATCTGCCGTCGCTAGGATTCGAACCCGGTTCACCTCATTGGAAGGTGACACCTAACACACCACGACTCCTCATTAAATATTGTCAAAATTATTAGTAATATTTTTCCTAATTAATGTATGTACAGCTTGTCGGGTTACTATAGCAACCCTCTGCGCTCCTGCGCATTGTCCGAACCTCACTCAGATAGACGGGGGGATACGGATATGAGCAGACATAAGTAAATGCTCTAGTTATGTTATGATGATTTAGTTGTATTGTACGTATTTTTATCTTCATTTCTTCTTAATAAATATTTTTATCTTATAATCGCCATCATTTCTTCCTATTCGAATCAAAAGAACCCTACAGAGCTGTTAAAAGAACATTTTTATTACAAAGTCGTGGTTCAGTCAAAGAAGTTCGATCATTCAGGGTTTCATTGCCTAAACAAGTTGGGAATTACTGATCTTGTAATTAGTTCAAAATTTTTTTAATAATAAGTCGCTGATTACTAAACAAAAAATTTGAAAGCCCCTCAATAAAATATTTTGTACTTACAAATCCCTTTCTTAACTATCTGTGCAACGGTGAAACAAAGAGCAAGACCCATTTTATTCTTTATATTAGCAAAAAAAAATTTTTTTAAAAATACCTCACTTTATAATGCGAAGAACTAACTATACCGTTTGAATGTTTAATCGTGACTTGTGAAATAACTTCAACAAAAAAAAACTTCTTGTTTAACACTTTGAGGACCATAATCCTGATCACGCATACGTGATGACACAATTTTCCCTTCATGGCCAATGGTATCAAGTATGAGACGAGCTTTTTCGACTCCAACAAATCCTGATTTCGCTTTTTAGGCGACACCAGGCGGTTTTAATTTCGTATAATGTCTCAGTCTTTAACCTTCAATATGCACTTTTGGTTCTGAGGTTTCCCCTCTCCAGGTTAATTAAACATTTAAACATGTTTGGCTCTTTCGAAAGAATTGGGCATGTGGATTAATGTGCCCTGGATTTTTGTTTATATTTTGACGGATGGAATGCTTGAGAGTGTAGACTAGTCGTTTGCAGTATGAGGTTTTGCTAGATAATATTTTGAGTCAGTTCTGCAATTATTATTATTATTTTTTTAAATATCGTCACACTATATTCAGATACTATCCATGATACTAAACTACAAATTTCAACATATTTAATTCCAGCCATTTTTTTATAAGAATTTTTAAATCGAATTAGGCTTAACGGGAAAAGTCGCCCAGTCACGTGTGTATACTTTCGGCTCGTGTGGAACTTGATCTATTCATCGCCGGTTCTATACTCACCTCATCGACACTCCTCAAAGGCCTCGCATTACGAACAATTTTCAAAATCTTCTATAAACTTAACCCCATCCGAACGAAGAACACTCTTCCTCATCCGAATATGGACATAAGTTTGCATCTAAAACTTCCTTCTAGTCTGATATTCTGCATTTTTGTCACTCATTTTAAGTTGGTCATTTTTTTTAAAGCATGAATTTTGTACAAGTAGGATTGATTTTTGATAAACAGAATAATGAATTTAGAAGAGACAGAAAATAATTGCAAAACTAACATTTCTTTATGATTTTTAACTAATTGCCTTATTGTGAGTTCTTTCAATGTTTGCATTGCAATGACTTTCATCTTTCAAGAGCACATTAGGGTCGGATGCCTAAATTAATGTATATTGTCTACTAAATACATACTTCTCGAAAAAGCTTCATTTCGTTCTCTCAAAAATTAAACTAGAAGAGTGTTCGAAAGTTCATCAGCTGTAATATTTATCGATGAACTTTAGACCCGAGAAAAAAAAATTTCTAAATAAAGTGTCCAATTTGACCCTGTCATGCATGAACTTTTCATTTCAAATATAAAAAATATTTCGATATGCTACAAACCTATTTAGTATCTCAGGATTGTGGTGTATTAATTTATTTTTGGAAATTTTTGCCTCGAATAGTCAAAAATGGGTGCCCTCTTATGAGGACATTATGTTCATATTTGTGGTATATTTTGTCGATACAATTTTATTCAAGGAAAAATTGAAAATTTAAACTTCATTCATGAGGTTGGAGAAGATGTAAAATAGTTCCAACCTTACCAGCAATATAATATACTCTATAAAATTTATAAACAAAATATCAGATTTTCTCTTCTTTCTTGAATTCTCCATCGACTTCTTAAGGGATCTTTTAACTATCTTGAGTGGCCTGATGTGGTTTAGAACTGTTTCGTGTCTCCATACATGCAAATTACTGCACAACTATGCAACTGAATAACGTTATGAAAACAAAATATATGTCTTCATTTGAGGCATGAGAGGGTTAAAAATTGAGAGATTTTATCTTACGTTATGGTTCTCCCTAACCCTAATGTAGCGCTATTTGAGCTTCACTGAAATAGCGTGAACATTTCTTTACAAATCACCTTCTCCCTTAGGGGTAGAGAAAATAAGATTAGCCTTACGGTTAATATAAGACAAATGCTATCTAATACCATAAAAACAAACAAAAAATACTAAGAGAAGCTGTTGAATGTGTGGCTCAACATATTTATCATTGTTTTACGAATAACCTTTTCAATTTTAGCTTTCATTTTGCCGTTAAAAGTTGCGCTTAAAATTTTACAGCTGATTGAGCATTCTTTCAATTTAGCTTTTGAGGAATCGATTAAAATGTATGGAGAACCCTCGGCTTACTCATTAAACCTTCAAATGCTCCCCAACAGGGGTCAGTGTCATTAATGGTGAACCATGGAAAGTCCTGAGGAAGTTCTCGTTGCAACAACTGAGGGAGTACGGAATGACCACCGTTAAGGACAACATGAGTGAACCTTTATACGATTCCATCCAGGAGACCATCAGCTTCTTGAAAGCAAAGAAGGGTGAACCAGTGGAAATCGTGCAGCACCTGACCAACAAATGCAACAATATACTCCGCTGCACCATGTTCGGCCAATCTGGAATCACAGAAGAGCAGGTGAAAGAAATAAACGAAGCGTACACTCACGTTGTGGCATTCATTACAATGACCAACTTATTCTACGATGGATTTCTTACGAGGTATCCTCTCAACTCCATTTTAAGTTAGTGAAAATTGGTTTGAAAAGTGAGTTCAAGGAAACATAGAGTAAATCAATGCTGAAAAAAAGTTTTCAAAACATCAAAATGCAAACAGATTATTTGTTGCATTTTGAAAAACAATTTCAGCATTTTCTAGATTTACATGAACTCACTTTTTCCAAAATTAAAATTTTAAATTGTGTATAGGTTAGCTTAAATGACCGAAATGAAGAGAATGTCGACTTTCACCGGTGAATGTCAACACTCACATAGTCGCTTTGGTGAATGTTCCGAATTATTTGTTAGATCCGATTTGATTTTAGTTTATTCGTTGATATTATAATATTTATTCGACATTTTAGTATCTGTTGAAGATAGATTAGGAGAAACATCAGTGTTCGGAGTACCGGTTAAATGCATACTGGGCAGTGGTACTTGACCTTAAATAAGCATTGATGTAGAGCACACCGGAAAGTGACTCTTAACTAGACCTAGTATAAGACATTTACCAAAGCGACTATGTGATTGTCAACATTCACCGGTGGAAGTCAACAACCACCCATTCCGGTTATTCAAAGTAACACAGATACAATGTAAAAACTTTTCGTGTATCTTAACACCAAAAATGGTGGCAACTACTTAACACAAAAGTGGTGTTTCACTACACCAAGAAACAAGGATAGTTCCTGGTGTAGAGAAACGCCTAGAATGTTCTCTTACATTACTTGGTATAAAGTAGCCGTCACCACCTTTGTTACTAAGTAAATTTATAATTATAGTAAGATACGACGCATATAGAAAGAATTATTTTTACGATACAATATAAAACAAGAATCATTAATTTAGGATGCTTTTCTTAAAACAAAATTAGTTTGTTTTTAAACATGCATACAACAAAGAAAGAATAAAAATATGAATTCGAACTAGGGTTAGCAAAACCGAACCGATAGAAATTAAATATTATTAAATTTATTTAATGCAGTTTACAGATGTTTAATAAATAAAATACAATTATTGTTGTTATTCTAGTTAAAATTTACATACATATTTTAAAGGTAAAAATAAAGTGGATATTGTATTGTGGGTTGGAATAAACAACAAACTAACGACAGCTCTTGCTCGATGTAAACAACTACTAGTGATATTCAAAGTGTGCCAACGTTGCTGTTTCTGGAAATTAAAATAACTCTTTTTGTGTGCGAATGCATGTGAGTTGGATCTAATCTTTTTACCAGTTTAGGTGTTCAGATTTAACTACATCCTTTAAATTGTATACGAAAACTCTGCTTGTAGCGTTAACTTGAAATAAAGTATTTCTTTAAACAGTTTTTCGATTTTTCGTCTACGAATTCGAAGAGATATTAGATTAGAGTCCCCTCTCCATCAGGCTCTCTATGTAGCTTAAATGCTTGTTAGTTCCTCCATGAAGTCCTCCTTAAAAGTCCTCCATAAAGACGAATTTATTGCAATACTTGATCCAGGAAATTCCTTGTCTTTTGAATTGGGTTCAAAATTAAAGTGCTATGGAATGGAACACTAGTAGTCGTAAACTAAAAAAAATGGGTTGGCTGTTCAACGACCGTTATGGAATGTTGGTGCAAAATAATTTATCATGAAGGGCTATTTTTGTTGTTGTACAATAGTTTAGACCTCTTCATAACACTTGTTTGAGCAGTAATTTTTTATAAATTAACACATTACATCAACACATTTTTCTTAATTCCACAGTGTGTCCTCTTGTAAGAGATTCCAAGACTTCAAGTAATAATAATAAATACTAATCTAAAATTCTAGGTTTTGAATAACATAACTGTTACTTTTTTTAAACGCTGAAATATTATCTAGCACTTACAAAAAACCACTTGGTTCAAAAATGAATTACTACCATTTTTACCTAAACAATTGAATAAGAAATTGCTTTGTAACAATACTCAAAATAGAATTATGACCGAACACCATGAATTTACTTTTGATTTAATGATTGGATTTTAATGTTTTAAGATACAATTTTAATGGTTCAGTGAGTAGAACTTAAGTATTATATTATAAATAGTAAGTTCTGTCGATATTGCAAGTTTCTAAAAAATATATCCTGCCTCTTCTCAACATTTTGCTCGATTTTGTGGTTTATTTACTTTCTAACTCCCAATTTGCTGAGAGAATAATTGTCTGCTAAACTGAAACATTTGACTCCAACAATTCTCTGTGGTGCAGTCGTACACACCTCCTTCTCGATCGATCCAAATTTGAGACCTGCAAGAATTTCAATTTTTTTTCAAAACAATTAAAGTTCCCTCAGTGACTTAGGATTAAGCTATTACACCCTTTCTGATTTCAGGATACAAATTGGATTTATCTCAACTTCTCTTTGAAACAAGCATACACAGCCTTCGAAAGAAATACAACTGGCTTTGAAGAACTGTTTTAAATCCAAAACGTTTTGCCAAGTCTGTCCCGGATCTATTGAAAATCTATTTATTAGAGCCTTTAAACACCTCCAAAAGTCCTATCTTCAACTAAAGTATTATCAACCCTCTTGACAGCAATCCCAGTTACTCTGTTTTTAGCAACAAACAAAATAATATTTCTCTGTTCATGATAATTCTGATATTCCAGAATGGCATCCTGTTAACAAAAACTGGAAATTAAATTCAAATGGTATAATAAAAGGTCAATGATATAATAAAGTGCATTCTCTTCATAGTCTTCATCATTCGTTTTCGCTACCTTAAACAAGAACTATTCACTACCTAAATTCCTACACAGCATCTCATATAATAATAACATTAAAGGCATACTAAATTAGTTGAATGCTCACCCCTAAAAGCTGTACAAAATATATTAGCATTATTCTTATAACAGTCACACTAGAAAATTTTTTTTCTCCAAAACGTGAGTCACGACACCACTTAATGTGCTCTGAATTATGACATAGCGCAGTGGGCCAGAAGACCATGATCTTTGGCCAAAAGTCAAAAATTAAATTTCAACTAAAATATGTTTAGGCAGCTTTAATATGGCCCAGATTAAGTATTCATAATCATTCCAAACATTATAATTTACTTTTTGGACCGACGAGAGTACAATGTAGTGAAAAATATGTTAAATTTTTTTTTAATGTAACTTTTAAATTTATATTTCAGAAATATATAGAGGAATTTCACCTTTCTGTTACATTTTTATCAGAGTAATTAGTCTGAAATTATAATAAAATTTTTCAATTTGTTGGATTAGTTAATACTCTTGACAAACTTATAGTTTATATCTTATCATTTGACATTTTACAATGTTTGAATCGCTTTCGAAACTTATCTCCAAAAAGTTCCACGAGGTAATTAGCTAAACTTTTTTTTGTTGTCTTCTTTCATGTTTCTTCTTTCGAAAAAACCTGCCCCATTTTGCCCATATTACAAAGGTGGGCTAAATATACCGAAAAACAAAAATTATGTTTTTTTTTCATGTTTTCGTGTTATTTTGTAATATTACTTCGGAAATATAATTTGCTTTTCATTTTTAATATAAAATTACGAAAATTATTATATTTTCATTGCTATATTTAATTATTTAAACGTAGTATATTTATATATATTTTTTTTTCTCGCCATATTTCAGCCGCTATCTTGTTTTTTTTTTTTTTTTTTTGTATTTTTAGTGTATTTCAAAATTTCAACTGTGAATTCAATTTACCTGCATATGAAAACCCTAAATAAAAGCCCCCAAATTTTATCGAAATACTAATTTTGGCCACGAAACCTTGGGTGCTGGCCCACTGTGCATAGCTTTAAATTATCGAAGTAAGCATTAAATTTCGGTAGAGATAATATGATTTCAAACAAGTAACCCATTTAAAACCAGGTTGTGTAACCGAAATAAGGTAGGCTCTATATAACAACACAATGAACATTTAATGGCAATATCAAATTTTGAAATAGTTTATTTATTTTTCGGATCAATAAACATTACAGCATATTCTTTTAATTTGATTGAAATGAATACAATTAAAAGATTAATTTGATAAAAAAAATGAATGCTGAACTAAAGTAATTAAATTCTATATAAAATCATTGAGTTAATTGTGTGTTATTATTATTAATAAAATTACAAAAAACTTCCGTTTTATATAAATTTATATTTTTATCATGTGCAAATTCAATTCGGGCAAATAAGTGGCTAAAAATCTGTACAAACCGGGCAAATCATATCTTTTTAAATAAATGTTAATTTTCTAAAATCATTGAAATTGTATAGTTAAACATCAACCTTATTAATTATAAACTTTATATTATCCAGTATAATTTTATTACCTTGCACACATCCATTTTTGAGCCAATTCAAAGTAACTAACAAATCAAACGCGCTTCAGTGCTGCAGTAAGAATTCGTCATAAAACAAAACGCTTAATTTACGCTTCTAACTCCATTTGCGCTTCTGTTTTCCAGTTGGAAAAGGTGATTCCCACCAGGTGATTAAAAATGGGTCTGCTAAACGCCACTTTTTCCTGGAAAATGTACATCGTTTCCATTTTATTATTATTAATTTTAAACAAATATTGACCACTTTTGAGAATGTCCTTATGCTCTGGGGATTTATTATAAAATTTGTGTTCATTGTTTGCGTTCTTTCTTAGGTTTATTTTCCCTCTTAAACCTGGATATTGGACAGCGATGAAGAATTTCAAAATCATAACGAGAACATTGGAGAACGTTGTAAACGAACACAAATCCATGTTCAAAAAAGATGAGCATCCAAGCAATTTCATTGACGCTTTCCTCAAAGAAAGGAACGACAGGAATCGCAAAGGGGATCCAACAGCAAAATACTTCACCGGTAAGTAATTACACTGTGTTTTTGCACACGATGAATGCATGCGGTTTTTCCCTCCATCAATCCATCATCATAAAGTTCTTGTTGTTACTCTTCGCCAAAATGGTCTATTTAAATTAGGTCAAGTCCATTAAAAACCTCTAAAAAGAGAAGAATTTCTGAGAAAATGGGTGCTCTGTTAATAAGGTTTTTACTGTCCACCTTAACGGGAAAGTACTAAAATAATGACATATTAAAAAACTAACTGTTTTTGATTCAAGCGAACAGTAAAACATGTTTTCCTATTATATGAAAAAAACTGCCGCTGCTGTCTTGGGTATACAACTTTTGATTTGCTGCACAAAGACAATTAGACTTTGAAATTTAAAATGATGAGGGTGTTTAGAAAAATGTATAGGCAGTGCTATGAAATGAAAAATAAAAAAAGTACATTTGATTCGAGAATTCTTAACTTTTAAATTTGTTTTTAAAGATACCTTGCGGATCGCTCTTCAGACGGCTTAAATGCAACCACCGAGTTGATATTCGATTCGCTAAAAGCGCCCTATTTGCTTATGAAGTCAACTTGAGGTTTCCGTTCGAAAATCAAATTGTTCGAAAGTTGAGAGAAAATTAAAAGTGTTAATTATAAGTTAAGTTAGTTAAAGTGTTAGTTAAAAGTTAAAGTTATAATTAAGTGAAAGCTAAGTTTAAATGATTTTTTTTCTCAATTTTTTTTTCTTTACGTTTTTTGTTTTAATGTGAAAAAACTGTAAGACTTTAAAAACTGAAATTACGATAGAACGTAGTAAAATGTATTAGGAATACACAAGACCAAAAAAGTTAAACAGTCAGTAATTAGTTCGAAAATTACTTACTATTAAACTCGTAATAAAAAATACGGTCTGTCTGTGTCGTTCCTCCAAAATGAAACTAAATCTAAGTGAGGATTTCTTTTTTTAACGTCCCTCCCGAACGAATTCATCCAAACTTCGGAACGATTTTTAGGACTGAAAGCAAAAATTACTCCCTTAACTCTTTATCTAAATTTCACTAACGGTTCTAGAGTTTCAAGAGAGACTTTTTGATTTTTATTTAACTGTAAGATGTTTACATAGTTGCTTCAAAGATGTCAACGCGCCACTGATGTGTGTGATAAATTGACATAGCATGTTGATTTTCATTTAATTTTGATATTTTTTTCCCCAAAGTAATGTTATGAAAAGAAATGTTCGAGGTTAAAAAATTCAATTTTCTTGACGTAAAAATTATTAAAAAATAAAAATATTACTGTTTTTTTTTCTGTTTTAAATGGCAATACAACTATTACTATTCACTTTATACCTATTACTTAACAACTATTTAATGACAGAAAATTAATTTGTATTCTTAGAAAAAATTGTTTGATCGCTTTTATTTCCCAACTCCTTTTTTAAAACATTAATCGATGTCTATTGTTGGTACTCATTTTTGCACAGCTTTTTGCTTTGTTTACTCTCAGTAAATGAAGCACACAAATATGGACTGAAAATAGATTTTATTTTTAAGTCTCGTATTAATAGTACTTACAATGCGACATTTCGTCACATTTTCTCATTATACTCTGAGTATTTTCACAACTCGCTACACGAGGGCGCTACTAAAATAGCTCTTATGATTAGGTACGGAACAATTACGATGCTATCCAGTATGCAATATTTTGTTAGGCAAAATCACTATTTCTCATCGCCATTTCTATAAACATATAAATATAGTGATCATTTTAGAATACTTTTATCGTCAATTTTTTTTTATGCACAATGAATAATCTCAAATGATATGCTTATAATATTTTCAGATAAGGCTTTGATTGGTACCCTGATTCAGTTTGTGAGTGACGGAGTCCTTAGCGTAGCTCTGTTCATTGCAATTTTCATGAAACATGTAGTGGACCACCAGGACCACCAAGATAAAATATATGCTGAAATAGTGGACGTCGTGGGAAGGGGAAGAGCTCCGACTATTGAAGATAAAAGTAAACTCTCATATACTACAGCCTACATGCACGAAATAATGCGCACTTTTGAATTCTTCTCTGTGTTGCCTGGCCAGAAATGTATCAGTAAGTGCTTCAAGATATTTCTCTAAAATAGATGTTTTAAAAGTTCCAAAAAAATTTCCCAATAATTCACATTCTCCTGGTGTTGACCAATAATTCTAAATATGTAAATATTTAGAAATAAGTTGAAGAATTCCTGAAAGAAAAAAATATAAGCGAAGTCAAGTTCTTAAGTTGTTCAAAACTCTTATTAAAAGTGCATTATTTAACGCTCTTATACCTTAGAATAAATGTTTTGATATTATGCTACTACATATTTTAAACTTACAACACTTTCTCAGTCATTCCTCATCAAAAATTCAAACAAAATTTTACTTAGTTTATTTGTTATTAAGAAGTGAATTCTAATTGTAGTAGTTCTTCTGTGTTTTTGTAATGCTGTATTATAAATGTAGTCACAGATATCGAATTAAGAGATTCAGAGCTCATATTTCAAATGGACGGTAAACATATGCAATTTCGTAAGAAATTCTGCAACAAAGCTAAATATATGTCACATAACTGAAGGGATTGTTTTGTAACAATATGATATATAATTTTATCGATATAGTTTTTTTTTCTTTTATACAAAAAGCGGCTACACTCTAAGAAATATCCGTACAATTTGAAGAGTTGACCGTTAGTTTATAAGACAAGCTTCTATTTTTGATACAAGAAAATTCCAGTACCCGTGATTGTAAGGAACTTAAGCAAAATTAGTAGAGTTATATTAAACTTCCAGCTTCCATATTTGAGAAAAGGGAAAAAAAACTGTTACCTTAATTACAACGAACTTCAATAGAGTTGACCTATAAATTATACGGTTGTTATGCGTAGGTTTTTAATTTAATTCAAAAGTGTACATCCTTTTCCATGGTGGTTGTTACAGCATTAGTTTACTGACATAAAAGTCCCGGGCTCGAACCCAGCCAAATAATATCTATCTCGTTACCCCCTTTTGTGACCACGGATAACGAACAAGCAACTAACTCTCTTACTCTTCGACAGACACTTTACTACACTGGTGTGCAAAACTTAAGCAACAAGTGGTTTTTCGGCCACAGCTCCCCAACAAAGTATAAGATAGCCATGAAATTGCAGTATAATGTGCACGTAATTCAGTAGAAAGATTATTTGTATGCAAATTTTAGAAATAAAACGTCGTAGGTGATGTAAGTGTACGTAAACCTTGTGGGTCGGCGCGAGCTGGTCAAAGCTGTGATAAAAGGATGAAGAGCACCGTAGTTAAAGACATTCGCTGCAAGTGTTTTGTTTTGTGAAACATGTGTTCAAGAAATCATTTAGACGACTTTACTCGAGAAAGAATGATTGGGACGCTTGAGGAGGGGCGTAGTGTGACCAGTGTCGCCGAAGAGTTCGGGATCAACGAAAATGTTGTTTCTCGTGCTTGGAATGCCTTTAAAACTACTGGTACAGCTGCTCGGAAGGTTGGTGGTGACCGTCCAAGGAAAACAACACCAAGAGATGACCGTTACATTGTCCAAGCAAAAAGAAACCGTTTTCAGTCAGCGAGCGCCATATCTCAGCAATTGTGCACATCCACAGGACGACGAGTATCAAGATTTACAGTGGCCAGACGCCTCCACAAAGGTGGCTTATTTGCTAGACGTCCTGAACGCTGCATACCTTTAAAAGTTAGCCATCGGCGGCACCGTTTAGAGTGGTGCAGAGAACACGAAACCTGGACACCTCATCAATGGAGTCGCGTCCTCTTCACAGATGAGAGTCGTTTTAGTGCTACAAGCGATTCTCAACGTCGGTTGATCTGGAGAGAGGCTGGAGCTCGATTTCATCCCAATAACATCGCGGAAAGAGATCGTTACGGTGGTCCTGGAGTTGTCGTCTGGGGTGGCATTATGTTGAACGGGCGGACTGAGCTTCAGATCTTCGACCGAGGTTCTGTAACTGGAGTCCGCTACTGCAATGAGGTAATCCTACCCCATGTGCGTCTGCTCCGAGGGGCCATTGGACCAGACTTCATTTTCATGGATGACAATGCCCGGCCACACCGTACTGCTAATGTTCAAGAGCTACTGGAAAGTGAAGATATCATACGAATGGATTGGTCAGCTTACTCTCCAGATCTAAATCCCATAGAGCATGTGTGGGATACATTAGGGAGACGTCTTGCGACCCGACGTCTTGCGACTCCACCTGGTAACACCCATCAGCTGAAAGATGCGTTAAAGGAGGAATGGAGACGTTTACCCCAAGAACTCCTGGATAATATGGTGCTTAGCATGGAGAGACGATGCCAAGCAAAAATTACAGTAAGGGGAGGGCATATCTCATACTAGGGAACATCTGCCAGTTGTACTTACGCTTCTTCAGGCAATCATGTGTAACGCCGCTATATGTCAAATAAAGCCTTTTTTTGTTCCATACCCTACTTTAAGCTTTATATTCATTTTTGCGCCATTATTCCTTTACCATCGTTTAAGTACAAAATAATGTACATCATATTCAAATTTCATGTCATGTCAATCGGATGATTTCTTGTAGTGTTATGACAAAAAACGCACTTGTTGCTTAAGTTTTGCACACCAGTGTATTTTGTCTCCATCTCCACCGTTTTCCTCGTTTCGACAAACAAATTGCCTGAGTATCAAACAACGTCAAGTCCCGAACTCATAATTTTTACGAGCATTACGGCAATTTACGGTCATTAGCTTTTATGAGAAAACATTTACGGACAGACCTGTAACTTGCATGGCTTTACGCATAATTTTTTTTTGTAAGTTTCATGTCTTGAACATATTTCACCGATACCTGGCCGTAATCCAGCAGTAAAAAATAGGCAGTTCCAAAATGAGGGTGAGATTTCGTCATAATGTTGTGAGCAGTAATGACTTGGGACATAGTTTTTTATGATGTATTTATTGCACCATTTTCACAATAGTGTTTAATTTAAAGCTTTCTGTTTCCAGAGGAGACTGTCATCAGGGGATACAGGATTCCCAAAGGTGCAATAACTCTTGTGAACATGTGGATGTGCCATAATGATCCAGAGATTTACTCAGAACCTGAGAAGTTCAATCCATCCCGATTCATGTGCGAAGACAAGAGCAAGAGACCCGATCTACCCATCAATTTTGGTGTTGGTAAGTGCTCTCATTCAATGTACGAGATTCGTTTATAACCGATATCAAGGAGATGCATGTATTTTCGAATTTTACTGTCACCAATATTATATACAATCCATTGTCAGCAAGCAATGTAAAAGTCGTATTACGCCTTTCAGTAGAGACTGTTCGGTTGATAGTTTATAAAATCGGTCTAAAATCTGATATAGTTCTGAAACGAATGCTTTGAAGTCATAATCCCAAGGATTTGATTCTTACCATCGATTCATCACATCTTTGTTGATATTTAAAACGACTCTATACCGAGCAAGAAATTCCGTTTCAACTCTATTGGTATTTAAAAGTTCAGGTAATTCTAAGTAATCCTATCACAATTTGTTTATATTTTGGAATTTTTTTCAACATTTGAAACTTTGTGGTTCCTACTCTAAGTTTCTCAAACTCCCTTTTCTCTATTAAATTTACAATATTTATATTATATTTATATAATATTGAAACAGAACATATGAGCCACATTCCTTGTTGAAGAAGTTGGTCACCTTTTAAAGAACATCTTTATGGGCAGGCAGCGTATTATCAAAATGCACCATAAGATGAAGGAAAAACATTCCATGCCTATTGAGGATCATTTAAAGGTATGAATGGGTCAGCAGGGAGTGAATGATCCAACAAAATATGTTGATGTATAAATTCCTATCTTGTGAAAGGGGTACGAGTTATTTGATGGGTTAGACTTCTTTTGCAATAACCCTGGGAGTTTTCGTGGTTTTTTCCTCCATGTAACGCAAAACAGATTAGTTACGTCAAAAAGTCCTCGATGAAGGCTCATTTCTCCTGATTTTTGATTTAGGAGTTCTCTCTTCCTCTGGATCGGGTTCAAAATTACAAGGCTGCGAAGGTGAGCATTAATATACGTAAATTCAGAAATTGGTCAGTAATTCAACGCCGGTTAAAAAAATAAAATAAAATAAAACGAAATGAAAGCAAACGAAACAATTCTTAAAATGCTTATTTAAATTCATTTAGGGAAGCTATAAATGGTGGCGTATTCGTTGAAAATTAGAATGTTTTTCTGCACGTGGAAGAAAATTTTACAATTCCGTATATCCAAATAACTTACAATTTCGCAATTTAATTGGATTGGAATAAAGACACGTTATCGTCTACTATTTATACCCAGGGGTGAACGGAAAAGAGAAAAAAGTGGTAATAAATCAATTTCAGTTATAGCTATTTTGGGAGGAGTAAATCTGTTTATTTCTCCAAACCATTCAACAATAGTATTAACTTTTTCTCGTGAAAGAATAATTTTATATATATATATATATATATATATATATATATATATATATATATATATATATATATATATATATATATATATATATATATATATATATATATATATATATATATATATATATATGATGCTATAATTGTAAAATGTATATTGTAGTTACAGAAATTTTATTTTTATCGGAAAAAATGTTAGAATAAAATGTTTTTCGTACCAGTTTTTGCTCTTTTCTGTCTGTAGCTAGTGATACATTCTACAGAACAAAATCTGGAAATTTTGCTACTATTAAATTTCGCTACTAAAACCGTTTTTTAAATAAGAAATTTAAAAGATTTAAATAAAAGAGATAGTAGAAATTTTTTCTCGAAGTAATTCTTAAAATATGGTAAACATCACAAGGTTCATTTCTAAGATAAAGAAAACTTTTCAGAAACAAGAGTGCGAAATAAGGAAATTTTCGGAATAGTATGAAATGTTCAGAATAAATTCGTATTTATTTTTTAAAAAATAATAATACAATGCATATGGCATGCGGTTTCTACGAAAAGTCCAGTGATTGGTAAGCGACAATTTTTTAATCGCCATTTGTTATATTTAGTCGCCCTGCAGTCCATGGCAACCGTTAGTTATGCCCTATATTGCGTTCTACTTAACCAACGTTATGAATTCAAATTCTATGTGTAGTCTTACTTCAATTAATGTAAAAGAAAAAATGAACAACTTATCCACATTTTAATTGATTTTACTTCAAATTAATGTGATTGACGTTCAGAAATTCAAGTTTTGTCTAACTTAAAGATGCTCTTATTTCTTAGGCAGGCGAACGTGTATTGGAGAAGGTTATACGATGTCTCAGATATTTCTTTTCCTCACTACAATCATCCAGAATTTTAAACTAACCTACCCTGAAGGTTCAGAAATAGGAAATTATGAGTTTCTTTTGAGTGGAAAATTGAATATTTGTGCCATCCCAAGAAACGAAGAGAATTAGGGGAAAAAATGCTTCATTGTGTTAAAGAAAAACAAGTGATTATTTTGAAAAAATAACTTCCTTCTAAGCTTATCAATATAAACAATATATATAAACAATAAAAGCTTGTATATTTATGTTTGTATTATTATACATGTTCTGATCTGTATTCAAAATTAACTATTAAAGAAATTTTATAAAAATTAGATGATTTTATATTAGATAAAATAAGACCCCTATTTGTAATGTTTTGCCACGTTTTTCTTAATCCATTCACAGCAAAAACTATGATGCAATATCTCTCCGATTATCATATTGAACAACCCAAAAAATGTAAGAGGGAACATTCCATTCCAGATTAACACCTATTCGATCATTATCATACAATTTAAAGGGTATAATTTAAAATTAAACACTTAAAATGGAATAATCTTTAACCCAAATCTCATGCTTTCACACCATACGAGAACTATTTTCTCTTCCGAAATCACCAATGTGGGCGCGTTTTGAGTATCAAAAATTCGAGAAACGCAGTTTGTTAACACTCTGGAATAAGCTGACGAGAGTTAATTGTTATTTTTAACGCTATTATTCATCAACAGAAACAAAAATTCATCGTTAAAATATGTGTGCATGTCTGTAGCTACGTAATAAGAATAATTATATTTTATTTTTTTAAATATCTGTGAACTGTATTAACTATTCCACTTCTCTTCTGTTTAGATTAGTTTGAATTCGTCTTAAGATTCTCTGTGTTAAGCGTATAATTTGATGCAGAAATATATTTTGTATTATAGATTTCTGTTAAGAATAGTTTGAATTCGTCTTAAGATTCTCTGTGTTACGCGTATAATTTGATTCAGAAATAAATTTTGTATTTTAGATTTCTGTTAGGAATAGTTTGAATTCGTCTTAAGCTTCTCCCCTACAGATTCTTCCACATAGTGGAAAAAATAGCTCTTTAAAAAAGTATTAATTTAAGTATTATATTAAAATCTTAAGCAGATTGTAATTAAATAGTTAAAATCATAATACGAGGGTTGCTATTTATATTTCTGGCCTTGGCAACAGTAAGTGTTGCTAGGCGACCGCAGACGATTTTAATCGAAAGTTTGATATTTTTAAACATAAATTCAGCAGACGATTTACCATTATAGCTTCATTTGTGTTGTTGACAGTAAATTGAAAAGTTCTTCTCTTTCAAAAAATGGAATTGAATCGTGAAAACTTTCGTACCATTATTTTTCAGAACTTTCGACGTGGATTGTCAAGACAAGAGTGTTTCGATGAACTTAATTCTTTATTCAGCGATAAAGCGCCATCCTACAGCACTGTAAAAAATTGGTATAACGAATTTAATCGTGGTCGATGTTCGATCCAGGACGAATCCCGTGCAGGTCGTCCAAAATCCGTTGTTGTGCCAGAAAAGATCGATGCTGTGCGTGAACTGATAAAGCAAGATCGTCATGTGACATACCGTGAGACAGAGGCGTCTTTGGACATTAGTATGACTAGCATCAATAAAATATTGCATGAACATTTGAGCGTAAAAAAAATTTGTTTGCGTTGAATCCCGCATAATCTGACAAACGCTCAAAAAAAGGCTCGTGTCGATTGGTGCAAGGAAATGTTGAAAAAGTACGTTCAAGGTACATCAAAGGCTGTGTATAACATCTACACAGGTGACGAATCATAGATCTATGCATATGAGCCGGAAACAAAACAGCAATCAACTGTATGGGTCTTCCAAGACGAGGCAAAACCAACAAAAGTTGTACGAGGAAGAAGCACATCGAAACAAATGATTGCCTGTTTCTTCGGCATTAACGGTCATGTGGTAACAGTGGCGTTAGAGCAACGCAGGACGGTCAATTCTGAATGGTACACGACCATTTGTTTGCCAGAAGTCATTGGAGAAATTCGAAAAAAGCAGAAGAACAGGCGAATCATTCTTCATCATGACAATGCGAGCTCTCACACATCGACTCAAACAAAGGCATTTCTGACGGAGCGAAAGATCGAACTGATGGGTTATCCACCGTACTGCCCTGATTTGGCACCCAATGACTTCTTCTTATTCCCACACATCAAAAATAAATTGCGTGGACAAGGATTTTCGACCCCCGAAGAAGTGGTTGATGCATTCAAAACGCATGTTTTGGAGTTACCTCAATCGGACTGGAAAAAGTGCTTTGAAAATTGGTTCAAACGCATGCAAAAGTGTATTGATCATCATGGAGAATATTTTGAAAAACAATAAAACCAATTTCGATCCTACATACTTGTTTTTTCATTATTAGGCCAGAAATATAAATAGCAACCCTCGTACAGTTAAACCTATCTCCGTTCCACAGTGAAATGGTCGTTTATGAAGGTTGATCGTTTTCAGAGGTTAACCCCATCGAAGGATTTTTCACAAACAATTATAATTTTAATCATTTTCTTGGTGCAGAAATGTTACATCTGTTGGTATCATGAAAAGACGACGATGAAGAAAATTTAGCGTCTATAAAAAGGGTCATAACTGATATGTAAGAACAAATTTACCAATCATAAATGATAAAGCTATTTTAAGTAAATAAACAATTATGTTGTTTGTTTTAGTTTACATTTAAATTTAAGTTATAAAAATTATGTACCTTTAAAAGATCAGAAGATCTTTGTTTGAGATGCTTGTTTTTTCAAAAATAACCTTTTTTTTCCTAATTTAAATTTCAATTCTAGAAGTAAATCATTGATAACAACGTCCTTAGTGCACTCTGTCTGCAACATGAAGTTGTATCGTCAAAAAGAGCTCTCTAAATAAGAGCCTCGCACAAATATTTTGAACACATTTTAATCTACTTATTTGTTTTGTTTCGATATTTTTTCGTGTTTCCTTATTTGACCTTTTCCATATTTGGTGCAGATGTTTGCCCGGTCGGTGGGAGAGGTTTTGATGGTCGCTCCTAAACGTTTTCTTCAACACCAAATCGATGGAAAAAATTCCGTGGCCCCCAAAAGTGGTCATAAATAGGTCGTTGCATAGAGGTGGTCTTTCCTGGAGGTTTCATTATATTATTTGCCAAGTCAGTTCATAAATATTTTTTAAATAAATGAGAATAAAAAAAGCGAAAATTGGGAATAAAAATTTAGTTTCTTTCAATATTTTACATTGAAAAAATTAGTACACTGTTATTTCAAAATTCTAATGAACTTTTAAAACATCATATTAAAATAATATATAGTATTATATAATAAAACCTACGTTGTATTATCCATTATAAATATTTTCCCAATGAAATTATGAATACACAAAACAATTTTTAGATAGTATGCTAAAATTATTGATCAATTGATATTTTTAATTCAGAATTCAGATTTTCTTACCTAATCATAAAACAAGCTAATTATTATTCGAAAAATAAACCTGTAGCAACCACAGCGCCATCTGAACCGGCAGTAGATGCTCAGACTTTGGACAGAATGGACCTTCCTTTCCTCCTTCTCGTAATTATTCAAATTTATGTTTGTCTGTGTGCTATTGGTTATTAATAAAAATATATGGCACTAAGCTTTTCTTTATTTAAACCCTCGATACCTACCCAGGGTCACAAACCTAAGAATTTTTATTTGCAAATGTTTTTTATGAGATTACTGAATTTTCCATTTCAAACCAATGATCAGTTACGTCAAGTTTTATAAAACAAAACTACTTTTAAAATTCAAATTGTAGTAACTGACAATGTAGTTATGAACATTTTAAAATGTATTTTCAACTGTAGGCCATTCATTTTAAATAAAACTTGTAAGTTTTCAAATACAAATGTTATAGCAAAGGTTTTTTTTCCCCTTACATTACAGTATTTTTGATTTATTGATATTATAGGGTGATAAGTTAGTTCTTGTTTTTTCATTGTTAAATATTAGTTTTTTAACAAGATAATTAAAAACAAGCTTACCATCTAAAATTTTCAAAAAATACATTAGTATTAAAAAAAATTGCGATGAAAATTTAACTCATTAAAAAAATTAGCAAAGTCCGAAGACTCCCCGTTTAGTAAATGGGGACTGGTCACAAAGTCCTCCATGTTCCCATAGCAAATTATACCTCTGGGTGTACTAAGGTAGTGAGTTCTCTTTCTCAGGTGAAAATTACGATCTGTGGATGGATGTACGAATGGGTCCGTCCTATTAACGGGAGTGGCATAAATCGAATTCTTGGCTATAGATGGCGCCACTGGGAAACGAGAAGAAACAAATGTTCCGGTTGGGTGATCAGCTTTACACAGAGCCCAATTAATTAGTCTCCAAACATAATGGGTGCATATTTTATGTACCCACTGTAGGGAGGAAAGTATGAGATTATCCTTAGAGGAGTAATTTACATAGAGAGAACCAGTCCCCCATCCCTAGTCGCCACGTGATTCCTGGACGATTTTCCCTCCAGTAAATCCTATCCCCAGTCTTTTACTATGGAGGTGGATTGATGAGCTGTGTTTTGAACTATAAAATTATAAAAAAAATGGTTGTATACTGCTGTGCATACGGGTGTAACAAAAAAGTCAAGAACTATCAATGTTTCAAACAGGTAGATAGTATGTTCTTATGTGGAATTTTTTTTAAAATAAAATAAAGTGACAAATAACAAAACCAAAATTTGTTATTTTAATTTAAATTCTCTCATCATGTTAACTCACTAAAATTTTAATTGTATGCATTGGTTGAAATAAATTATTATCTCATGGCAGGCAAACTAGAATCCCAAATAGTGCAGCATGTAGAAATATTAATATTTATTTTAAAAATGAAACAAAATATTTTGTTTTTATCAGAAAAATTATGAATAACACTAAAACGATAAAAAAGTTATGCAAGAGATGAATTGTATACCAGTGTGTGTATATATATATATATATATATATATATATATATATATATATATATATATATATATATATATATATATATATATATATATATATATATATATATATATATATATATATATATATATATATACCGGACAAAAAAATTAGTCACCCTAGTGCGCAAGCAGCGATGAATCGTTAGGTTTCGTTAGATGACGCAGTGGTCAAGTGACGTGCTCAACTGCGTGCACATTGCTTCAACGTGTTCACAGGCAAGTACTATCAGTGATATATTTTTGTTTGAAGCTGAAATTGTGTGTAAATATGGATAAGTGTAAAGATGAGTTAGAGTGGCAAAAAGAGGCAATTGTGTTAGGCCGTGCTCAGGGTCATACGGTGAATGACGTTGCTGGATTTGTTGGTGTTTCGATGCGGTCTGTTCAACGTGTCTACAAGCAGTGGTGTAATACACTCGATCACGAAAGACGACGTCACAATTGTGGTCGGAAAAAGATCCTGCATGAAAAGGACCGGAGACGTGTTTCCAGTGGCGTAGTGAGGGGTGGGCAAGGGGGGTCATCATGCCCCGGGCGCTACTCGCAAAGGGGCGCCAAATGGTCCGCAAAACAAAAAAATTGTAGGATAATTTTTATTATAATTGATTTCTGGAAAATATATTTTAAATTTAGTGCCAGTGTAATATAATAAATGCTAATTCGTAAATAAAAAGGAACACTAATAGTCTAAATAAAAGTGTAATAATATATTCATAATGGAAATGGCACGTCTTTTCTACTGGCAGTACTGACTCGACCTGTGTCTGCCTGCACTTCCTTATAGCATCTACGCTGTGTGGTTACATAAATTATCTCCTCCTTTCTTGATTTGTCTGATGAAATAATATGTCATAATGAATATTTGCTGTGTACAAAGTACAAACATTCTTTCTTTCAGAACACTAATTATTTTTATTTCTATAAACGCTATGTAGCTTACGCTTGTTATTTTAAAACGATAACAACAACACTCTTATGTACTTATATGTACAGTCACTGAAAAAAATATCCCGAAAATAACAACTGAAGGATCGTCTATTTTTTAATATAGATACTTCTCAGGCACAGAACAAATACAGCGTTTTGTCGTTTCTAGGAAAGGACACAAACGCCGTATTTGTTGTGTGCCTGAGAATTATCTGTATTAAAAAATAAATAATTCTCTAATTGTTACTTTCCGGATACTTTTTTCTGTGGCTGTACGTATCCGTGCAACTTGCTACAGGTTGCGGGAGTCCGCAACAAATTCGAGAAATACTCGAAATATTAACGTTTAAGTTATTTTGTGTGTGTATTTTTCAGTTTTGCGCCCTTGTCATCGCGCTCTGCTTAGAATATAAATGAAATGTTATGAAATATTAAATGTTATAAGTTTAATGTTAGCATAAATTATAGTGTATATTTCACTGTGTTCACCTTTCAAGTTCAAGGCATTCCTGGTAAGTAATAAAACAAATAATGAGGCCTTGCTGAAAAACTAGCACTTCAAGATGGTACAAATGTAGGAAACCTATTATCTTTACTTAGACTTAGCTCAGTTTGATCCGCTACTAGCAAATCATCTTAAACATGCCACAGAAATTCCAAAAACTGTCTCATATTTGTCAACACAGATTCAAAATGAATTCATTCATCTTCTGGCATCTACAGTTCGAAATCAACTAATAAATGATATCAAAAGAAATAAATATTATAGACTTTTGTTCGATTCAACTCCTGATATCTCTCATCGAGAACAAATATCCCAAGTCGTTAGGTTTGTAGATGTTGATTTTAACAATAAAAAAGTTTCCATCCACTACTCTTCGACTGAGCAAACGAACTTCAGGGAAATAGGGGACATCAAAAATTTTTTCGTCCAAATCTTGTAAAAACTGCATGAACTGTCGGTGATTTAGTCCTCTGCTCCTTATAAAATTTACATTTTTAATTATAGGTAGCATGACATGGTCCATTTTTAAATGCTTGGATGCCAATGATTCTTGATGAATTATACAGGGAAATCCCACAAAATTTTCTGATGTTTTCTGTTTTAATTTAGTTACAACGCCCGAATGATTGCCAGCCATGGCAGTAGCGCCATCCGTAGTTGTGCTGTTAAGTATATTCCAGTCGAAGATTCCGCTTACTGCTAAGAAATGTCGTTACTGTCTACCTCTCTCGCTTGTCTAGGCACACGCTGCCCTTGAAATTACTTGTAAATGTAGTGTGCACATTTTAAATCCGTAGAGGAATCGAGTGAAGTCTAAAAGCTCTAAAAAACACGATTCTCCTTTCTGTGACATATCGCGATCGCGGGCCGTATATTTGACATGACTGGGCTAGAGAATATAGTAGAAGTATTTGAAAAATTAGCAGAGGACACTACCACTACAAGTGACACTAGCAGTGAAGCTACAATTCTGTTGCAAAATGTAGGGGAGAGGGGGGCATATGTGAACAGGGGGCACATGTGAACATGGTATGTTTTACCAATATGATTTGAAATAAAAAATCTCGAAAAATTTTTAATTGATGGCAGTACTAGTCCTACCTCTCTGAAAAACTTTCAGAACAATGAGACATTTTGTTGGTCTATTCTGACAATTTCTTTGTATCAGCTGGTGTTGCATATATTATAATCGCTCGCTTCTCCAAGTGAAAGTATAATATAAATCAACTAATAAACTAAAATTAACTATTGCAGATCATTATATGAACATTCAGGTAAGTTTATGACAATTATTCTTTTTTTTTACTCAATTAAAAGTTCTTTATTTTTCAAGTTAGGTTTAAGAAGGATGATGGGGGCACTTGTGAACAAAACATCTGGGGCAGATGTGAACAGTTCACAAGTGCCCCTACATAGTATTAAGATTATTATCCTCATGATATTATAAGTTTAAAAAATATGTATGCATTTAAAATTATAATTATTTAATTTTCCATAATTAATTTATTAATTTTTCCTTTAAAAAAATTTTTTTTTATTAAATGGTTGATTGCGCATCACGCATATTAACTGATACACCTGAGAAAATAGAATTGTTAAAGCTACAAATGAAAAGATAGAAAAAATGAAAAAAAAGCATGAAAGAGTATTAGAGAAGAAAGAAAAAGGCCCATTACAACACCCGTGGAACATGAAGTTGCGAAAAACCCAATTACGGATAAATTATTGTACAGCTGAAAAATTATTTTCTTATTGACAGTACTGTTGTACAATTTAAATTCACATAGTAAGCTACAACCCCCTCAGTATAATGCGTATCTAAATCTGTTATATTAAAGATTTTTTTTCTTTGAAATATGATGATTGCTTTGTGTTTTTAATCTTGTTCATATGTGCCCCAGGCCTGTTCACATGTGCCCCCAATAGGGGCACATGTGAACAATTGAAGTCATTTTTCTAAAATATTATAAAGTAAAGAAATATTTTATTGAAAAATCTCAAAAAATTCCACAAGACAAAGAAAATACTATTTAAACATATGGACTTTTTTACTATGAAAAATTGATGATATTTTTCGAAAAGTGAAGAAATAAAAAAATTTGTTCACATGTGCCCCCCTCTCCCCTACTAACTTTTAGTTTCATAACTTCAGTTCATTTCTGGTATGAAATCTTAAGGAGGAATGATCGTGTGCAGCTAAGATTACAAGATCCTAGACTGAATTTTAGAGAAGCATTCCATGATCTTGAATCATTAACGACTGAACTAGCCGAAATTCGAGACAAGCTCTGTGAAGAGGCAATCGAAAAAGCGAAGTTTCTTTGTGGAAAATGGGATAATGATACAACAATGCGTGTAAGAAGACGACGCAAAATGCCCGAAGAATTGGCTCGAGATGTTGGTCTTTCAGCAGAAAGTGAAATTTCTCGCGTTAGGAAAAGCGTTCTTGATCGTCTCCAACAAGAAATATGTACATGATAAAGTGATCTTAATTTCAAATTTGGATTTCTACTAGACTTTGAAAATTTATTAAACGAGGATAATGTTGATAACGACCTTGAAAAAAATTGCAAACATTTGAGTGAATTTTATAATACAGATTTCAATGGAATAGAACTCTTTATCGAAATATGTGACTGCAAAATGTTACTCCTCAGTAGAAAAGAAATTGAACCCAAAACTCCATTAGAATTTCTTACTTTTATAATCTAGTATGGAGAAGATGTTTTTTCAAACCTGAGAGTGGCACTTCAAATACTCCTGACTATCACAGTATCAATTGTTAGCTGCAAACGTTCATTCAGCAAATTAAAATTAATTTTGACACATCAATTTTGACAAATTAATTTTGACATTTGAAATGATCACCTTTGATGATATTATTAATAAATTTGCTCATAGTAAGGAAACTTTATACATAGTGTTTAGTTTTATAAATGTATTATAATCATACTATTGTTAAAAATACGTATCTCCTTAGAGATAATAAATATTTACTTTTTATTGTTTTAAAACTGCGTGTTTTTAAAATATTTCTTTATAAATATATAAAATAAATAATAGGTATCTTTTGAACTAATTCTAGATGATTATATACATATTTATTGATTTGCGAGTATATTTTACGTATAATATTATATGGTTTTCGAGTAGGGGGGGGGCGCTAAAAAGGTATTGTGCCCCGGGCGCGAGTTAAGCTCACTACGCCACTGCGTGTTTCACGACTTGTTAATCAAATTCGCTTCCAAAGCCGACAGGAATTGCTTCAATTAGTAAATGAAGGTTCATCCCAACCTATTAGTGAGAGAACATTGAGACGGGAGCAGCATGCAATGAACAATTAAAGTCGAATATCTCATACGAGGCCATTACTCACACATGAACATAAAGCTGCGCGACTTCAGTGGGCTAGAAATCACCGAACGTGGACAGTTGCTGGCTGGCGGAATGTAATATGGTCTGACGAATCACGTTTTTGCTTTTTTCCAAAAGACGCACGTCATCGAGCGCAACGAAGAGCAGATGAAGCATTTCATCCTGGCGGTGTGCAAGATCAGGTTCAAGCTGAAGGAGGGTCTGTCCTGTTTTGAGGGCGTTTTTCTTATTATGGATTGAGCCCCCTCACTGAGGTGGTCATTAACATGAACTAACATATTTATTTGAACATTTTGGATTATTAGATGTCGCCTTTCAGTCAACATTTTCATGAAAAGTGTGTTGTCAATACCCCTATTTTTCAAGATGACAACAGCAAAGCTCATCGGGCTGGAAGAATATGTGACTGGTTTAATGAGCACTCAGACACTCACATCTAAACTGGCCTGTAAATTCCCTGACCTTAACCCAACTGAAGATTTGTGGGACATATTGGATCAACGGGTAAAACGCCGAATTCATCCTCTTCGCAATTTGGTTGATTTGAGCGATCAAATCCTCAGTGAGTAGCCTAAACTAAATTCGACGTACCAGCAAAACCTCGTGAACTCACTTTCTAATCAAATCCAGGTGGTTATCGAATCCTGAGGCGGTTTTACATGCTATTAAATGATGTTTTTCATGATTTCTCTAAGGGTGACTAATTTTTTGTCCGGTGTGCTTATATATATATATATATATATATATATATATATATATATATATATATATATATATATATATATATATATATATATATATATATATATATATATATATATATATATATATATATATATATATATATATATATATATATATATATATATATATATATATATATATATATATATATATATATATATATATATATTTTAAATATACATATATATTACTTTAATAAAAAAAATTAAAAATTGCCATTTTAGTTGTCCTGTTAAATTTTTTAATTATTATATGAAATCTGTATTATTATATGTAAGAAAAATTATGCATTGATTAAAATTAATTATAAAAGACTTTCATTGGAGGTATGTATAAATGTTACGGAAAAAGGTTTTAAAAATTTAACTAAATATTTTTATAATAAAAATTTAAAAATAATAAAAGATAAGTAAAGTATTAACAATTCTTAATGCTAAGAATTCCCACAATACCCCCTTGAGTGCCTGAAAGTCATGAAGGTTAAGCTTGCACAATTTAATGATCAACAGTCATAATAGTGGCAACGTGGCAGGGTTCGCCAAGTGGGCCCACTTTGAAAAAACCCGCCCGGGTTTTATTGGGTGGGCCCACCTTGAAAAAACCCACTTGGAATAATAAGTGGGTTTTTTCAAAAAAAAAAAAATTTTTTTTTTCACTAAAACTTATTGTTTTGCATTTACTCATTATTGTACTTATATTTTATTGTGCAGCATAAATTTGTCAAATAGAGTTGCATGATTTATATGATTAAGTTTTTATTGTTAGTAAAGTAAAAGAAACTCGAATCTTCACATAATTTTATAGTAGGTAGGTACTATTGAAAACTTCAAGTGGGTTTTTTCAAAAAGTAATATTTTAATGATATTAAATCAAATAAAAATTTAAATAATATAGTCTGAAAAGATCAATTTTTCAAATATAGTTGCATGCTTTATATATTAATAAAAGAGTTATTATTTATTAATATTAATTCATATGTTTAAAAAAATTTAAAAGAAACAATTTTTTTCTTTTTTTCCAAGTGATACATTAACAAATTTAAACAGTTTTATTTTCTGGCTAAAAAAAAAAAAGCTAAAACTTTCTATAAGAGAACTTTTTAAAATTATTTATCTAAAAATGAAATCATTTTCCTGGGGTTAATTAGTTGAAAACAAATGGAACAAGTAACTGATACTCTTTATAATTAAACGTAGTTTTAATTTCACTTTCTATTAATCTTATTATATAAACATGTATGACCATTAAATATTTATTTCAGTTTTTTATTTAACTCAAGTCAGATGAAATTTTAGTTTTTACTGATTATAAATATTTACAGATTATAATTTTATAATAGGTAATATCCATATGTCATATAAATATAGTAGTAAGTAATTGTGTGTGAAAACAAAAAGATTAATAAAATTGTTCCTTTTATATTACTGCATTTATATTTTATAATTCTTGAGTTAAAAAATTATGAAACGTAATGTACTTAACAATATAAAATAAATATAAAATACATATAACCAGGGTTCCTTAAGTGGGCCCGCTTTGAAAAAACCCACTTGGTGGTTTTTTTCAAATTTTTTTTTTTTAATTCGGTTCAAAAAGTAGTATTTCCTAATACTATCATTGGACACATCGTTGAAGTTAACGATTATTTTAGAAATGTGCATCAAGCACATGGATGGGCAAATGAATAAAACTGCTTGATGACCCAATGATACTAGGTGGAATTCATATTGTGAGCGCGTAAAAACTTTTCCCAATATTTACCATAAATATGAAGAGATTGTTCTTGAACATCAAAATAAATCTGATAATAATATGTCAAAGATATTAAATAATGTTGGGCTTTACCAATAAACTATCAATTGGGAAAAACAGATATCAATTGTTTCTGAAGCTTTAAAAAAGCTTCAATCAGAAAACATTTCAATTTCAGAAGCTGTTGAAATATGAATTAACTTACTATCGTGTGATGAATTAGAACCCCATAAACATTTCGTAAAATGATTCAATCAGGCTGTTCAGCCACATCATTTATTAGCATATGCATCCTTGATCCCGAAACAAGGGGACAATTTTTAAATGATGAACAAGACCAATTAGCAGAAAACTGTCTTTCTAAGCATCATCCAGAATTTCTGCCACGTGTTACGGCATTCAAAATTTCCGATCCTGAATATTTTCCAAAATCAATGATGCTTGACACTGTTATTCAACAGTTTTCATCAAAAAATAGTGGAAAATTATGGCAAAAAAAAAGTAAATAAAATTCCTTGCTTTCACAAAATTTCTGCCAATTCTTTTTTCTCTGCCCTCAGCACCAGCATCCTCTGTCTATATCGAAAGACACTTTTCAACTTTCGGTTTGGTGCAGAGTAAACTTCCAAATAGATTAGGAATAGATAAAGCTACAAAACTCGTAAAAGTGTATCACCATCTAAGAGAGAAATGTAGACACTTTGAATCTGTTGTATGATAATAATAATAAAGGAAAAAATGGACCTTTTTTTTAAGTTAACTCTTAACATCTGCTGACAATTTTTAACTATTTGGAGAAAGTTTATCACCATTAAAAAACAGTTAAAAATTAAAATATTACTTTTAAGATTTTTTAAATATTATTTTTAAGATTTCATTTGAATACAATTTATTTTGTTTCTTTTAATCATGCTTAAAAATATTGAAAGCAAACAAAAAAAATTTCTATTAAGTGATACATTAAAACAACAATAAACAAATTCAAAGTTTTATTTTCTGATTTTAAAAAAATAAGCTATAACTTTTTATATATGCTTTTTTATAATTTTAAGATTAATTTGTTTTTTGAAACTATAAAGTTAAAATGTATCTAAAAATGCATATATTTATCTAAATATTTGAAAAAAGGGACAAGTAAGTGATACTCTTTATGATTATACGTAATTTTAATTTCACTTTCTATTAATCATATTATAAAAACATGGAAGACATTAAATATTTATTCCAGTTTAATTTTATTACAGGTGAAAGTCAGATGAAATTTTAGTGTTTACTTATACAACAGTATTTAATAAATACAAATATTTTCACTGTAAAATTTATAAGCACTAAATGAAAAAACCCAATTTTCCCCGGGTTTTTTCAAATAAAACCCAATTTTCCCCGGGTTTTTTCAATAAAACCCAGGCGGGTTGGGTTTTTACAAAAATTCCCGGGTTTTTTCAAACCCTGCAACGTGGTTAGCATTGCGTACCGTGTGGTTAGCATTGCGCCTTTACTTCATGGACAAGCTGACCCATCGATCTGAACCTGAATTAATAATTCTTCTTTATACTAATAGAAGGCAAACATTTTCTTTTAAATTACTTTGTTCTTTAGTAACAATTTACATAATTATTTAACTTAAATATAAAATTGCTAATTTTTTATTCACATATATTCTGCATTTTAAAAATCTGATGCTGAATTATTATGAATTTTTTTCAAATCATTTCAGCTAATAGTTTCAACTTTAATAGCTAATATTTCAGCTAATAGTTTTCTTTAACGTAAAAAAAATTGTTACGTATTTTTCAGCATGTTGCTTTATTATTTTATTTGTCCAATAGTAATTTTAAAACCACACGGTATAAATAACTAACTGTTTATACGTAGATTTCCTAAAGATGAGATAAGACGAAAAGTATGAGAAGTAAATGTCCGCAGAGAAGAATTCACAACATCCAATAATAGTGTGTTATGCTCTAAGCATTTTACTGCGGATTCATTTTATAGACAATGATTTTTATCTCTTATGACGTTTTCCCAAAAATAATTAACGCATATAATGATTTGTAATTGTTTCTTTATATTTGACATACTTTCAAATGTATCTTCGATTCAAAAAATCTTTATTTTTATTTCATTGTTTTGCAAAATCATGCTTAACTAATATGTTATTAGCTTTTTATGATTAAGCAATCAAAAGCAAATAATTAAGTGTAGCGCCCATACTATAATGTATTTTTATTTGAAAACTTATCTTTTACAATCAGGAATAAAATTGGGAAAGCATTCGAAATAAAACAAACAAAAAAAAGAGAGAAAAATCTTTAGGTACTCTTAAAAATATTCCTGTACGATGCGACCGCCAGCTATGAATTTTTTGCCAAATACAAGAACCCTAACAAAAGATTGGCTCTCTCTACTCTAATATCTCCTCTAAGGTCCCCGGATCTGTTGCTCTTGAGAGCTACCACCTAACGGGTCTGTCAATGTAAATGAAGCAAATTTACTTATAAAGAAAATGTTGGCATATTTATTTAAATTTAAATCCGTGCTTTAAATTCATATTTGTATAAGTGGAAGCAAAAAATTTTCTATCATAAAAATTTATGATTTCATTTTAATAGTAAAGAATGCTTTTTTAAACTGAAACTTTAAATTGAATTTGTGTCACAAAATCATAATTTATTCCTTATTAAATATTTTGTTTTAGCGAAATATTTTCTCGTTAAAAAGTTTTATTTTAAAATAAGAACAACGGTAATGGACTTAAGTGTTTTTAATCGTCAATTGCATGTCCCCTTTGACTGGATTAAAATGCTTAGAGGGATTGTTCCCTTTCACCCTTTTCCTCTTTGTAACCCCTAAAAAAAATGATGGTTTTAAATTCAAATCCGCCAAAAATATGGTAAACGATGTGCTTTAGTTGGTATTTTTACTCAAAACTAGCACTTAATAAATTAAATCAATTTAAAGCGAGTCCATTGAGGAATAAAGATTGCATTTTAGTATGCTTTACTCAGATTAGATTAAATGTTATGAAGGTAGAAACCTTTTTTTTAATGTCTCACTATTCTTGCTGTATCTGCTGTTTTTCGACTCTTGATAAATTTGAAATCTTAAGAGTGCGACTACATGTGTCACACGTGCCTTTAAAAAAAAAAAGAAACTGCTTATGCATAAATGTAAAATAGAGACAGCTGGACTAATAAATTTATCAAATAAATATTTTTTTAAATAACAGCTTTTGCTAAACAGATGTTTTGATTCTCAAACAAGAAAAAAGATTACCGATAAATACATTTATATAAAAACTGCATCAGTGATTTTATTAATTTGTCAGCCAGGAATTATCGCGATCCCTTCTAAATTACAATATGATACCCTCTGTGTGCATTTTAGCGGTGCTTATTGTTACAGCTTTTGGTGACAATGCAGGTAAATGATTTGATACATTCTTTAATATTAGCAAAGCTGCTGCCGGAATTGGTAGTAAGAACATTCTATTTTAATCCTTCCTTCAGGGTAAGGATACACACCGAAAACTACTACATATTTATTATCATGTGAAAGATATAATTGCAAATTTATAAAAGTCATTTCTATGCTGTAATAGTCTCAAAAAATTTACATGTATGCCGAAAAAAAGGGAAAAATTAAATTGTTCTTATTATCAGTTTTTAGTCTTTTCCAGGTAAGTATCAGCCCTGCATTAGCTATAATTTGTAGTTATAGTCTTCTTTATAAAGTTTATAGCAAATGGTTAATGTTTAGAATGCGATGGTTGATGTTTAGAATGAAATGAATGGTTAATGTCGTGATTCTAACTCGTTAAGATAAATACTGGTAAAAATTCACTTGTGTTACCAGTTTTAATTTATTTACTTTTATTTACTAAAAAACAAGCAAACTCGTCTTTAAAAAGAATGTTCTGACCAAACTGCTAAAAAAAAATAGATGGTTTTTATTTTATTTTTTTTTTGCTCATTGATATAGCAAGAGAAAAAACTATAATGATTGTAAGATCTAGAATGAGATATGGATACTTTTTAACTGCAGTAATTAAAAAGTGGCGATACTATTATATCGTTGCCTAGGCGACGAAATAGAAAATATGACCCTGAGACACGATTTTCTACATGAAGTGTAACAAGGTCACAAAATGAAATATTTTGACGACTACCTTATTTTTGTCACGTAACTTGATTTGCCCACAACGAATATAGTTTGTCTATAGGAAAAACTCCCCTTGCCACGAGGACTAAGGCCATCTGCTGTTAAGAAAACAAGAAATAGCGCATTTCAGAGAGAGAAGCTGTTTTTCTCCCCTGATTTCCTTGCTCTCGACGACCCGCCTTAAATAATGACCCAATACTTGAAATAGTTAAACCTCGTATCCATAGTCACCGCCACTACTCCAGACGAATGGCCTAGAGAGTTCTTTACAAATACAAATTAAAGGATGGAGGTTAACGAAAATTTACAAAAACTCCAAGTTGACCAAATTTACATAAACTATTAAAATACCTTCGAGTAGGTTACAAAAAATATTTCTCCAAAGTCACTTGCCTTGCTGTGTTTGTCCAGAGCACCAAAGATTAGTAACTTTTTTGTTTTGTTTTGAACCAAAGTAACCACGCAAGGACCAAAGTATTATTCAAATATGCAAGGTAATTTTGTAATCATAAAGTGAAGGACTTATTCAAAATTTGAGAAATGAGTATCGAGATCAATCAGATATAAGTTGGAGAATCAAAAACCAGTTTATATTTCAGAAAAACGCTCGGGGGCGTTTTCTAAAGGAAAGAGAACGAATTTCATTTTCTTAACACACGTAAACTGAATTTTGATGGTTTTAATGTAGAATAGGTTGTTACAAATTTCTGCTTGACCAACAGAGGGCGTTGTAATCACTTGCGTTGCATTCAATGGATGGCTTATTGAGAATCCTTAAAAATACCGTACCATCATATTTCTTTTATTGTTTTACTATCATTAAATTTCTTTATCAAATATGGTTTCCTTATTCGATGCAAACATTCACCACTGAATCAATCTGCAACATAGGAATTACATCGATAACATTTTGTTACGTTTTTTTTCTCATTTAAATATTAACTTGCAATCCCTTATATATAAATTTGTATGATTTCATACTTGACAAACATTCTTAAACTGTATATTAAGAGTGGTGATTAGGTCTTCACTTCATTATAAAAAGTTTTCAAGTACTCAAAATTGTGAATACATTTGATCCGAACTTTCAAATATTTTTGTGAATGCATGGGATGTGTTTTTTAAATATCATCATAAGCTTAAATTAAACAAAATTGCTTTAACTCTCGACGCCCGGTCAGGGTCCTACTTAGCCGGATTGGGGTCAAAACTTCTTTGAGGTGCTTCCTACTGCTTCAGTAATGAAGAACTAAACTTTATGAAGGTATTTAAATTTTCCCCTCATTATACATATATAACAAAAAAAATTGACTAGAGCCTAAAATAGCTATAAAATGGCTGATGGCTGAATTAAGCCAATCAGAAGCCTGTATTTTTGTAAACATATTGCATTTTGCGATAGGTAAAAATGCAGCTTTTAATTGGGCAAATTTGTCCTTCGTAATTGCGAAAATTTAGCTGAATTCCGCACTGGAAAGACATGGATTTACGAGATAGAGATATTTTGTGCTCATACGATGGATTCGCTCGAAGAAGCTAACATAAAACTGACGGATTTTTCATTGTTCTCATATTTTGTTTAAAAAAAGTTCATTAAAGAAGGAAACCTAAAATAAACTTTCGATTCGATTTTGGGGTCCAGGGCATCTGACCCTGTCTTTGTCAGGCTCTGCGCCCGGTGGCTGAGTGGTAGCGCTTCTCGTTCTCGGGCCACGGATCCTGGGTTCGATGCCAGGACCGTGTAAAATTGAACCAGCCTTTCATCCCTTCAGTGCGATAAAATGATTATCAAGCAAGATTGGAGACTAAAACACTGGGGGTTCCGCCTCCGGTTGACCACCCAAGCGGAACATCAGCTGCACCCCAGAGCTCAAGGTCAAGTAGGCCTTGGCTCTCTATGGGCGTTCGCGACACTGAATTTAGTAGTTTTAGTAGCTCTAAACTGTATATAAGTAATTGTTTTATATAATGAGTTACACAAATAATTTGAACTATTTTTTTCAACAATACAGAAGAGAGTCGTTTGGCCATGCAGAATCCTGATTTGTTCGAAGGAGATATCATTGGAATAGATTTAACTGTAAGTAATACTGTTCCAATATGATTACTGTTACTACAGTCCTTTGATGTTTTAAAAGAATGCTACGATATTGTCTATATATTAAAAAATCATCGGCGCCACCGATGTTCTGGGTGTTTAATTTTTACGTTGCATTTCGTTTAGCCGGCCAAATAATATCCGACTTGGGAAGTTACAATTACGAAGAAGTATAGAAAAAAAAAAATACAGGGAGTACTAAGCAAGGAACATTCATTAATTAGATAGAGAATTATTAAGTTAAATTTTTAGTAAATTATGCGCGGGATTCTAACAAACAGCAAAAATGCAATTACAAAATTGAAATTTGGCTTGCAGAAAGTGCATTTTACTAATAAACTAAGCATGATGATTTTTTTTTCTTCCAAACTTTCAATAAGTTTAAAATTTATTGGAATTTTAAGTGTTTTCTCCGAGAATTTTTTCTCATTTTTTTTAAATCTATATCTTGTATTGTAGTGCAAAAACTATAAAACTTTAAAAAAATAATAATAAAAAATACAATGAATCGTAAAAAAGTTTCAGAGAGAAATTTTTAACTGTTATAATTAAAAACTGTTATTATAACTCTTTTTAATAGTTATAGTAGAAAAATGCCATGCGAGCCGATCTTCTGCCCTTTGAAATGCAACTGCGGAGTTGAAATTAGACGTGCAGAAGGAGCCATTTTTATTTGCTTACTTAGCGTGATTTTTTTTTCTTTCAAAATTTGAAACTTTTTCTCAAGTTATTGGAATTTTATTTAATTTTTTCGTGAATTTTTTCTCATTTTTATTTTTCAATTTTAAATATCAGCTATTTATCCATTGTAGTGGAAATTTTTTTTTTCTTTCTCTTGAAATTCTATGTTTTAAAAGCTCGTGCTTGTGTTAATATCAAAAGTAGCGAGAGAAAGATAATTTAATCTTAACATTTGCGTTAAAATTTTTATAATCAAAGAAGCTTAATATAAAGAGAGATAATAACCAATACTTCTCCATTTGAACTGTTATAAGTCTGGTTAACGAGTAAAGCTACTTCGCATTTCTTTTTCTGATCTGTATTTCTTAGTCAAAATTAAGTTATTTGTCTGTTCTCTGTTCCAAAGTCCGGATAATTCTTTACGGTAAGGTGGTATATACTTTAGTTTCAAATTAGAGCTTTGTTTCTAGCATATGCACTTAAACTGTATTTTTTTTCGGTGATAGAGGTTCGAAAAACTTTTTAAACAGATTTTCATTCGGGGAGAATTAAACTTCCTGGTCTTCCAATGTTTGATAACCTTTAACTTTAGCTAAAATTCTATTATAGATATAATCACTTCCAGCCATTGATAACTATACATATCACTCTTTCATTATTTCTAGGACAGAAATGCCATTCCTCACAAAGCAAAACGTTGGCCAAACAAGAAAGTCCCCTACATTATCGAAGGATCGCTCTGTAAGTATGAATAGTTAAAAGTAATTAATAACAAGCAACCATGATTACTTGTATTCGTATATGATGATTATTTGCAATCGTGATTAGAATTCTAATTGTAATTTGTAGTGATGGAATTTTTATTTTATAGCCGTCGTTAAACAGCTAACCTAATTTTGGGTTTACGACTACTAATGTTCAACTCCGTAGCCTTGTAATTTTGAACCCACTCCAGAAGACAAGGGAACTCCTGGATCAAGTATTGGGAGAAATTTGCCTTCATGGAGAACTTTTTGCTAGAGCTAACCCGCGTGGTGAGGAAAATCATGAAAACCTTCCACGACGACGGGTCTTTAACCCGTTATTTGTCCATCGCAGAGGATTTGTATGGATTTGTTGAGTTGAACTGTTGAGTCTCGAAATAAACAACAAATCAATCCGCAAGCTTGCAGTGATTCTACCCAAAATGTAACAAACGGCGCTATTCTACACAAATACAGCCAAATAAGGGATAACACTCAAAACATGGCAAACCTTACACTTTATTTATGCTGTTATATTAATTTTGTAAAATTCATTTTATAGGCTCACGACCTGCTAGAATTTAAAAATTATTCTTATATATGGTAAAATTACGCGTAAATTTAAAAAACTCCAATCACAATAATAAAACTTTCTAGAATATTAAGCCTATTCATACGCCTCGTAAGTATACCATAAGCTGAGGCATAAACCGAAAGTTTTCTTAATTTCTTACGTTTTGAAGAAGTTTGCTATTGTATGCATTCCTTCAAACATCCACTTGTTATTTGTCCCGCAGTGGACTGATCGTTATGACACGGTTCCCAGCAGATCACCGAAGTCAAGCATCACTGGCTGCATTCAGTGTGCGGGTGGGTGACCACTTGGATCAGTCTGCGTAGGGACCGAGGGTGTGCGGTATTGGTCCTCGTTAAACCGTAAAGTGCTCGACTTCGCGCCCAGGTCGTCGGGCTACCGAAGCGGGGGAGCCATCCCCTCCGCAGAGGATCAAAATTGTGATGGCATGTCTTCGGATCCTCCCCAGGGATGCTTCCCAGACCGTCGCCAATAGCCCATTGTGTAGCTCTAGTGCGACGTAAATGAACAACAACAACACTTGTTATTTGTAAAATGTAATGGGTTGTTCAAAATAAATTACTAATAAAAATAATAACAAAATAAAAATAAATAAGTAATTTATTCTCAAACGTGGAGGCCACTATAGTCCTTTACGAATCTGTAGATAAATCGCAGGGGATCATTAAATCTGGTTCTCAGCGTTTTTTTACCCGGGAAGAATGACTATTTCCTTTTTTTTTCTTTCCAAAATCTAAAACATAAATTGTTTCGAAAAATGTTACCAATTTATTTCGGAGCTTCAAAATTGAAAAAATAAAAATTCATTAGCAGATATAAATATACAAGCCACAAAAATGAACACTTAATTGTTTTGAAAATATATAATGTGAAGAATATATAAAATGTTTCAAATTAAAAAAAAAAAATTTCTTTGTGGTGCATGTACTGAAAAGGTATAAAATAAGTTGAATTATGTTTTTGAAAAAAGAACTGCTATAAACGTTGGAATTTTCTTTAGTCGTGTTTTTTTATTTTTGAATTGGGCACTTGCAACTCGATAAGAAGACGATCACTGGTACACAGATACTGGTGACCTATCACCTAAGCGCCAACTGTTCACTTATAAACAAGATAGCGTGTTAAAGTCAAGCTAAGTTTTTCAACATAAGTTAATTAACGTGAAGTTAATTAAATATAACGCCGTATCGTCGCATCTAATTTGTTAAAATATAATTCTTTCTCGTCTACGTATTTGACTTAACTTGGATTTATTAGTGGTTTATGTATTTTATTGTAACCGTGATTTTTTTTTGTGAATTTGACAACTTTGATGCATAATTAGGTTTTTATTTTTATTTTCTATATGGCACCATGCCTATGTTTGTGTTAAATAAGAAATATATAGTAGAAATCTTTGAGAACGAATATAGAATGTGTCACTTAAGAGAGTTGATACTGTACGGGCCTGGTTTACTCGAAATAGAATAGAAAGAACAGTTGCTAACGTAAAAAAATGCGGCTTTCACAACCATCAGCATCAAGATACCCACATTACATCACTTGAAAGATATCTCATTGAATTGCTCGTTGAGAAATACGTATGCAATTTCTTTTAGGGGTAGATTTCCTTTTCGTAATTTATTCAACATGTTATTATCGAAAGAAAGTTCCTTGTTTAAATTTTGCTACTTTTTTTCAGTGATATTTTATATAAATAATTTCATACAAACAACGGAAATGTTAAAAAAAAAAAATTGCGGATTACAAACTGGATATAATTATAGTTATCACTGGTTAAAAAATTCTTAAATCTAAGAACCCCTGTGATTCTTTTATGGAATCTAGAAGAATCACAGGTGATCTGAGATTTCCCCTAGTTTAGAGCGGGTGCCATAATCCCAATCATAAATTAATAATTTTAGAATCCATGTCTTTTGTCATTTAGAAGCCATGTCAAAGGCTAATGGATTAGTTGAAGTTATCTGATAAAATGACATAACTAGTAAGAAAGTGTAAAGAATCATATTTTTGCATAATCTTTTAAACTTTTTGCTATAAAAATATTGATGTAATTTGTTGTAGTACAAATTTGAGCTTTTCTTAAAAAATTGAGTCTTAAAAAGTTAGTTAAGGAATGGGTTCTGAGTGTTTTTATTCCTAAGTCTGTGCCAATGTATTTGTTTTTCATGAAATAAGGAACTAAGTGTCTAGCTTTTTAGTTGAGACATTATTAATATTGCACATATTATAATTGGTTTGATGTACGTAATGTAAACATAATGTTTGTTTTTAAGATACATTTTAGAATTTGGACCTAGTATGCACTTTAGTTTGTTATAGATTCCAGAGGCTTTTGCAATAACTTTACTTATGTGGTTATTCCAATTTAAATTTTTACTAAGGGTAAAGCCTTGGTTTTATCTACTATGGGTATTTTATTTCCAAAAAATGTTAGTGTTTTATTATGTGTAAGTCTTCTACGTTAAGACTACAAAATTGACTTCGTGTGGGGTGATGTTTGGCGGCTTCTTGATGCGTGCGCATCAAGTGAGAATGCCGGATGCATAAGGCGAACGTCATCCAGTTAAGGCATACCAGCCAAAAACAAACACCCTGAATAACTTATCTAATGATCAGATGTAATTCTTTGTTCTTCCAGGGGACAAAAAGAATTTAATTCTTGATGCTATGGATGATTTTAATATGAATACGTGTCTGAAGTTTGTACCGAGGACCACAGAAAAAAACTACGTCAAACTTTTAGCAGGAAACGGGTAAATTTTTTTTAATTTTATTTAGTTAAATATTAACCCTCTTTAACGAGGTACCTATAGAAATGTGTGGTATAATGAACGGCTTTCAGTTGCCCTACATTTCGCTCCCTTCGGCGATTCTCCTAATGCGACCTTTTTATTAAACTAATGAATTTTGTATCGGATTTTAACAGCTAAAATAAAAATTATTCCGAGTAGCAAATAAATTTTTGTTTTGTGGATACCCGGAGCCGGCCTTGTACAATTAATTTTTACTGGGTATCGGATATCCGGACCAGGAAAATTTCTGGATCAAGTACATTTCGATTCAAAATACATTATGAGCAATATGAGGTACTTTTTAACTTAAGCTAAACTGTACTTGCGTTACATAGAGGAAAAACCACGAAATAAATCCAAAATTAGCCAGACAGCAATTAGATTTTTGCGTCATTGCAGTAATCGCCTGGAATTCACTTGATGCTTTCTAATTAATCATCTTATTACATATTTTTAAAAACCTCTTTAAAATTGAAAGTCATATGAACCTACTCAATAACGGGGCTAACACGCAGCAAAGTAAATGATGTAAGTATGCGTAAATAGGTGCAAGATTAAAACTTTTATTTTTTGTACACAAAACCTTTATAACTTCTTAACTCATTATCTTATTGATTCCTGTTTATATCAGTCAATTTAGCAAAAAACAATTACATTAGAAATTATATTTTACATGTCTGGAAAGTTTCGTGCGTGCATGTAAAGTGCGTACATAAGTACTTGTCTAAAGATGTAAGTATACATAAAAACTCTTTGACTTAGAACAACCTTTGACTGTGTGTTCTTGTGTAAGGTCTCATTCGATTCAAAGCGAAAAATACATAGAAATTTTTTTCCCAATCGCTTAGGCATTAATATCAGATATGCATAAACAGCTATAAAATTCGACTTTTTGTATGTAAAGCCCTTTTAACACCTAAACTATCAGTTTGATCCTCTGTAGATTAGCTCATTTAATTCAGCACGAAAAAAAATGGGAAACAATGTGATGAAATTGAACTATCCACCTTAAACCCCCTCATTTTTCTTAAAAAAAGGGGGATCGTACCGAATAGTTTCGGGGAATTTTCAGGTGTTATTTATAGTAATATATTAAAGCCTTTCAAAGAAATCTTGGTTGTTTAGTTTTTCGAAGAAAAAATTTAACTTTGCTGAATTATAAAGGATTTTTTTTCCCATTTAAATAGAGTGTACACTTCTCATGGTTAAGGAATTTGTGATTTCCCAAAATGATATAATAAAGGCGGTGATTATAGAAAATCCTTCATATTCTAAAACAGATCACTTAATATACCATTAAATGTTTTTTGGATTAGATGTTATTCACAAGTTGGCATGAACGATCGAGGTGAACAGCAAGTGTCCCTGGGCAAAGGATGTGACCACAAAGGAGTTGTTGTTCACGAACTTGGACACACAATTGGATTCTTTCATGAACACAACAGATCGGATAGAGATACATATTTAATCATCTACTGGCAGAACATAAAAGAGGGTACGTGTTTTTTATTTTTAGTTCTACACTTTCTGAAACATGAGTTTACTAAGTAATCTACCTATAAAGGATGTTTTGTGCCTCCGTTCTAAATGTGCAATTTCAATTGTGAAAATAAAAATAAATAAAACCATGTACAGGATGCTATAAAAAAGAAATGCACTAACACTTTGAAATATCAAACTTATTTTCTGTTCTAGTAAATTAAACTTATGGAAATGAAAATTTTAATAATGTTTGAAATGGTAACTTTCATCAACCGGTTTCTGAATTCGAGCCATCACTTACTGTTTGCTATTTAGTGGGTTGAATAGTCAGAGCATTGATTCTGCTGCCACCTGTTGAGGAAAAATAACATTACTTTCTTGGAACCGGGAATAAATTTTTTATGATACTTTACAATGTGTCTACAATATTTTTATGCATCCTGTATACACTCGAGATCAAAAATGAATATTTCAGCCTTAGAAGAAGAAATATCGATGTAAATTTTCTATAGTGCAAGTCATCTTAAAATCAAATATGCATTGTGGGTCAAAAATTAAAATTCAAGCTGAGGTAGGAAAAAAAAATGATATCAAAATCTGACGAATAATGTTTGAGGAAGTCTTGACTGCATCTCAATGAGTTTGTTGCAGGGAGAAAATTTTATTCCTGATTATCACATTCCATTTTTTCTTACTTTTCTTTCGCGATTAAATTGGCGTTGAATTTTTTATCCTTGCCCTCCTTAGATTGGTATTCGTCATATGTTTTTTCCTCTCTTAAATAAAATTTTGATTCCTATTATTCATATAATTTTGCCTTTATTTTTGACAACTTTTTTTAAACTTACAGTACGCAGAGGAAAAAAAACAAATCACGGGGTTGGCCTCAAAGATACTAATTGAAAATCAAGGGTACAAACGGTTTATGTCCTCTGTTGCATCATGAGAATTACTAAGTTTCGATTAATCAATGTTAAAAATCGGTTTCCCTCGAGAGTTATTACGCTCTGAAAATAGGCCATTCAGTGAAGAAACCCTTTCTATCCACGCACAAAATCATTCTTCCACTGTGGTTTTCAATCAAACGTCAAAATTATCAAAACGGAACAGAACCAGGCTGACCTTATTGTTTGTTAGAATATCAATCCTTAGTAAACGTATTTATTACCTGGAATAAGAATAATTTTTGGAACTGTAATTACCTACAAATAAGGAGTGTTTGAGAGTTGACACAGTAAAAGAAACAAATTCAACAGCAAGAAAACAAAGGTATTGCAGCTTCTTCTTACCTAGTTGAATGTAATTTAGAATCCGTCCGCTAGAACGTAAAATTTCGTTTAGAATCGATGAACCCGGTTTCACCCCTATACCCGGTCTTTCCCTACTCTCCCCAACTCAGAATCATTTGTTACCATCAACGATTTTTAATTTTTACAATTTCGAAGTATTCTCATCACAACATAATATTAACATTTTATTGGCATTCACAAAAGGCTTGTATGTTTCATTTAATTAAGTTTCAATGACATTATCAATCATTTTTTGTCAAAAGTTACCATTGAAACTCATGTGATTAAAAAATAGTGTCAACTGTTTTAATGTTATATTATTATGTATATGGTGAGGGTGTTCACGTGTTTTCATATAGGGATTAAGGAGCAAACTGAAAAGGGGTCGAAAACTCTTTTAGTTCAGAACTTTAGCTACGTTACGCACTTCTGTGCGTAAAGTAACAGCTAATTAATACCGATTCTTTGATTATTTTCTGTGTTTTTTTTCTTTTCTTATCCCTTATATTCTTTTTTTTTTTAAGTGATATTCAGTTAGGTTGTTGATATCATATCAATCCAATACTTCGAGTTCAGGATTTTGAATGCATGATTTATTTTTTTAGGGATGGCACCACAATTCACTAAACTTGATGCACACCAAAACATCATCTACAATAAATTTGATCACGATTCCATTATGATGTATGGCAACTTTGCCTGGTCCAAGGACGGCAAGCAAAAGACAATGATTTCCATGAATGGCAAAAAGCTTTTGGAAATCAAAGACAAGAAAGGACTGACAGCCAGTGATATACAGAGAATCAACAAAATGTACAACTGTTAATGTAATATTTTGCTAAACTGCAAATAAATGCATTATTTCTGATAGGCTAAATTATAATTTCTAAAAGTGTATTTTATGGGTGTTCCGTAATGAACAGCCTTAAGATACACTTTTTCAAAACATAGCATTTTTAATCCAACTGTTTATTAGCTTACTTGTTTTGAGAATCTTTACCGAGTAGCAGCAATAATGATCTGCTTAAAATAGCACATAAATCTTACTACTTACAGCAGGGATGAGAAGTTTCTCCCATAATGGAAACTTTTTCCAAAAATAAAAACATCAAATACTAAAACAGTTTGGAATTGCAGTCGAGTTTAAATATATGTATTAATTTTCAAGCTATTCAATATATCATTGAATTTGCACGCATAACTGTGAAGTAAAAAGTAATAAATTAAAATGACAAATTTTAAGTATTTCATTAAATTAAAATAACTGTAGTTCTCCAATATTTGATGTTAATAAGTGTAATTAAATCTTCTCTATTTAAAAAATCGTAAATGCTTCCGCCGCTGTTTTGAGATGAACTTAAATTTCAAATTACGAAGTTGTGTAAAATAATGAGTACGATGAAATCAAATAATTAAACTTGACGTGGATATAGAATAGAAGCCATTTACTCAAACAGTGATTCAAGTTCACCGTGAGACGCCTTTATATCTAAGCCCATAATATTTAAATTAATAGTTACTATCTAGATCAGTATTTAAATTTTCTACATGCAGCTAATATACTACTTTTTAAGATTCAATAGGACTAGGAATATTTGTACTTTTTTATTTTTAAATTTGATGATACAACATGGAGGGAAATCAGTAATTTTTATTATTATAAACAAAAAATTTTTGTTTTTTTAATATTAGCACTTAGTAACTTACCATAACAAATTGCAGAGAGCTTTTATATTTCTGGGTCATATATATTTTATATTTATTATTAGTTACTATTAGAAGGAACCTTTTATCAAATATTATACCAGTAAACACTATGTGAAAGAAAAAAAGCTAACTCTAAAATTAATAGTTTTGAGTTATTGTAAAGAAGAAAAAAATCACGAGCAAGTTATTACACAAATTAAAAGATTAATAAAGTTACACTAGGTTATTTTACAAAGCTTTTATGTTTCTTTTTTTTTCCTTCAAAGATTCAAAATATAATTATGATTAGTAAATGAATTATTACAATCTGGATTAGCAATTAAATCTTTTACAAGCAACTTAACGACTATTTATGCATCTAGTCAGGGTATTTGTAATATTTTTTAATCTTTTACATGCAACTAAACAACTATTTATGCATCTAGTAAGGGTATTTGTACTATTTTTTATGCACTTTACTAAAACTTTATTATAAATATTTTCTTTCTTTGACAGTTTTAAAAATAAAATTTTTTATTGCTGTCCCTGAAACATATTAATTTAAGTTTATTTTATTATGTTAAGTTATGTATAAACTTAATTTGCACCTAACTTAGTGTAATAAATTTCAAAGAATGAATTAAATATAATTATGTATGATCTATTTAGTAACGTCATTATCATATTATTAATATTTTCTTAACTTAATTAACTTTACTGTAGATGAAAATATGTTGCAAAATATAACGTCACTTACTTTAAATCAGAAGCTATCACGTCCACAGCTTCTTTTAATGATGGAACCTCATCTTCGTTTGTATCAGTACAATTTGAAATTCTTCGTTCCTTGTTTTATGTAAAAACTAATTATTTAATACATTAATTTCTTTTGTAGGAATAGCTCCTTGCTATAATAAATATTTAAATTAGTAAAATTTTGATATTTAAAATAATGTTCTTCGAAATGGTCCGAACATAAAACCGTATACTTTCTTGTAACGAAATTGTACAGCTTTATTTTCAGTAACCATGCTTTCAATTGTTCTTTATTATTAACCGGAAACGTAAAATGAAATTTATCGATGCAATCTCATTTAGTTTGACAATTGAAGCTTCCAAATGCAGCACAATATGCAGTTATATCAACAACAACAAATATTTAATAAAATTATGCCAAGGAATATGTTGCTATCAGAAACGCTGGCAATGCACTACTCTCTGCGCTTGTAAACAGTACAACTCACGTGACATGTGATATTGCATGATTCATGCAATATGTGTGAATGATAACTCGCTCTAGAAATGATGGTTTTTCCTTCATTTTTTCAAAGAAAAAAAAAACACCATAATTTTTAAAGAACGTGATAAAAACATTTTATATTTTAATAAAATACGACTGTGAGTGGGGAGCCGGTATGATTATACAATATATATTATATTGAATCGTTTTTCATCTAATTTTGTTTAACTAAGATTAAAAAAAAATCTTTAAACCAAAAAATAAGGAAAAAAATTTTTTTTTAAAAGGTCTGATTTATATGATTAAAATTAAATAATATAAAATAGATTTTTTTCTCTGTCCAACAACTCATTTCGCAGATCGCACAATACAAGATCGGGCATTATAAGAAAGGAATATTGATAAAACACATTTTATATGCAAAACATAAAAGTTATTTTATTAATTTATAAACTTGCTGGAAAATTGAACAATTTAAAAAAAAAAATTAAGTTAACAAAATGATACATATAGTAAGTATAACATAAATAACAATAATCTGTAAATGTTTGTAGTATACAAAAATATTTTTGTTAGCACCAACCGCAGCTTTGTTCATGACTACATCCTTGTGAATGATTATCATTGAGTTTTTCCACTAAGCAATACAGATCGGGCATTATAAGAAAGGAATATTGATAAAAGACATTTTATATGCAAAACATAAAAGTTATTTTATTAATTTATAAACTTGCTGGAAAATTGAACAATTTAAAAAAAAAAATTAAGTTAACAAAATGATACATATAGTAAGTATAACATAAATAACAATAATCTGTAAATGTTTGTAGTATACAAAAATATTTTTGTTAGCACCAACCGCAGCTTTGTTCATGACTACATCCTTGTGAATGATTATCATTGAGTTTTTCCACTAAGCAATATTTTTTTAAATTGTTTTTTGTATACATAAAGAAAATTTCAAATATAAAATTTTTAATCCTTTTTTTCTTTGTTGAACAGAAAAAGAAAGTTACTTATTAAAAAAAATCATTACTTTATACTAGTATATAGATTAAGCTATGGAGGAAAAAAGATTTGGGCAGTTTATTACATGTATATATAATTTATTAAAATGCACAGAAAACAAAACTAGTTTTTTCGTTTTGTCTGTATTTATTACCATAATTTACTTAATGAAAAAACTAATTATTTTGAGTTTATTAATAGTGGCACAATTTATTATCAAATTTGATTGATATTCATGAATCTTTTTGAACATAAATGGTTTCTAAAAAATAAGAATTTAGTGCCTTTTTTTTAAAAAAATTTTTGAAATCTATCAGATCCATAAAAAAAAAAATACTAAAAAAACAGTAACCCTCTTTTTTTTATGTAACTCAAAAAATGCATGGCAAACGAGAACAATAGCACTCTTAAATTAAATTGATACAGTTTTATAGATTATTAGCAACAACAACTACTGTCTGCTTTTTTATCGTTTACGCTAAGAACAATATTAACAGAACTTCTTGACAACGATGATGCTTTATTTAGCCTGTGATTTTTCAGTTTATGAGCTAGGGTCATAACAATTGTGTCCACATGCTCTGCTTGTCGATCATCAAAAGCAGATGTTTGAAATAAAGGCATATCATGGTCACCAGCGAACTTCCGAGCCATATTGGTATTTACAGCAATAGCATCAATAACGTCACATTTGTTTCCGATCAATATTTTTGGAATGTCTTCAGACTGTCCTTGATACTCCTTAAATTCAGCAATCCAGTGTGGAAGATTTTGAAAAGATGCTATCTTTGTAACATCATACACAAAAACAACAGCATGGACATTGCGGTAGTAAAGAGGAACCATACTTGCGCGGGAACTTTCCTGGCCAGCAGTATCCCAGAATAGTAGCTATACAGATAAAAATTTAAAAAATAGCCTATTTAGATAAGTTACATAATTTATGAAAATAGACATAAACCAAAAAATAAATAAATAAAAAAAGTAGATAATTATACATAGTTAAGACTGGTGGATGTTGTCAAACAGATTTGATACATCATATCATAAGACAATCTTTCTACTTAAATATTACAACATATATAAAATAAAACCAGTAAAATATATAAATAATATTTTGCATCAAACTAAACTATGATAATTATATGATAAGAATATTAAAACTAACAAAATTAAATAAAAAAGATAATGAAATTTTAAAAACTAATTGAAAAAAAAAAGAAAACCATACGAAATTGCAATCTTAAAAACAGAAACAAATACCTCAACAGAAATAATAGAAGTTGTAACTGAATTACTAAATTACTACTACATAAAAAAAATATTATGGACTCGTCAATGAAATATATATAATCCTTCACTCATAAATGAGATATTTTTAAAAGTTATTTTGTATATGCATTATATGTTAGACAAAAGCATTTTCTTGGGAAGCAAGACGTTTTCGATGTCGAAAAAATGATTTTTTCAACCATATCGACAAGCCATTTTTTCTTAATATTAAATAAATTTTAAAACTTTAAACTTTACATTTATAAAAACTACATATCTATATCATTCAATAACAATAAAAAGGAATTTAAAATGCTTATAAATTTAATTTTTATAAATATTTGAAAATTTAATGTATATATAATTTTTTTTTTACCAGACATAGCTTTCGGTACGCTCAGAAAATTTTCTACATGAAATATCAACAAAAAATTGGCATAGACTCAAGTAAATATGTTTGAAAAATCAGGTGAAATAGTTTGTTTCATAATATGTACAGAATATATTATATATAAGCAAAATAAATGTAGTATTTCTGAAAAAAATGCAAAATTTCGTTCAAATTTTGAAAAACTTCCCATGTATAATAAAATTATAATGAAAAAACTAAACTTTATATAGTTAATTAAATGTAAATAAGGTATGTGTACAAGCATAGAAATTTTCATAACTTTACAATGATTTGTTTTTTGTACGAGCGTACCAAAAGTTATGCCTGGTAAAAAAAATTTTTTATTTGCATTAAATTTTCAAATATTTATAAAAATTAAATTTATAAGCATTTTAAATTCCTTTTTATTGTTATTGAATTATATTAATATGTAGTTGTCATAAATGTAAAGTTTAAAGTTTTAAAATGTATTTAATATTAAGAAAAAATGGTTTGTCGATAAGGTTGAAAAAATCATTTTTTCGACATCGAAAACGTCTTGCTTCCCTTAAGTATTTTATTCTAGTAATACACAATTAGTTTAAATGTAAATTAAAAAGAAAGTAATGCTTTTAGTTTTATGTGTGATGTAAACTAAGAAAAGTAGTAAACATTAATATCAATAATAAACACTAGATATTTTTTTAACTACCACCTCAGTTTAAAAAATAGTCTTTTTTTTCTTCAAATAAACCATCTTCAAAGCTTTTTTTATTAAAAATATTTAATTCGGAACAACTTCTTTTCTAATCATTTAATACAAAAATTTTAATTTTCAAATGAAATCAGTATTTTATTGTAAATTACTGTTACATGGAAAATTTTAAGCAAAGTTAAACTTAGATATAAAATGTGCTTCTAAAAATGCAATTATATTTTTAACAAAAACAAAAATGGATTCATTCATACCCTCATAAGTTCATTGTCCACAACAACTTGTTTTTCAAGGAAGTCTACTCCAATTGTTGCTTCAGTATTCAGAGGAAATTTCCCACTACAAAATCTGTTGAGAAGACATGTCTTTCCGACATTAGAATCACCTAAAACTATTATCTTAAAAATTCTACCCTTTTTTTCACTAGAGCTCATCTTTAGTTTCAGTATCTAAAACAGAAAAAAAATATTTATGTTGTGTAATATAATAAATACAGTGAAACCTCAAGATGCATGACGTCAATAAAACTAATTTATATTTTTGGTGTTCTGTTCTTTCATGAGACAGTAACATATCACGGGTCTGCTTTAATGTGATTTTTTTTAGTGTGATTAGTGTGACTTCAAATTTTAATGTGTAAATATTTTATTTATTAAAAAGTGTTGTATAAACTTAAAAATAGAAATAAATCCAAAAAGTTATTTTAATTTTGTTATATGTAATAAACTAAAACTCAGAGGCGCGACAGCCCATAGAGGGCCAAGGCCTACTGTGCCCATCTCAGTTTTCTTGACCTTGGGCTCTGGGGTGCAGGAGCAGATGTTCCGGTCAGTTGGTCAGCCGAAAGCGGAACCCCCCGTGTTTAGCTCCCAAGCATGCTTGGTACTCATTTATCGACCCACTGAAGGGATGAAAGGCTGAGTCAACCTTGCCCGGCCCGAGGATCGAACCAGGGACCTGTGGCACGACAGCGCGAAGCGCTACCGCTCAGTCACCGGGCGTCTTTGTTATATGTATTTTATATTAAGTTTAAATAGCGCATTATCACTAATACATATTTGAATCTTCTTTATTGTTAAGTATATAATGTTTCACAATTTTTAACTCAAGCATTATAAAATATAAATGCAGTATTATAAAAGAACCAAGTTAATTAATCTTTTTGTTTTCACACAGATTTATTTACTATATTTATTAAACCTATATATACATTACCTATTATAAAATTATAATCAGTAAATATTTATAAAAAAAAATTAAAATTTCATCTGACTTTTGACTTTAATAAAAAACTGAATTAAATATTTAATGGTCTTCTATGTTTTAAAAAAAAAATTAACAGAAAGTGAAATGAAAATTACATATAATTATAAAGAGTATCAGTAACTTGTGCCATTTTTTTTTCCAATTAATTAACCCTCGGAAAATGATTTCATTTTTAGATAAATAATTTTTAAAAGTTCTCTTATAAAAAGTTTTAGCTCATTTTTTTAAAGCCAGTAAATAAAACTGTTTAAATTTGTTAATGTATTACTTAGTAAAAAAAAAAAATTTCTTTCAATTTTTTTAAACATATGAATTAATAATAATAACCTATTTATTAATGTATAAAGCATGCAACTATATTTGAAAAATTGATCTTTTCAGTTTATATTATTTAAATTTCTGTTTGATTTAATTTCATTAAAATATTACTTTCTGAAAAAACCCACTTAAAGTTTTCAATAGCACTATAAAATTGTAGGTTCAAGTTTCTGTAACTTTACAAACATTCGAAACTTAATCATATAAATCATGCAACTCTATTTGACAAATTTATGTTGTACAATAAATTATATAAAATTAAATGTGCATCAATTATTTTTAATAATTTTTTTTCTTTTGAAAAAACTCACTTATTGTTCCAAGTGGGTTTTTTTTCAAGGTGGGCCCTCCCAATAAAACCCGGGTGGTTTCAAAGTGGGCCCACTTGGCGAACCCTGCCAGAACGTTAAGTCGAGCACTTTACGGTAGAACAGTTTAACGAGGACCAATACCGAACACCTTGGTCCCTACGCAGACTGAGCCAAGTGGTCACCCACCTGCACACTAACCGCAGCCAGTGATGCTTAACTTCGGTGATCTGCCTGGAACAGTCTCTTAACGATCAGTCCACTTCAGGACGCTCTAAGATTTGAGCATTTAGGGCAACATTGCATTAAGGCATGGGAGCTGCAAAACGTTCCTGTCAGGTGTTTGCTGAACTTCATTTCAGCCATAAGGCTTTCTTGTTAATCATGATTTAGGGTCTGGGTACAATAGACCTCTGGTTTATGTGCTCTGCTCTTTGGACAGTATCACATACTTCCTAGTGATTCACCGGTTGCTCTCCGGCCAAGTATTGTAGGTTGAAAATAGCTTAAAACTTTTTCTATCACCTCTAAAATTTTTGTCTATGAGTTTCGAAACAAACTATATGTATAGTAAATTTCTTTATTCAATCTTTTTGTACTGTAAATATTATAATAAAAAAAGTTATATTATAATATAAAAGTTTATATTATAATATTTATGATACAAAGGCTTAACCATTACAATATATTTTTATTTTGTAATGGTGAAGCGTTTGAAATAATAAGGAAATTTCTGCAATCAAATGAATTTACAGAACATGAACAGCAAGCTGATACAAATAATTTAAAATGTATACTTTTTGCACTGAGAAAAAAGTGTGTTCAAATTACAATTTAAAAATATTTTAAATAACAAAATTTGTTGACTCAACTTTTTTTGGCATCATAGATAAGATTTTAAATGAGATTAGTACATTGTAAATTTTTACATCATTACTTTTTATGTAATATCACTTTATTATTTGATGTTTTAAGTTGACCTGCATCCAGTGCTGTTCTGCATCTTATGTTTGTAATGATTGTGCCCATGAGAGACAATATTTAAGGGTCAGGGTTGTTTTTGTTGTTGTTTTTTTTAAAAAGTGGGTTCTATTATTTTTTTTTTAGGATGTTACAGAAAAGTGCCCTGTGGCTGAATTTTTTTCAAATAAGTTAACATAAATTTCATATTATTCAGTATTTTATCATTGTTTGAAATTCAATGAATTTTTATATTTAAATGATAATCTTGTTCATTAAAATCAGGGTTGGCAGGTTTTTGGCATGTGACAGTTTTTGACGGTTTAAACCGTCACGTCAAAAACCTATATTCATATGTGAAATTTAATTAATACATAAAATTTATGTATTTTTTTTATAAAGGATAGTGTTTCTAAATATGTTCCAGAAAAAATTAATTTAAAATTTTGAAGAAACACTTATATTTTGAATAGTAACCAAAATCTTGTACTTTTGAAAGCTCACATCTTTTGTAATATTATGTTTTCATTTTCATGTGTTATTGAAAATCTGCAGTGATATTATTAAGAAATTTATTTAAAACCAAATTTAGTGTATAATATAGATTATACTAAAAATTAGACATTTTTAAAGATAAACATTAGCAGTTTTGTACATTGGATATCTTTTAAAGAAAAATCTTTTAAACAGTTTGGGCACATGCAACATTCACAATCAGAGAATTTTTGTCTATTTTTAGCTCTTCTAAAGTAAACTGGGGGGAGGGGGAGTAGTGAACCGCTTTCAACATACTTTGTTTGGTGGTGGAAAAATGTTCAAAACTAGTTGTGCTACCGTATGCTGCGAGGAGCAAATGAACTAGACTATTAAATTTTGAATTAAATTTCTACTTCCATCATTTTCCTTTTGATTATGTAGTGTGATGCATGTTCTAATTTTTAAAATTATGTATTTAATTAGGGTAATTAAAAAATTTCCATATAATTTGTTTACATATTTCATGGATCAGTGACTGTAATGTTCTTCTGTTTCGTTTGACTTTTGTGATTGGTTGTTAGTTTTTCAGAAAAATCAGTAATTCTGAATTTTAAATCTTAAATTTTTTTTAATTCATAGTTAACATAAGACAATACAAATTTAAGTGCTTTTTGTTAAGTACACAGAGTAGTTAGTGTTGATTTACAGTATATTTAGCCTATTCATTTACTATGCTGCAAATTTAGTTTACCCAAATACTTGTGAATTTCATTTTGCTGAATACTATATAGTTTTGTTGAATATCTAAATATTCAGCTGTTGAATAATTACTTCTTACTTTCAAGATATACATTATTTGTATTCTTAATACAAGTGGAGAAAAAAAAATTAAGAGATGAAAATTGTTTTAAAATGATAAGTGTAATAATTATAAATAAATATAATAAACAATATGAATTATATTTATCATTATTCATAAATATAACTACTTTTAAATTCAAATTAACATACTGGATAATAAAGATATTCAGTCTAACATTAAAAAAATTTTTTATACACTTGTATCAAGTTTGTATTTATACAACATAACTTGTAAGTTCCTTATAAATATAAATATTAGTTAAATGATCCTTATATGTCAAAAATGCATGGTAATAAACTTTTAATTTTCTTAAATACCAAAAAAAAAAATTTTTTTTTTCAAAAAATAAATATTTAAACAATTTTTGTGCAAAATTTTTCTGCACATGCATTTGAATATAAATTTCTGAGATTTTAAATCTGTTATTTTACCTTAATTTTAATAAAAAAATATTTTAAAACCTGCTGATTACCTATAGTATAATTAAATTTCCATATAATGCATGGCAACTGTTGGTAGTTTTGAAGTTTATATATATTTTTTGGCAAACTTCAGTTTTTGACGGTTTAAACCAGTATTATACCCTTGTCATGTCAAAAACCACTTTTTGATGTCAAAAACCCAACCCTGATTAAAATATAACTACTAATATAATATTTTGAACCACAAATTTTTTTACTTTATATAATATTTTGCTATAATAGTTATATATGCTAATTTTATTCGTATTTAAATTCTTATTTATGTTTCTATTATCAAAATCTGAATGTGGGTTTCTTGATATGTTCATTTTCTTTTAACTTGGTTTCTAATTTTTTATAACATAAAAAAGAGCTTAAAAACCATTTCAAGATTTAACATTCATAAAATTTCCTATAATTCACCAAATTTAAATGTCCTAAAGCTAAAAATATGCTGAACTGAGTCCAAACTGAATGTTGAATCTTATTTAGAGCAACAATGCGATAGTTTATTTTAAATCATTTTAGAAACTACACAATTTCTTTATTTAAAATATAATTGCATTTTTGTTGCTCAATAAAATATTTATCTATTTTAATTTTTACTTTCATTTGAGAACATTAATAGTTAATTTGTTATAAAATAAACTTTTGTATTTCATGATATTATAAAAAAATCACTTACCTCTGTCTTTAGACAAATTTTTTTTTTTATAAGGAAATATTTTATTTTTGAAAAGTATCAGTTCGGTATTTTTCAGTTTCAAATGAAACTTAACATTTAACAGAATTTGATTTTATGCAAATATATTACTAAGTTGTCTGATGAAAAGAAAATGAAATAATTAATTAAAAGAATTATAATATTTTAATAATAATTACTATGAAAAGAATTTAACTTCATAAATATTTTACTAAGTTGACTGATAAAAAAGAATTGCGTCTGAAGCACATATATTTATGTTAAAATTATCATAACATTGCAGTCAACATATCTAGATACTTGGGTATGGGACCTTTTATTCAAGAAAGGGTTGTACATATGAATTGTAATAAAAATATATTTCTTCTTTCATAAAATATTTTTCTAATTCTCTTTTTAAATAATACTAACCCTTTATTACAATAATATATTCAAAGTTTAATTAAGTGAATAATTTTCTTGTATTATAAGTATGAATTTTATTTAAATGTGGCAGTGGCGGATCCAGCGGGGGGTGGGTCATAGGGGTCATGATCCAACCCAAAAAAAATTGGAAAAAAAAAAGTAAAAATAAAATTTTTTTAATAGTTTACAAAAGAAATAAAATATTTTAAAAATTATTTAAAAATTATTTATCTAGAGTAAAACGGTAAGGCGAGACGTCAAGTATTGGAGTCCAACTCCATGCCATAAACAAGGGACTTCCCCTTCTCTTGCCCCCTCTCACTTGTAGAACTTTTTCACGCACACACATCGCCTCGTAAGCGGAGAGATACACTAAAAGTTTTCTCTACTTTTTTTTTCTTTTCTGGTTTTATGTAAAGACTACCCACAACCGCCAGCTACCCAGCATCAATTTCGCCAATCGCGTGTGGGGGGTGGGGCAAGCCTTTAGAGAAAATGCTGTTTCCTGTTTTAATGTCATTGCTTTATCATTGTTTTTAATTTTGAAATGTCTCTGTTAAGAAGAATAAATAAGTTATGCACAAAAAATAGTTTTAGTTTGTTTAAAAAAATATGTACGCTAAATGTTCTTGACAGCAAATCTATTTTGAAAAAGAAAGGAAAGCTAACAATTGTTTTTTTTTTTGTAAGCATTGACATTTTAAGCCTTTTTTTTAAAAAAAAACTATGTATTGTGCAACGATCATCTTTTTCGTATTTATTATGGTATCAAAATACGATTCGATTTTAATGAGATTATTATTATTGTGTATATAATGAATATTTTTTAAGAATAATATATATTACAGAAAAAAATCCTTTTTATCTCTAATTATTTTTATGCTAAACTTATATGTCATTGTCATGCTTCATTCATATACAAAACGCTAACTGTTCAACTCTTAGAATATCTGTAACAATTTTGTGAGTATGTGATTGACAAATTTGTATTTACATGGACTAGGACGCAAATTACAATTTTCACAAAAATTAGCTCAAATGCTATGAAAAAAAAAAAATGAAAAAGTACACTCGATGTGTGTTAAGATAAGTCGTATAATTTCGTAGTTTTCCTGTTCCTACAACCCAAATAAAGATTAAATGCTCATTTTTCATCATAAAATTATTTCACGCAATTCTTCATGCTTTAAAGCATGAAGGAGGAGATGAAGCTCGCTTCGTGCACCAATTCATCCGATCACTTCGCAATCATTTTTATTTCTTTTTGCAGATGATTGTTCAATTAAAAGATATTAAAAAAATTAATGCAATAATAAGAATTTAGTTATAAATGTATATACATAGCGTAACTACCATATTTCTCTAATATAGAGGATGTATGTGCTGATACATAGCACTCTCTGAATCGTAATGTATTTTTCGTTAATATAGCGATTTAACAATCATGTGAATTTAACTTTAAATATTGCTTTATAATTTGAAACAGTTATTTAATATTCATAATTTTAATTGAATACGTTGAGTGAATATAGTTATTTTTTTTAATTATTATTATTTATTTATTTTTTTGTATTATCATTTTCTATTAAAGAAAAAAGGTAACAAAAAATAGCAGAAATGATCAAATAAATTGATTATGCATAGCGAAACTGCCATATTTCTCTAAAGTAAAGAAGGTATGTGCGCAATGATGGTCGCACTCTGAATTGTAATATATTTTTCGTTAATGAAGCGATTTAACAATAATGTGAATTTAACTATAAATATTGCTTTAGTTATACGGTCCACTTAGTATATTAACCTTCAACCTCACTATTATTTATATTGTATAAAGAATAGTGTATATCTTTATATTTTTTCACAAGTAGAAATCTTAATTTATCAACCTGAAGTTTTTAATATTACATTTTCGACACCTTCTTTTGTTAAACTATAAAATAAAGTTGCATAATTCTTCTGTAATTTTAATAGATTTAATTAAATTATTTTTAAATGACACTTATCAGAAATTTCAAGGTTAAAAAAATTATTTGAGGAGACTCACATTTTTATAAGGTAAATGTCTAAGGTGCTTAAATTTTTAAGGATATAAAATTGCTAATTTAAATACTTAAGTCAAATTGACATTCAATTTTTTTTTATATTTGAAACAAAAATTTTATTTCTTTAACAAACCAACAAATTTATTTTAAATATTGATTCTATTTCCCTGTTGAAACTTGGGGGTATTGGAACCTAAAAGTAAAAAAATATGAATAAGTAAGAAAGTCATATTTACAATATTAGTCATATTTACAATATTTTAAAATATTATAATCAAATGCTCTTCGACAGAATTATACAAAATAAATTGTTGTTTTTTCCCCAAGATTTAAATTATCTGGATAAAATTAATTTTCTTTTTCAGGTAAATGGCATTCCACTTCTGTCATTTTTATTCAATCCGCGTAGCTAAAATCGTTGAAAGTGTGACAGATACCCAGATGCGTATTTATGGAAAGATTAAGCGCCAATGGCTAGTCTCTCACTGTCGTTTGGGGCCTCCCTGTCCGAGCGGTATCGCCCGCCAAACGCTGTGCAAAGCGTGGAAGTAACGATTTCGAATCCCCCAACTCTTTTGGCAATATTACAAAAAGATTGCATTGCATTTCTCTTTTTTTTTTTAAAAAAAATAGATTGATAAATAAATAAATATTAAATATAACAACAAAATCATCTCTTTTTAATTGTTATGTATTCACGTGTATTCAAAATCATTGGTTAAAAATAAAAAGACTTGTTTTATCATATTCATAGAAGATTCTATTGCGTTTTTTTCAACTGTCAATAAAAATTCTAACAAGTTGTTAACTAAGCACAATTATATTTTAATGATTTACAAATATAATTTGGTAACAAAAATACGGACTCACAGCAAATGTCGCTCTGAGTTAAAGAAGAACTACAACATAACAGGATGATTACCCAACATTTTCAAAATTAAAACTGAAGGGAATTGATTTTTTTTTAAATAATCACGCTTTGCTAACATCAAAACAATAAAATCATCGCGATATAATAAATTCATTAAAGATCACAACGTAAATAATTACGGTTTGTTATGATAATTACTAATAAAATAGCTACAAGCAAATGATATCTTTTGGTTAGTTTATTTACTGTTCAATAAAAAAAAACGATGTTCTTAATATAATTAAGTTTCACAAACATTATATAATAACAGGTACTAAGAAAAAATATACACGCAATTACATACAAAACAGTAGACTTAATTGCGACAATGATACATTCTTTAAAGAGAAATAAATTAGAGGAAATTAACGCTTTTGTTTAAGAATATCTAGAAATAATTTATTTGATAACAGTAAAAAAAGAAAGGCAAGAAGTAAAGAAATAGATCAGAATACATTCCGGTATATTTAATTTAAAAAAAAATTATGAAAAATTCTCTTCTCATCACGATGTAACAAATTTAAGATGAAGCAAAAAATTAAACAAATTTGAGTTATAAATTTTTAGACGTTCAGTTCGTGAAAAAAATAAATAAACAGACCACCCTGATAACTTTTGATCTAATGATCATATCTTCATTTTCTTCTCATCTCAATGGTTCAAGGGAGTGAATTAAAATATGATAGTTACTAGGTGTAGGGACGATATTTCAAGTTATGAAATCAGATACTAAAACGTACTTTCTTTGAGCTTTCTGTTTTTACATGCCATTTTTTTGACAGATTTGGATTTCTGAATCCCCAAATGTAGGAGGTAGTCGCGAGCTGAGAAGTAACTCGGGAGCTTTTCAAGCAAATTGAAAAAAAAAAATTTCGCACAATTTTAAAGGTCGTTTATAATTGTGTAAATTGTTATGAAATAACTTTTAGTAAATATTTATTATTTTATTTAATAATAGTCGTAAAAAAAATTGAATTTAAAGGTAAGCATTTTTTACATCGCTTTAAAATAAGGTAATTTAACATGGCAAAATACAATATTTCAGCAAAATTGTTCGAACAGTTCCTGAGAAATCAAATTTTAGATATCCGACTTTTTTAAAATTCGATTTCTCAGGAATCCGAACTCCATATTCGAACTATATGAATTTAGACCAACCTGCAGAACAGGTTTTTTTATAATAAAAAAAAACTTGTTAAAACTAATCAAAACTCATTTATTTATCATTTCTCGAAGATACATATTACGAGAAAGCTACTTTTTTTTAGAATATCTATCCAAGGTACTTAATTCACTTTATATACAAGCTATTACTACTATTTCACTGCAACTGTTTCAGTTTAAATGAATTTCAAGTTAGAGTTCAATGCTACTGTATTTAATTAAAAACTTCTTAAATTTAGAAAATACGTCCAACAGTGCGTTAGTAGAAATCATTTGTCTGAAATACTGATAAGTATTGAACAATAGAAACTAGCACTTGACCTAAAGAAAGCCAGAGTTTCGGGAAACTAACTTTTATTGAGGAGCACAAAGATTTTGTGTCACTTTGATGATTGTTTTCTCTCTAAAAATTAAATAAATATTGTGCCCTCTTTCCCTGCCTAAAACCTGTTTTTATCCTTCCTCTCGGCAACGACGTTATATGTATATAAAAGAATACATCAACATGAGACATCAAAAAAAAAAAAAAAAAAGCAAAATATTATAAGGAAGAGCCAGAGCAGATTTAAAAAGACACTGTTAGCTAGAAAGGCATAGTATAAAATTTACCATTTAGTTCAGTCTATTGAGCATAAAAATAAAACATACTATCGTATTAACTTATAATACAATATTATATTAATCTTTAAACACATTCTAATGTATAACATTTAAAACACTAATAAGAAAAGAATATAAAAATATATTTTTTTTAAAGTAGCTGACTCAATTTTAGAAGTTTGTCCTAAAGATGACTTTGAATGATGCACAAGACATTCCGAAGATTAATACTTTTCAGAAATATTTTTCAATGCCCACCACTTTTGGCAACATATGACCTCATAGCTCATAACAGGTAGTATTGTTGTTTTCTGTTTAGTGGGTCCCATTAAGGTGGATCAACGCCACTTCTATAAGAACAGATAAATTACACCCATATACTAAGCTGGATTCGAACTCAGAACGTTCCAGGTACAAGGCCAATTCCTCGACCGCTATACAGCATGGTTAGCACATTTCAAAACAAAACACCCTATTTTAATTGTTGAATTAATTGTATAATTTATTAACACAGAAACTATTCGTGTACTAGAATACAAACACAATAAAATTGTAAAGTTGGACATATATCAACGTTTTAGTAAAGTATTTATTTTTAATCGATGCTTGAAATTGGTTAAGATCAGATTTTGTCTTTGATTTGAAATCTAAACAATATGAAATTTAATCATAAAATATCAATTCCATACATGTAATTTTTTTTAAAAAAAATGTAGTTCCTCTTAACAAAAATTACAAATTCAATATTATACAAATCTTATTTTCTGTCTTGAATTAATTTTAATAATTAAAAAAAAAAGTTCCGTGACCTGCCATAGTATGCAAAAATGAAACGAAACTTTACTTGCAGCATTTTTGAAGGCACTGTACAAAAACAGCTCCTTTTTTTAGATTAGTTTTTCAATATTATACAAATCTTATTTTCTGTCTTGAATTAATTTTAATAATTAAAAAAAAAGTTGAGTGACCTGCCATAGTATGCAAAAATGAAACGAAACTTTACTTGCAGCATTTTTGAAGACACTGTACAAAAACAGCTCCTTTTTTTAAATTAGTTTTTATTAAGTACATTAATGTTGATAAAAATGATCAAGAAATTACATTAAGTGTACTTTTTATTCCCATTTAAAATACAGTTGATTTATACTAAGAAGAAAGAATACAGTTCTCTACTTGATTTTTTTAAAAAAAAGATGGACTATTAATCCTGGTTATAAAGTAGCATTAACCGTGTAAGCATCAGCAAATACAGATAATTCATTCAATGAGGATTAAACGATTTAGCACTAAGTTGATTTGAAATGAAATCTAGAATCCCCAAAGACATTATTTTGCCTCTAAATATGCTTAGTACAGTATGCTTAGTACAGTAATAAATTACTTTACAGTAATAATTTTTTTACGAAATCTGACACTTGATGCACTTTCTTGGAATAAACCTACTTCTTTTTTTGTTGTTGAGGGATCTGGATTTTTGACCCCTAAGATGTTATGGAAATGCGGTTGTAATTGTTTGGGCAGGAGAGAGTTTCAAAATTTAGATCCTTTAATGTTTATTTTACTTTTTGTGTATTTGACTATGTATTGAGTACTTTTTAAGCGAATTGGAAAGGAAAAAAATTTCGCAATTGTAAAATTCGCTTATTCAAATAAAATTCCTCGCAAAATATATATTTTAGTAAATGATCATTAGTTTTTTATTGAATATTAGTCGGAAAAATTTTGTATAATAGACAATTTTTGTACATCATTTCAAAAAATGCAATTTTTAATAGCAAAATTTCAGAGAAATGGATCGATTAGTGAAAAGTTGCATTTTTAAAAAAATTTGCCTAGAATTCTTTTTAAATAAACGGTGCATTTAACAAGTTTTCGAGATACGGCGAAATACGCAAAAAGTAAAATTAACATTAAAGGTTATAAACTTGGGACTGCTCTCCTGACAAAACTTTTGGGACATTACATCCTAGAATTACAACTTACTGCTGTGCTGGTTTTGGTGCTCCGTCTATCGTTGGTGCTATTCATACTCTAAAGAAAAACTTTAGTTACGTAACAGGAAAATGAGTCCGCAGATAAATGAGAACGATTAAGTGAAAACTCGGCAACATTTTCATTATTTATTCATTTTGCACACGAAACTAGCTTTAAGGTAATATATTAAACTTTTTTAAATAAAGACGTATAATCCTAAAAGGTTCGATGGTATGAAAATCAACAGCAGTGAGTTCTGGCGATTGGAAATTCGATTAAGAGTTTGATCGACCAGTAATTCGCCTCTTCATAAGCACAACAGCCCCTTACATGGTTTGGATTCCTCAACCACGCGTTCCGGAGCTGGTTGTGGCTAAGGGGATAGTACACCCGCCTCCCGATGAGGTGGCGCTGGTTCGAAGCCCAGTGATGGCTGGTCGATACAAATTTCGCACCCAGTCGCACCGACCACAGTACTGACGTAAATTATCCTCAACCGTAGACAGATCATGGGTTAGAGTCTCCTTGCTGTCTGGCTAAACATGAAAGTTTTCATGGTTTCTCTCTCCGTGCAACGCAAATGCAGGTTAGTTCCAAGTTCTATAACGAAGTCCTCCAAGGGAAATTTCCTCCAGTACTTCTTCAGGACAGTACTTCTACAGTTTCTCCCAGGACAAGCCGAAAGTTCCCTTGTCTTCTGGATTGGGTTCAAAATTACATGGCTACGGAGTTGAACATTGGTAGCCGTGATCCCTAAATTGGGTCAACTGTTCAACGACAATTATAAAATAAAATAAAAACCACGCGCTCCAGTCACAAACTGTTCTAGTAATATCGCTATTTTTTTCTTTTTCGTGCTTCGGATTTAACGCTCTTTAATATCATTACTTAAACTGCATAATATGTTTGAATTCGGATGGAGTTCGTTGACTGCATTCGAATCATTCACCTCCAGTCTTCTGCACAATAAACTGGTTGTCGTAATATTTTCATTTAAAAACAAGTTCTTAACAACTGTTAAAAATCATCGAAAGGATTTCCAGTTAAGCAAGGCATTCCATTAAGTTCAACCTTAATGTATAATTTAAAATCCTTGATAAAATTTAAATAAAAAGAGTATACGCATTAAGGGCTGTAAATTAATAGTTAAGAGAGGGAAAAAAAACTATGAAAATTGGATGATGACTGATTAAGGTGGAACTGACTAAAAACATAAAAACTTATGTGATTACTAGAGAAGAAGAAAAAAACACTTTGAAGGTGATTCCAGCGTAACACGTTCAAGAGTCTCAGCCATTCAAATTGGCTTTATATTTTTCATAGCGCTTATACTTTACAATTAATTCCACTGATTTGACAACGATGAAGTTTTTTTATTCTTTAAAATATGTATCAATTTACCGCCTTTACAACGTGTTAAATGTGAAGACAGAACACCCTGTATGATGTATAGTATTTTATGTGAAAATAAATTATGTAATTTTGATAATCAAAATTAAAAATTTTAATAAGATAAATACCTTTTTGAGGTAACCATTTAAAAATACTATTTTTTAATTTCTTGTAATTACTACGTCTCTTTAACTCTTCAAAATTGTGTTGTGATTAAAAATTATGATTTTAAAATGATGTGAAATGTTTTATACCTTTTAAAATACACGTCTTTTTCCGATCATTAATGAATAAAATGCAAAAATAATATTTAATTCTTAAAATAACTTTATTAAACAAAAATAGTTTTGGACAAATGAATTTCGCTCTCGTGTGAAAATATTTTTTAATTCCTGAATATAACTTCATAGACGACGGAAAATGTAGAGTGTTATAGAATTTGTGCTCAGATTTTCGATCGCCCTTTGACAGAGTTATTGCAATAAATCGCATAGATTTTAGGTGCGGAATGTTAGTCCCCGCAAATGAGGAAATTCAAACGGCATTCATTTGACCACAAATGACCAACTTTAAATTTTTTTAACCACTCTTAATTAGGACATAATCGTAAAACATAAATTCGGGGGCTAACTTCGCATTTTTACTTTAAATGAACATAAATTCCATTTTTTATATTGTATTCGTTTGTCCACAAATGACTATCTTTTAACTTTTTTTAACCACCCTTATTTTAGTTGTAATCATAAAAATAAGGTTTTTAGGAAGCTTGGATGTTAGCCCCCAAAAATCAGGAAAATTTAAACTTTCAACTGCATTCATTTAGCCACAAATGACCCCCTTTCAGTTTCATTGACCACCGTTATTTCAGCCGTACTCTTATAAATAAGGTTTGGAGGAAGCGTGAAGTTAGATCCAAAAATGAGGAAACTATAATATACCAACTGCATTCGCTTGGCCACTTTTTGACCAGAATGACCATCTTGTAATTTTCTTTGGCCGTTTTTATTTCAGACATAATCTTTAATTAAATTATTGCATTTTTACGCCAAATAAATAAATTTCTAATTTTAGAATTTATTCACTTTACCACAAATGTCCTCTTTTAGTTCCTTTTACCATCCTTATTTTAGCCGTAGTCGTTGAATTGTGTGAATACTAATTTTGAAATTAAATAGTAAACATTAAAATATTTGTCTTTTCTTAAACTTAAATTTCGCTGGATCTACGAGACTTCGAATTGTTCAATTGTTGAAATAGTAAGAAAATAGCTCATGAAAGAATAACTTTTGAAAAATGTGTCAATACATTATCGGATTCTTCGATTTTTTGTCATTTAGTGTTTTTAATTCGCGATCGCAACGAACTATAGGGGGCGTTGTTGTATGAGACGAATACCTGCGATTTCTATATGAACAGTCATTCAGTTACTCTGGAGATGTTTTTAATGTAGCGTGTAGCATTGTAACGCTCCTTCTTTATTGTGGCTAATTAAATTTAAAGAAGAAAAGTTTTTAATATTCTTCCTTATGCAAACGAAAACAAAATGGTATCTCTTTTTTTTTTAGAGAAGGAACATCCAAAACACATCGGAAAAATATTTGTACATAAACAGAAAAAAATATGTATATTCTTAGAAAAGTTAAAACCTAATGCCCGAGAAATAGTTTTACTAGATTTAATGATATAACATGAAAGGCCTATTTAAACTTTACATTCCATAGTTTTAAGAATCATGTTACTTCAAAAATTAAAATGAACAAAAAGTATGCATAAGCCTCATAATTTTATGAAATTTAATTTCGTAAAAAAAGTTTTTTGAAAACAATTTTTATCAAAAAATTTCAAGTTTCAGTAAAAATCACTATTTAGAAACTAAAAAAAACGTAAAATAAAGAATGCTGACGAAACAAAAACAAAAAACAATTCTTTCTTGTCGCCATTTTTAGTGCTACGAAAATTCGTCTTTAGGATTTGCCAAAAACAAAGCATTTTATTTCTTCAGGAGCGAAATATTTTACCGAAAAAACGAAAATGTACCAATTCCCACGACATGAAACTTTATCTTAGTAAACGTACGTTTTGGAAATGTTATTTCATTTGGAATCTTATTTCTCAGAGTTCATATGGCGATATGATTGTTTTGAATCTATACTAAACTCTATATCGGCCCATTTTCCACCGAAATCCGATTGACTACTTTGATTTTAAATAAAGTGTTTTATTTTATGATTTGTCGCAAAACTTTTAAGAGTAATTTCAGATTGGCGGCACTTAAAAACCTGTCAAATCTGTAGCGGCGCGCAGAGGCGTATCTATGGAAAGAAGCGCCTATGGCAAATCTCGCACTGGCGCCCTTCCTAAAATATTTATAATCTCTTTTTTTATGCGATACGGAATGAAGACATTGTTTGAAGTATTTCAGCCTTTTGGCAATATTGCAAAAAGAGCCGTGGTGGCTCAGGGAATAGAGCATTCACCTTCCAACGAGGTGAGCCGGGTTCGATTCCCAGACGTGCCAACCTAGCAAAATTAACATTCAGGAGTTTCCCTAACAAGAATTCAGGAGATTTCAGGAGGGGTAAAAAAAGGTGCATGGTATGCAACATTTGGCACTTCTAAGGAATTTTAAGTAAAAAATTTATTAAATATAAGAATGCAAGAAATTTTACACACTAATAGAGCAATAATTGTTTAAAAATATTAAATGGAAATAAAATAATTAAACACAGATTTAGCAACACAAAACTATATTAGGTAGATACTCTTTAAATAAATACCATTTCCTTAATAAAACATTATTCAAAAACCCGACACTGTAATAAAAATACACAAAAACTTTTAAAAAATAAACAAATTGAATAAGTATTTTATTTTAAAAAACCAATTCAATACTAATGTCTGTACAATAAAGAACCAATTATCCGGGATGCTCGGGACCATCGCTATCCCGGATGTCTTAATTTCCCGGTTTCCTGGATCGACAAAAAAGTGTCGTTAATCGATGTTTTATCAAACCCAAATTACAAGGAAAAAATGTAAACACATTTTAAAGTAAGAGAAAAAAGAAAAGCACTCCTAAATCTAAAAAGGAAAAAAATTGTAGAAAAATAAAATTTAAAAGAATAAAAAAATTTTCAAGTTTAGACAAGAAAAACAAGTTTAAAAAATAATTACGATTCCTAAATCAACTAATAAACAAAACCAATGATTAAATAACGCAATATATTTCATGGGGGGGGGGGCGAAAATAAAAGGAAAACCTATTAATCTAAATAAAAACAACACTTGAAAATTATCGAACCGAAACGATAGTTAAAAAACGGCACTAGCATAAATATTAAAACCTAGAACAAGGCAAGATCAACGGACTTTAAAAAAAAAAAAAAAACTAATGAAAAAATTTGGTAATACAAATAATTTTATTGAGTGCAAAATTTATCATGAAAAAGAAAAAAAAAATGTAGTGGAATCAGAAAAACGAAACTGCAATCTGCTTCATAAAATAATTGTATGCTTAAATTAATAAACAATTCTCCTTTTTTTTTTTTTTTTTATAAAAACGCGATTTTTAATTAAAGCAAGCGTGATTCCACATCAAGAAAAACTTGCGAATGATACCGCACTTCCAAAGAATCAGAATTTATTCAAAAGAAAAACATTTTATTTTTATTAATCGATGTCAAATAGATAAATATATTTTTCTCTTTCATCTTCTGTTCACTGATATGCATGTGCAATGCATTTTCCCCACCCCCTCGTAAATCAAACTAGCAAACGAAATCATCATGCCACTCCTTTGAGTTTAACGACCTAAAAGAGAATAAAGATCTAAAATCTTCAAGGTCGCGGAAGAAATGACGTTTCTCTGGGTAAACGGGGAAAAAAATTCTTCCCTTCCTCACATTTTCCTCTACTCAACTTCAAGGACAGTTTCCGCTTTTTTTTTCATATCGTTTTAGTTCAAAATGGCGGGAGAACCGAGCAAATTTTTTTTCCGGATTATCTGGATACCAGATAAATGGTTCTCTACTGTATGCATGAAAAAAAGAGTTGCAGAGCTCTCCGCAATTAAGTCTTGCTAAAGTCATTGGTACATGATTTGTTGAAATTGATCCATACTTCCGTTTCGACTTAAGACATCCTTGAATTTTTTTTTTTTTTAAATATACGAAGACTAAACGAATAATTGATATCACGTTGCTAGTTTACGAGCTTGTTGCCAACCGTGGAAAAATACGCATTAAAAACTATAAAACAGCAAGATACAATATCAATTCCAACTATCGAGAGTACGAGTTTCCCCACTCCTGAACGGACGTCACTCGATAACGACATGTGACGTCATTGCATTCAACTCCACACGAAAGAAGAGGAAGATTTCACCCGCCCCCAGTGTAAGGGGGCGGGTGAAATAGGGGGTCTGGTTCATTTCATCGACAATCACTTCATCGACAGGCCATTTCATCGACACCACTTCATCGACAGGCCATTGCATCGACTAGGTCATTTCCTCGACAGGCCGTTTCCTCGACAGGGTTGTTTCGTCGACAGGCCATTTCGTCGACAGGGTCATTTCGTCGACAAGTCATTTCGTCGACAGGGTCATTTCGTCGACAAGTCATTTCGTCGACAGGGTCATTTCGTCGACAGGGTCATTTCGTCGACAAGTCATTTCGTCGACAGTCATTTCGTCGACAGGGTCATTTCGTCGACAAGTCATTTCGTCGACAGGGTCATTTCGTCGACAAGTCATTTCATCGACAGGGTCATTTCGTCGACAAGTCGTTTCGTCGACAGGGTCTTTTCGTCGACAGGGTCATTTCATCGACAAGGTCATTTCATCGACAGGGTCATTTCGTCGACAAGTGATTTCGTCGACAGGGTCATTTCGTAGACAAGTCATTTCGTCGACAGGGTCTTTTCCTTGACAGGGTCTTTTCATTGACAGGGTCGTTTCGTCGACAAGGTCATTTCGTCGACAAGTCATTTCGTTGACAGGGTCTTTTCATTTACAGGGTCATTTCATCGACAGGGTCATTTCGACGACAAGTCATTTCGTCGACAGGGTCTTTTCATTGACAGGGTCATTTCGTTGACAGGGTCATTTCGTTGATAGTGTCATGCGTAATTCTGAAACTATTTTAGAGACTTAATCTAAATATTTCTATTATTAATTAGAAAAATTCACTTATTTAATTTTATACTAAAGTAAAATTCTTTATGGCGGTTTATTGTTCCAATTGCACTAAAAGAAGTTCGCTTTTTAAATTAATTAATAGGTAGTTGAGAAGCGTTTAAACGGTTGATGTATCGAAATCTACTTTTCTATATCTAAATCGTAATAGCTCGACACTTATTTTTAGGATAGGTAAGGATTGTCTTCAGAACATTACCAAGCATGATATCCGGACCGTGGTTACAGTTAATATAGTGTGACGTTAACAATCAAATTGTTTTTAATATCAAATCAAATTAATAAAATATATTTTTAGAATTAAAAGTAATAAAAATATATTACAATGAAAATTTAGACACTATTTCAAGGAGAGGAAAGCTAAATTTATTGCTGTAAAAATTTTCAACATTTTTACATAAATTTTAACAAAAACATAGACATCAGTCGAATTCTCTCAGAAATGAAAATAATCATAGACCTAATTATTATATCTGCATAAGTAGAAAAAAAATTCTAGGTTTTTTATGCTGGAAAAGTAATTTCTTAATGTTCACTTTAATTGCAATTTTAAACTTTTTGTTCAGCATCTTTAACATTAGAACAGGAATATGCGTATTCGAACAATCGAATTGAGTCTTAGTTTCGTTACTTCTATTAGAGATTTCGAAGAACAATAGGAGCACAAACTTGATGTTTAGGTATTTATCGAGGCGGTTGTAGATTCCCACAATATTTAAAGTGCTACTCACCTTACCAAAATTGTTTAGAAGCACGGGCGTAACGTTGCAAGCCTGTTAGTGTTTGGTCTTCACAAAATATGTTTTTTCTATGAATAGTGAATTTAATAATAGTATTAATTATTCAATTCTAATCTAATACTATCAAATTATACTATTTTTGAATTATACTATTATTATAATTAAATAATAATAGTATAATTTAATAAGAATAATAATAGTAGTAAGTAAATGATGAATTAATTAATTTTTTATTTGCAGGATTTAAATTAGACACATTTTGCTTAAAAGAAAATTAACAAAAAGTCAAGCTTGGAATTTAAACGTAAGAATAAATAACTCCTACTCTACAAAAAAGAAGAAAAAAATCTTGCAATTAAAATTTGACCAATTTTTTACTAGTATAATTGCTGAAATTTTTAACTGATTTTCTACACAGGATGAAAACACAATTTTCAAACGCTTACTGACCACTATTAGCACGACTTTTCGCCAATCAAAATTTTGATTATTTTCTGCCTGAACAAGCCAGGAGACTCAAAACTAAAATGCAGAAAAAATGAAAATAAAAAATGCATATGTATTTAAAATATGAAGTTTGTTCAATAGACTACAAATGAGAAAAACAATTTATAAAAATTTTCACGCATAGCAAAAACCACAAAGGCAAAATTTCACAAAATATTCTATCAACATTCAAAATTCCACTTTTTTCGTTTTGGTAACAAAAATTCACATTTCTTTATCAGGACACATATCAAACATGATATTTAAAAACATTTCCATTTACACTTTTAAAAGGGCTTATTGCTCGCCTTTAAAATATATACTCTCACTGCAAATTTTATTAATTTAAATAAATTTTTATTCTCTTTCAAATCGAAAAGAAAAACATTTTAATATTTGAGTAAAAAAACAAGTTTGCTAAACTTATTTTAATAAAACATTAATGAAAATAAAATCAGATGCATATAGATAACTCTCCTCAATTATAAACTCAAAAGTCAATTTATTTGTTATATCGTAGTAAATTGCGTTTTTTTTTCCAAATGTTTTAGATCATAAAAACCAATTAGACAGGTTTCCTCCCCTCCTCTGATTTAGAACCATTTTTTATATCATTTCGATTGCATCGCATACCGAGGATGTGGAGTCATTGTGAGTTTTTTCTTTTTTTTACATTAACGAAGTTTATTTTATAAGGTAAAAGAACTTATAAATGTTTAGGGAACATATAGGATAAAATACATATTAAACTATTAAACGCCAAAACGTTATAAATAATTAATTAAATAAGAAATAAAATAAACTGGAAATGCGAGATCAAGATTTTTGTTTCAAATAATATTTCATTTAAATTTCACAAGAATTCTCAGAAACTTCCCTCTTCAGCAGAATAGCTGACAAAGACATGAGGAAGAGGATTAGAACAAAAATTTTTATCAACATTATTTTCCAATATTTTTTCCAAGTTGAATTTTCATTTTATTTTTCCCCTCATTGCATTTTTTTCCCAAGATTTTTATAATACTAGGAAGTTCAGCCCGTTGCTCACTTCGCTCGCCAACCTTCCTAATAGCCACTCATTACAACTTAGTTTGTTTTTTTCCTATATCGATCTTTCTTTTAAAGAGAAAATATATAAATATTGAAATTTCATGTAAGAAAATTTTATTAATATGTCAATAGTAACAAAATTAACGATTACTTGCACATGAAAAAAAATCAACTGAGCTTCAAAAAAATAAATATCTAAACACAGGGAATATATAAATTTTTGATAAAACAAGAAGTAATCTTACTAGCTAACTATCTAAAAGGTTTGTGTTTTTCGGATTAAATTCTTTGTAAACATCACCATTGTTATCATTGCAAAAGTTAGTTCCTTTTCCTTCTCTTTTTTTTGGACAAGATTTTAAACTGTATTAATGCGTTTTACTCATTGCGGGGGAACGTTATATAAGTATAATTTTCTTTTTTATCGACAGAAAATTTTTGCAGCTGAAATGGCTTGTTAACGAAAAAACCTTGTCATTGAAATTATCTATCGACCACATGGTTTCATTATCTCACAGATTCATTTTATACCGTCTTTATTTCCTTCCTAATTTCACCCGTCATTCACTCCCTACATCAAGAATCATTCACAATAGTTGTTGCAATTGCTTTTGCGATGATAATCTACAATAATGTACATTAAAAATTAATCTTAGAAACAAATGTGTTAAATATGATTAGAAAAAAATTGTGTAATATACCACTTAAATGTGTAAAATACAATTTTTACATTTTTGCAATGTGTACGTTTTTGCAACGTGATATGAATAGAGGAGTAGGCAATTTTCAAATGAAATGCTTTTTTCCGGCAACTTCAACATACAATTAAGATTTTGCATCAGACTAGGCTTAAAACATTTCATCAGAAATATACTAAATTACAAAAAAGTGCAAGGGGCATAACGTCTATTGTAAAAGAATCATAAGACTAGTTTCAAAATTACGCATAACTTTGCCTACAAAATAATCTTCTCTTAATATTGTCGACGAAATGACCCCTGTTGACAAAATGACCCTGTCGACAAAATGACCCTGTCGACAAAACTACCCTGTCAACGAAATGACCCAGTCGACAAAATAACCCTGTAGACGAAATGATTTGTCGATGAAATGACCCTGTCGAGGAAACGATCATGTCGACGAAATGACTTGTCGACGAAATGACTTGTCGACGAAATGACTTGTCGACGAAATGACCCTGTCGACGAAATGACATGTCGACGAAATGACTTGTCGACGAAATGACCCTGTCGACGAAATGACCCTGCCGACAAAACTACCCTGTCGATGTTATAACCTAGGTGAAGATACGACCCTGTCGATGAAATGACTTGTCGACGAAATGACCCTGTCGATGAAATGAACCAGTCGACGAAATGACCCTGTTGACGAAATGACCCTGTCGATGAAATGACCCTGTCGACGAAATGACCCTGTCAATGAAAAGACCCTGTCGACGAAATGACCCCGTCGACGAAATGATATCTCGATGAAATGACCCTGTCGATGAAATGACCCTGTCGATGAAATGATCATATCGATGAAATGACCCTGTCGACAAAATGACCCTGTCGATGAAATGACTTGTCGACGAAATGACCCTGTCTACGAAATGATCCTGTCAATGAAAAGACCCTGTCGACGAAATGACCCTGTCGACGAAATGACTTGTCGACGAAATGACCCTGTCGACGAAATGACTTGTCGACGAAATGACCCTGTCGACGAAATGACCCTGTCGACGAAATGACTTGTCGACAAAATGACTTGTCGACGAAATGACCCTGTCGACGAAATGACTTGTCGACGAAATGACCCTGTCGACGAAATGAGTTGTCGACGAAATGACCCTGTCGACGAAATGACCCTGTCGACGAAATGACTTGTCGACGAAATGACCCTGTCGACGAAATGGCCTGTCGACGAAACAACCCTGTCGAGGAAACGGCCTGTCGACGAAATGACCTAGTCGATGAAACGGCCTGTCGATGAAGTGGTGTCGATGAAATGGTGTGTCGATGAAGTGATTGTCGATGAAATGAATGCGACCCGAAATAGGAGTGTTTTTAGGGGTAACGTTGAAGAGGGGGGAAAATAAAGCATGTTCAGCTACGCTTCAGGCAGATGGTAGTTTGATAAGAGGGGATGGAATTCAAGCTGAAAGAAAAACTTACCTTCGCACTCGCGGAAAAATTAGGTAATTTTGAGTTTGGCCGTCGATCGCAGTAAAATTCGGGAGTTTTTCAAATCAATTCCGGAGGGCGGAAGAATAACTCAAAATTCGGGAGACTCCCGCAAAATGCGGGAGAGTTGGCACGTCTGGTTCCCAGTCATGACTGCTCGACACGATTTCCGTATCCGGCTTGCACCTACCACGGTGCTGACGTAAAGTATCCTCATTGACGGATCATTGGTTACCCTTGCCGTCAGACTAACCGCGGGAGGCTTTCGTGATCCTCCTCTCCATGTAACGCAAATGCGGATTAGTTCAATCAAAAAAGTTCTCCGCGAAGGCAAATTTCTCCAAAATGCCCGATACAGGAGTTCCCTTGTCTTCTGAATCGGATTCAAAATTACAAGGCTACGAAGTTGAACACCAGCAGTCGCAAACTCAGACAATTGGATCGGCTGTTCAACAACGGTTATAAAATTTTCCAAAAAGATTGCATTGCAATTTTTTTAAAAGATTAATAAATAAATAAAAATTAACTATAACAATAAAATTATCTCTTTTTAATTGTAATGCATTCATGTGTGTTCGAATTAGTTAGCATTAGTTAGAAATAAAAAAAAGTCTGCTTTATCATATTTAAAGAAGATTGTCTTGCGTTTCTTCAACTGTCAATAACAATTCTAACAATTTGTTTAATTAAGCAACAAATATAATTAGGTAACAAAAATACGCACGCGCAACAAATGTCTCTGAGTTAAAGAAGAACTATAACATAACCGGATGATTACCCATTATTTTCAAAATTTAAACTGAATAAAATTAATTATTTTTAGAAATAATCATGCTTTGCTAATACCATAACAATAAAATCATCGCGATATAATAAATTCATTAAAGATCACAGTGTAAATAATTACAATTTTTTATTACAATTACAAATAAAATAGCTACAATCAAATTTTATAATTTCGTTAGCTTTTTATTTACAAAAAACCGATGTTCTTAATATAATTAAGTTTTACAAACATTATATAATAACCGATAATAAGAAAAAATATACGTATTATAATTAATACAGAGCTCTAGACAAAATTGCGACAATAGTGCATTCTTTCATGAGAAATAAGTTAGAGGAAGTTGACGTCTTAGTTTAAGAATATCTGGAAATAATTGATTTTTTAACAGTGAAAAAAAAAGGCAAAAAATTATGAAATAGACAAAAAAAAAAATCAAATTATGAAAAATTCTCTTCGCATCAGAATGGAACAAATTAGAGAAAAAGCAGAAAAAAATTAAACAGATTGGTATCATAAGTTTGTAGACGTTCGGTGCGCAAATAAATAAATAAATAAACGAACTACCCTGATAACTTTTGATATAATAATCAGATCTTCACGTTCTTCTCATGTCAATGGTTCAAGGAGGTGACTTAAAATATGCTAATTAATAAGTGCAGGGACAATATTTCAAGTTACGAAATCAGACACTAAAATGTACTTTCTCTGAATAAACATGCCATTTTTTCGACTGATTTGGATTTCTGTACCCCTAAGTATTGGGGGTAGCCACAATATGAGAAGTAACTCGAGAGCTTTTCAATCGAATTTTAAAAACATTTTCCCATAATTATAAAGGTCCTTTGTTAAAAAATAACTTTTCGTAAAAATTTATTATTTTATTTATAATAGTCGTAAAAAAATTCAATTGTAAGACGTAAATTTTTTACATCGTTTTAAAAAATACTATATTTTAGCGAAATTGATCAAATAGTTCATAAGAAATCAAATTTTAAATATCCGACTTTTTTTCAATTCTATTTCACAGGAATCCTAACTCCATATTCAAACAACATGAATTTAGACCAACCTGTATAACAGGGAAAAAAACTTTTTTTTAAAAAATAATCAAAATTAATTAGTTTTAAAATTTGCTTTTAGGAAGAAGAGAAATATAAATGATTGGAATATTTGAGGAAAAGAGGGCTTTTTTTGTATCTTTATGAAATTACATTATAAGAATGCGTATACTTCATTATTAAACAAGTTCTAATTTTTCAATACATAAAATGCTTATTGTTTTTTTTTTTATTCTTAAATAAAGATAATTATTTAATGAAAAATAATTATTGTGATTGTTACTTTATTGATTTTTTTTCAAGTAATATAATATGTAGTGATATAAACATAATGTAAGTGATATGTATTGTAAAAGACTTATAAAATTTAAAAAAAAGTAATTAATTAATCTTTTTTTTTTTTTTTTTTTTTTTTTTGAAAGGGGTAGAAAATTGTTATCTGAAATAAAATAAAAGATATAGGGGAAAGAAAGATTACAAAATTTTGCAGAGATGCTATGGAAGCATGTTCCATAACTCGAAGAAAGGCTGATAAATATTAAATAAATGTAATTTAAAAGTAATTAAATAAATGTAATTTAAAATACAAACATGTCTTTATAAATTAAAAAAAATCAATTTGTAAGTAAAAGGATTATTGAAACTTACACTTAAAGCATTGTTCCTTAATATAACCATTCAAAGAAAAGAAGGGAAAAAAAAAAAAACAAAAAACAAGTGGTTAAACTCAAAATCTATCTATTTATGAATAGAATGAAAAACATTTATCGGTTGTTGGAAACTATTTGCTGAACGTAATGAATGTTACGTAATAAGCACAAAATTATTTACTTATCGCAATTATTTTTCAGGAAACTTAAAAAAATATATTCCCACTAACATAAGAAATTTTAACATTCGTTGTTTTTTTTATTACATATTATTTATAATTATCATACATTAACGAGTATTTAATTATACAATATATAATTATTAATACAAAAAATCTATGTGCATATTAAATGTACTGTCATAAAACAGTAACAATAAAAACTAAAAAATATTATAAATTCTAATTTATAGCATTAAAAGGAGGGAGAGCAAATGTCCCACTCGATCTACACATACAGAGATGCTAACTTGCAACTTAATGGGGAACTATTTTCTAGTGGTAGCAAAATTTATGTTTTGATGTTTTATTCTTGGTTGATTTTAAATTTGATTTAAAATTATATTTTCCGCACCATTTATGTATAATTCGAAATTTTCCATGAAATACAATTTTACTCCAGTTCCCTCGTGGTAAGAATTTCAAATTTTACCGATATCATCTAAAATTTTACAAGGTTTTGTTTTTAACTCTCTACCACTTAATGAAATATTTCGGAGAAATCTTAGCAGTTGACATCCTTGCATATAGACATCATTTCTAGAAAATATAACGAACGCATATAACGCTAATCAATAAGTATAATGCATTAATTTAAATATTTAGGAAATGATTACTTACAATCAAAGAAAATCCTTGTAGTAGGAACGAGCAGAATTTTTTGAATGAGCACCTAACTACTTATAACGCCTGCCCTTTATTTTTCAAAATAGTGGGGTGTATTAATTATTAAATCGTTCAATTGGTTTATATTATTTGTAGAGCGAGTCAGAGGAACCTCCTATTTTTAGTATTTCACACTTTAGTGAAGGTGATTCCCACCATGGGTGGTAAAAAGCTCCTGTTGAGGAAGGATTTACGCTAATTTATAGAAGGGGTTCTATTTGAAAGCTATTCAGCAAATTCGGAAAACGTTTTTCAAAGAGATTTTAACCCCTGATAAAATTGAACGGAGAGAACGTATTTCACTACAGAATAATTAGTCTAAGCTAGACTGGGACCCCCCATGGTTTTCACATCTCTCTGTCTCCTCTGGTCATCACCATCTGGCCATCTGGTTTTTCTGTCTGAAGGGGTCCTTAAGGCCCTTTCTACGCTGAAAGACAAGTCAAATTGAAGGAGGAAAAATTTCTTTACGTTTCTCACCAACTTTTGAACTTACAAAGTTTCTTTCGTTCGCCTTTCATTTTTTTAGTCCGTTGTACTACTAATTTTTCCATATAGATAAATATTTTAAATTTAAAGATTCAGCTTATATTACTATAATTTATATTTAACGTATAGCATTTTCAATTATACATAAATAATATCAAATAATCTAAGTAGAAAAGCATTTTTTCCAAGTAAATTATTTTAAATTTAAATGAATGTCTAAGTAAACTAAATGAATGTCTAATAAATGAAATCAATAAATATTATTTTTAGGATTTGTTTTCTGTTCTTATTATAAAAAAGGACACGATTTTAAATAAATACGTTACGTATTGCCGAGGAAAAGGGCATTGACTTATATGCTACTCAAGAGCTATAACATCATACATAGTACTACAATACACATTCAATACAATTCTACAATATACATTCTTAATGCTAGTACATATTCTATACTTTTGTAATCTAAATTATGTTATTAAGTTAATTATTTTATTTTTATATGTAACCATGATTTTTTTGTGGCTATTTTAGTGTTTTTTTTCCCTTATGCAATATTATAGTTTGACTCTGAGTTACAGTTTCAATAAAGTCTTATAAATAATGTCTTGCTTGTATATAAAATTGGGAACTTTAATATTTATAACTCTTAGTCGTGAATAACCCTTTTGAATGAGCATAATTAAACTGTTTATTTTATCATTGTTTATACCTGGGAAAAAAATTTTTTTTTTCTTTTTCGTTTTCCTCAAAAAATTTTGCGTTAAGTTTGTGCTTTATTTTTCGTTTTTAGTAGAAAAAAGGAAATTAATAATACACTAAAAAAAGAAGAAAAATTAAATTCCCTGTAATTTTCTATGAATGAATGAATGAATTATGAACTTACGTTTTGTCTTTTCATTTTATCAGCGATAACTTTAAATTTTTTCTATTACAACTTTGACGTATCGTGAAGCAATGAGAAGCTACATTTTAGAAAAAAAATAAGTTTAAATTCTTTTTCATTTAAATATGGGAGCCGCGATGGCTCAAGGGATAGAGCGTTCGTCTTCCAATGAGGCGAACCGAGTTCGAATCCCAGTTGATACGAATTCCGCATCCGGCTTGCACCGACAACTGTGCTGATGTGAAATATCATGGAAATATCCTCAGTTGTAGACGGATCATGGGTTAGACTCCCCTTGCCGTCAGGCTAACCGTGGGAGATTCTCCTGGTCTTCCTCTCCATTTAACGCAGATGCTGGTTAGCTCCACGAAGGCAAATTTCCCCCATTACTCGATACAGGAGTTCCCTTGTCTTCTGAATTGGGTTCAAAATTACAAGGTTACGGAATTGGGTCGGCTGTTCAACGACAGTTATAAAATTACATATGAGGTTAAAAGTCTTTTTGTCAAAGGATTTTGATGGACATTAAATGTTAATTATTTAAGAAAATCTCTGAAATTAAAAATATTTTTATTGGAATGTATCAAAAAGTTAGTAAAGAGAGTAATAATTATAATTATTAAAAATTCTGCATTATTCTACAAATTACGATATTATAATTAAAATTTGGTTTTTGCCAAAATCGTCGTAAATATAATTGTAGAAAAGAAAAAGCTATTTTTTATTACTGATTTATTTTAGTATTTATCTTGAATGTATTCATGAATATTAAATTTTTTTATTTATTTCGAATCCTCTGTTGCTTAACTTGAAAATATAATGGAAGAAAAAGTGTCTTGTGAATGAATGCACAGACGTCAAGTCGTTCAAAAAGAGGGGGTATGGGGAATGTTTTTTTTCTTCTTATTTCCGCCATTTTTTTTAATGTTGAATCCAATATAACAACTTAGGAAATTTCCCGCTCTTTTAGAGTTATGCTAAAGGGCTGGAAATCTTGGCCCTCCTATTATCCCTAAGTGAGGTGGTCTATGAGTTTTCAAACGAAGTTATTAAAAAAATGAAAAACAGTGGGAGGTTAAAATTGTTTAACGCTCGTGATATTACGTATAATTTTTCCTCCTTTTCCCTTCTTCATTCAGATACTTCCCAAAATCACAATTGGCCAAATAAATGGTAACCAATTAACAACACAAAAGAAACATTCATTAATAATGATAAAAGATTAGAAAATTAATATGACCAAGACATCTAAACAATTCACTTCCGCTCTCCATCAGAGCGTTCCCTCCTCTGTCTTTTTTACAACATCTACCTTGATGACAGCGCCATCACAACATGGAGGCATGACACCCCCCCGACAAGATTGCGCTACACCTGGTATAGCGAAATCTGATTCACACAATAGGATAATATATATATAAAAATATATTTAACACTTAATTGTAAATAAAACATATGAATAGAATACTTGTTACAAATACTTACACATAAACTATGCAAAATGAAAATAGTAGAAATATGACAGATGTATAGTTGCCTGGCTATAACACATAATATATACAAATCAAATTGGTTATAACACATATACAAATCAAATTTCTATAAAACTGGTATGTATAAACAATTACAGATGAAAAGAATCCTTGATACAATTGATACGATATTGCAATGGATATTCAATTTCAATAATACTCATATATACAGGGTGTCCCAAAAGGTCGTTTACAAACTTAACATGCTGGTCTGTCATATCATGATGAACAAGATTTACATAGGAACTTGTGTCCGAAAATTAAAACTGCGACCGCTAGTGGGCGATAATTGCACGAAAACGGGAGAGTGGGAAAAACAATCATTTCAGGCGTGGACGTTGAAGGAGAAGGATGAATGAGTTTAGGAACGCAGAAATGGCCGACATGCATTACGTATACGACGCCGCTGATGGAAATGGACGAGCCGCGGCACGGACGCACATTCAGCGCTTCCCAAACAGACATCAGCCAAGTCATGTTTTGTTTGGACGATTGCACAGCAGATTATGTGAATCAGGTGCTTTCGTAGCACGTAGCCACATCGGTCGAGAACGTGCTACACGCACACCTGTCGTAGAGGAAACCGTGCTACAGGAGTATGCCCCCGACCTGACTCCCCTGGATTTCTACCTGTGGGTCCATAGTGTACGAGACACCTGTAACATCGGACATGGATCTTATCGCCAGGATCGCGGAAGCAGCAGCACGTGTCCGTGACACTCCTGGCCAATTCGAACGGGTTCGTGGATCCATGCGCCGACGCTGTGAAACGTGCATTGTGGCGAATGGAAGGAATTTTGAGCATTTGCTGTGATGTAATGATGATTTATAATAAAAATCATATTAACACCGCTATCGATATCATTTTTTTTCTCCTCATCCAAATCTGCACTTATCGCCCTCTAGCGGTCTCAGTTTTAATTTTCGGACACAAGTTCCTATGTAAATCTTGTTCATCATGATATGACAGACCAGCATGTTAAGTTTGTAAACGACCTTTTGGGACACCCTGTATATTTACAGATGAAAAGAAGCCTTGTAATAAAACAGGTTATTATATATGTCAATTTTTTTTTAATAAGCACACAAAACATTTAATCACTTACTAGTCTTGATAGACCATCAGCATTTTTTAATTGAGCACCTGGGCAGTGTGTGATATGAATATTGTACCTTTGGAGAGCTAAAGCCCACCGTTGCAACTTAGCAGATTGAGGTGCTGACTTCTGTAAAAATATTAAAGGATTATGATCAGTTATAATGTCAATATTCGCACCAAACACGTAATTTTCGAACTTTTTAATCGACCATACTACAGCATACGCTTCACGTTCAATCGTAGCCCAGTTCTGTTGCACTTTGCTCAGTTTTTGGCTAGCAAAACTGATGGGGCAAAGTTGACCGTTATCATCTCTTTGGGATAAGCAAGCACCAACACCATAGGAACTTGCATCACACTGTATAACATACGGTTTTTTAGGATCTGGAGTATAAAGAGAAGGAGCTTCAATCAACTTCTTCTTTAGTTTTTGGAAGGATAATTCCTCTACGTCAGTCCAAGGAATAAGCTCTGGAACTTTCTTTTTGGTTAAATCCGTCAGTGGTTTTGCTATCTCAGCATAATTTTGTATATAATTTCTGTAATAATTAAAGAGACCTAAAGCACTTTTTAAAGCTGACTTGGTTTTAGGTGTTTCGATGATTTTAATAGCACGAAGCTTTTCAGGATCTGGTTCATGTCTACCATCTCCTATAATATGACCTAAATACTTGATTTGTGTTTTTGCGAAAACACATTTCTTGACATTAACAGTGAATTTTAGATCAGTTAATTTAGACAGTACCATATCTAATTGTTTAAGATGTGTATTCCAGTCACAAGAAAATATAGCTATATCATCGAGATATGCTTTGCAGAATTCACGATATTCACTTAAAGCACTGTTCATCACTTTCTGAAAGGAAGCTGCTGCGTTGCGGAGACCAAATGGCATTACCTTCCATCTATATTGGGCTCGATGAGTTTTAAATGAAGTAAGATCACGGCTTTCCTCTTCTAAAGGAATTTCCCAGTACCCTTTTAATACATCTAGGCAAGTTATAATTTTAGCATGTCCAATTTGGTTGATGAGATCTGATGAATTTTCCATTGGGTAATCAAAGGGTTTTGTTACAGCATTTAAATGTCTGAAATCGATGCATAAACGCATACTACCATCCTTCTTTGCCATGCAAACTACTGGGTACGCAATGTCTGCTTCACTGGGCTCAATAAGACCTAGATTTTCTAATTCTGAAATTTGCTTGTCGACTTCAGTCTTTAAAGATTCGGGGATTTTGTAAATGTAGGGTTTCTTCCTCTCAGCACCTGGTATTAATCGAATTTTATGTTCACCTACATTAGCGACTTGTACTTTACCGGAGAATAATGATGCATGCTTGTGCAAAAGTTCAAGCAACTCTCTTTGTTTACTTTCTTCTAAATGACTAACATCTACCTCAATGTCATCTTTTCTTAACGAAGGTATTATAATTGGTGTAGGATGAATTTCACCAAATTCAACATCATCCTCAAAAATAACTCCCACGGTTTGTGTTCTAGCATGAAAATGTCTTATTTTGTTAGCATGAATATGTCGCACATTGCCATCTGGTAATTTAACCTTATATGAATTAGGATTAACTCGTTCCATTATTTCGCCTGGTCCTGTCCATCTTGCGTACAGTTTATTCGAAGAATCCGGAATGAGTAAATAGACTAATTCACCTTTCTTAAACTCTTTCATTCTTGTACTTCGATTGAAATAATGAGCGTAAGAATTTTGTTTTTTAGTCGTAGTCAAAGAAGCGAGATCTGCGGCCTTTTCCAAATTTATTTTTAATTCCTGTAAATAATCTATAGCCGAATTGCTAAGATTTAAGGGTAATGGAATCTCACCTGACCAAGAAGATTTTAGAACTGACAAAGGGCCTCTAGCTTCGCGTCCATACATAAGTTTAAAAGGAGATATTCCCGTCGTACAATTTGGTACTTCGCGGTACGCAAAAAGTAAATATGGGATATGTTTATCCCAATCGGTAGGATCTGAACGGATAACATGGTGTAACATCTGTTTAAATACCCTATTCCATTTTTCTACTAAACCATTCGAAGCTGGGTAAGATGGAGTGGAAAATCGAGGACTTGCTCCTAACCTATTTTCAAATTCTTTTGTCAATTGCGAAGTAAAATTAGTACCCTGGTCACTACAAATTACTTCTGGAATTCCGGTACGCATGAATATCTCTAAAAGGGCATCGCATGTTGTCTTAGCAGACAAATTTTTTAGTGGGACGACTTCGGGCCATCTAGAATTTTGATCAATTAAACATAAACAATACTTATGTTTTCTACCTGAGGGTGGAACAATTTCTCCAATTAAATCTATATTTACCGTGTGAAAAGGATATGGAGCTCTAACGACAGGGGTTATAGGAATTTTATCAGATTTTCGCTCCGGACTTTTTAATTGACAATTTTTGCAGGTTTTGCAATAATTTTCAACATCTTTTGAAACATTAGGCCAATAAAAAGATAATTTTATGCGTTCCTTAGTTTTTCGTATTCCTAAATGATTCTCATTGTGAGCTAATTGAAGAACTTTATCCCTATAAATTTTAGGTAATACTAATTGATATATTGTATCGCCACAAATTTTATCTTTATGAAATAATAAATCATCTCGCAAAAAGAAATTATTCTTTTTCAAACTAGCATCTTTAAAAGAGTTCTTTAAAGTTAAACAATCTTTCTGCATTTCTCGAAATTTATTAGCCTCCGAATATTCATCACTAGAACTGCATAATTTATTAGTATTCGACATTAAATAAATATCGCACCCTGTTTCACTTTCTTCCGATTGTGAAAATGAATCCTCTGACCTTGATGAACTTTTATTCATTTCTTCCCCCTCGTCTACTGACGGGTCGCATTCTAAAACTAAAGTGTTTTCGATTTCAGCTGAATCATCATTTTGATAAATCAAAGAATTATAAGCGTCCGGTGTAATTAAACAAGGGATGTTTAGTTTATCTGTTAAAGCAAACAAAATATTTGAACTATAAAATAGACAATCGTCAGGGTTTTTATAATAAACTGGCAATATTGCTAATTTCGCCTCGACTTGTTCTTTAAATGCGGATTGTAAAATTATTTTTCCCTTAGCTTCTATTTCTAAAGACGGAAGTAGGGTCGTATTCAAAATTGAAATCTCAGCCCCGCTATCAATGATCGCGTCTATTTGTCTACTTGCAATAGAAATGGAGACTTTTTGTAACGGGTACAAATTAATTTCATTTAAAGTTTTAGAACTCTGCAAATGTTTCGAATTTACATTTGTAACCACTGCAGTATTATCACTGGATTTATTCATAGACGTTTGTGTGTTACTTCGCGTTTTGTTTTGAATATCATTACCGGTTTTATTTGATTGATCATAGTATTTATTTCTTCTATTTGGGCAACTCTTAGCCATATGTGAGTTACTGGAACAGATATAACATTCGCGTGTGTGGGGAAAATATTTGTTTTCTCTAGTAAATGGGGATTTTCTCAAAGGTGGTGGAACATACTTAGTGTTTCCATTCGGATTGCGATTGTTAACCGAATTATCATACAATTCTGAAAAATTTCTACCTTTAGAGGTAAACCAATTATCGCACAATTCAGCGATCTGCCTAGGTTTAAGCCAAGTATCTAATTGTTTTATTCTGACATAGCTTCGTGTTTCGTTGTCTAACGCACTTAGTAATCTATCGCTAACTATTAATTCATTCAGCGTTTCAAAATCTTTTACATTTTTAAGTTCACAATAAAAGTCCCAATTCGCTCTTAGTCTACTAGCAAATTGCATATGGTTTTCATTTTTTGATCTTTTGGCGTTTAAAAAGTTATCTAGACAGGCTTCTGGGGTAGGTTGAAATTCTTTTAAAATTAAAGCTTTAACTTTAGGATAATCTTTTATTTCTTCCGCGTTTGCATAAACTACCAAATGTGCCGCTCGTTCACCTAACAGATTAAATAATATTTCGACTTTTAATTCTTCCGGAACATTTTTTATTACAAATGCTTTTTCAAGAGACGTAAAAAATAAATTCCAAGATTCGGGTTTACTAGGAACGGAAATAGTTAAAGTTTTAACGCTTTTGATTAATGTTTCTAAGTTATTATTATTTGAACTAAAATCATTCTCTACATTGGAGTTACAGCTATTACTCTCTGTCTGCATTCTAGTTAATTCTAATTGTGCTTTAACAATCTCAAGCCTAGTCTTCTCGAGTTCTAATGCTGCTTCAGTTGTTGTTTTGTTTTGATTCTTTTCTGCATTTAACAATTCTGCTTCTTTTCTCTCTCGTTCAATACGTTCGGAAACAGTAGTAAATAAAAATTCTTTCACAAAATCAAAGTCATTTTTAAATTGATCACTTTTTTCTATCAAATCCTTTAAATCAACAACTTTATATTCCGATTTTACTTCTAAACCTAATTCTTCGGCAGCTACTACCAAATCTTCTTTTTTCATCCCCCTTATGTTAAACATAATTGTTCTATTTATTTCTATTCCCAAAATAATTATAATTTCTCTAAATCACAATTATTCTCCTCTTTAAGAATATCACTTAAAATCAATACTTCTCATAATTCAATTCTTAAAATGTTTCTTATAAACAGAATATGATAAATCTCATACCTTGATTTATGCTCTGTTTCTCGTATGAGAGCGTGCTGTGATATTACGTATAATTTTTCCTCCTTTTCCCTTCTTCATTCAGATACTTCCCAAAATCACAATTGGCCAAATAAATGGTAACCAATTAACAACACAAAAGAAACATTCATTAATAATGATAAAAGATTAGAAAATTAACATGACCAAGACATCTAAACAATTCACTTCCGCTCTCCATCAGAGCGTTCCCTCCTCTGTCTTTTTTACAACATCTACCTTGATGACAGCGCCATCACAACATGGAGGCATGACAGCTCGTCACCTACTTTTTTTTATTATTAGCGGTTCCCTTTCATACTTCACTCCCCCAGTTATAAAAAGAGTTCCTCAAAAGACCTCGATGTCTTCTTTTCGAGACCTCGAGGAAAGGTTAAATGTTGTATGCTTTTTTTAATTCTGCCATAACTTGAGAAAAAAAAAATTTGTGAAATTTTTAATTAAAAAAATAATCGTTGATCTTGATTGATTTTGCGCCTTTTTGAAATAATGCGCCCATGGCATTCGCCATACTTGCCATACCCTAGATACGCCACTGAGCGGCGGTGGCGTTAGCACGTAAGTACCGAATTTTAATTCCATACTTTTCTGAATCATATTACTTCAAACATTAGAATATACAAAATACAAGAAGTATACATAACACGTAATGTTATACCATTTAATTTTTCAAAAAAAGGATTTTGACAAAAATTTTTATCAAAAAATTATTAATTAAAAAATGTAAAATAAGGAATTCTTAGGGAAAAAAACGATTTTAAGAATTCTTTACATTGAAATAAAAACTTTCATGTTGTTTCCTTTTTTATTATTCTTATAGTTCTTAATTAGACGTAAAAAACCATTCTGTAGAGAACTATCATCAAATAAGAAAAAAAAATATTTACAAGCAAATTTTTTATTATAAAAATCATAACACTTACCTTCTTTATAAATCCGCAGAGTTCCAAATGAAATGTTCTTCGTTTGAAAGTTTTATTTTCAAATAATATGTGCATAGATTATCCCTTCATTACTTTTAGATACATCAAAATTTATTAATGTAAGATCTCGATATGAATTTGAATATGTAGCTTAAAAACAGAATAGCTGAATTCTAGTTGAAATTATTCCTTCAAAACAAAAAAATAATTACCAAGAAAACAATACAAATTTATTGATAATCAGCACAAATGAATCTATTTCGAGTAGTTCGGATGATTCTTTATTGTTGTTTTACGAATAATATAGATACAGAAATATATACTATTCTATAAAGAACAATATTCTATAACTATATATTAAACAGTTCTGTGCATATTCTGAATTCTTATTTATTCATTGGAATGACGAAAGCAATGCTGATTTCACTTTAATTTGTAATGAATTGAAGACAGAAAAAATTATTTTACCGTAATACACACAATCTGTAACAGCAAGTGATCATGAAATTGGAAGTTATGTTGTTGGTAATAGAGAGGTAAAAATTATAGAGAAATTTTTCTTCAAATGCTTGGCGTGTTCTGCTTCAATGTTTGGCATGTTCTGGTTAGTTTTTTCAACAAGTTCTACCTTTTCCTCAGGGAAATTTTGCTTCTTATTTGCTGCTAATGAAATGGCGTCCGTCATTGCTAATGGCTTTGTGGGAACTAATGTCCGATATTTTCAGTCTCCCGCTAGATGGCGTACTCGAGCGTTGCGATCGCGAATTGCTGTTTTCCGAATTATATAGATACATAAATATATACTATTCTATAAAGAAGAAGAATATTCTATAACTATTACAGTTCTGTAAGTTCTGTATTCACTTTCTTCATTGGAATGACGAAAGCAATGTTCACTTCACTTTAATTTGTAATGAATTGAAGACAGAAAAAATTATTTTACCGTAATATGCACATCTGTAACAGCATGCCCAGATAGCAATATAAGGTTTTTTTCACCCAACAAAAACCTTTTCATGTAAACCTAAAAAGGGTTTTTATACGGTTTACATGTAAACCCTCTAACCTTAAAACGAGGTCTGCGATAATCTGCTCTATTCTACGCACATTACCCTAATCCAAAACCTTGGAAAAAAACCTTCTACATAACAACCATAAAACGAGGTTGTCTTAAGGTTTTCAAGCGGGAAAAAAACCTTGAATAAAGCTAGTTCTAAGATGAAAATCATCTTAAATCTACGTAATTATAAGGTTTTCGTTTGCAGCGTTTCGTATGCTCAGCTAAAATCTACCTTGTCATGAGATTTTCATTGACAATGCAATTTAATACTATTGCTAGTGTACGTCAGCTAAAACGTCATTCTGAACGTGATGTCATCTCTCCCACGATTGTATGACAGCGCGTTTTATTATTTGTTTTATATTTTTCTTCTTATAGCTTCTCAGTCCGAGGTAAATTCTCCTTTCCATCAATTTTGCTTGATTATTTTGGTGGAAATAGTCATTTTTAATCAGTCTAACTTACTTTGCTGTAAGAACTGAGCGAAAAAATTCCAAATATTTCTTCTTTGAGCTAAAAAAGAATGTTTGTATATTTCCCTACGTATAAGAAATTTCCTTGTTCATGAAGTTTATAAATATTGTTTTTATATTTAAATTTTAAACTCACTTCTTTAATACTGATTTTTATTTTAAAGTTCCTGTTAAAATTGATAATCACCAGGAAGTCATTAAAAATGATAAAAATTAAGATTTAAATGCTAAAATAGTTCAAATTTTTGTTCAACAAAATAAGAATGTTAAAAATATTTGAATTTTTTTTTTTTTGCAACGCTTATATTTTAAATCAATAAATTGAACACACAGAAAAATTACCTTAATTTTTAAGTATATAACAGGATAAAACAAAATTTAAACATTTAATTCATAGTGCTAACAACTGGCATTAATATTATTTTCTTTGATATTATGGAAAAGCATTTTTTTTTTGTCTAGATAAATGGGACACTTCTTAAAATATTATCTATAGAAAATAAAAGACAGTTTTTTTATTTTGTAGCTCAAATAGGTTAAAAATTTCTCAAAAACAATTGGATTTCAAATGTAGAAAATACAATAGCAATAAATAGATTTTTAAACAAATATTTATTCCATAAATAATTGTTGTATCAAATAAAAAATTACACATCAATATAAAAATAAAAAATATGTCGAAGCAAAAATAAAAAATGAAGTTGCAAACATTCAGAACATTCAGCAACTGAGGTTATTCCAGCTCTCGTTTCCCTGAAAAATAAAATGGGAAAATTTACATCAGTGGAATTGAAACTACACTGTAAAAACAAACAGAATGTATTAATCATATTATAGAAGATCTCTGATTAGTAGAAAATTTCTTCGTGCTACTGGAGAAAAAAAAATAGTAAATGAATTTTTTTGAAACAAAAACTGTTAAAAAAATCTTTGTAAATAAGATTTTTTCTTCCTGCATATCAGATCATACACAGTTCGGTAAAAGTCTGTACAGTTGATATCTAAAATTTTTATTTTGATTGTGGATCAAGAGATGGTGTTTACCATAGAAATTAGAATTGTGGTTGTCTTGTCATCTCATGAGAAGCGAGAGAACTTCATGTCCATTATGTGTGTTGATCATTGTAAAGGGTTGTGGAAAACAGGTTTCGTTGTTCTCTGGCTTGAGCTGAACTTGTTGAATATAATTGTTGTTATTTCGATATCAAAGTTTTTAGTCGTCGAAGAGTAAAGACTTTGAACAAACCAAATAAATATGCATAATAATTCAGATCAAAACATTTTACAGTAAATTTTTTTTTTTTTGTAATTTGAAAAAAAAAGGAAATTTTTTTATAGAAATATCTATAGGAAAACTACAAAAATCGTTTTTAACAGATTTTTTTAGTGAAATACGAGGAAAAAAAACAATTGCACCAGAATCTGTCTATGAAGTTATACTGTGACTCCGTTAATAATTTAAACATGAAACTAATCAATAAAAATAAATAAAAGTATTCGCGCATCCTGTCCATATACAATAAAATAATAAGTCTACTCCTGAGTTTGTTTGCGTGCCTACTTGTAAGCATTTCAGAGCTACAGAATTTAGTTTGATTGTAAATTTCCACATGAATTCGCTAAATTCATAGAGTAATTTTTAAAATTTTGATCGGATTTCATTTTACAGTAAATTTAAGATTTTCAAATATTTTTATAAGATTATCATTTAACTGTTATTGGAATTTTTATATTAATTTAAATGTAATATCACACATAATTAATAAATAATAGCAGGTATTTTTATTACCATTAATGAATTATTAACAATGAAAAAAAATTTCTTAAAAGTATATATTTTTAAACGTCACTACAAAAAGATTTTACACAAATAAAACTCTTCATTTTTTTTCATAATTTATAATTGCCAATAATTTAAAATATCAACTACAAGTTTCTTTTTATATATAAAGAAAAATATATATTAATGAACTAAAATTATATATTAATGTACTATTAAATTTATCTGCTCAATAATATTTCAAAAACAAAATAAAACATACCTTCTCCTTTTTCTAAATTTGGCTTGTGAAAGCCAGTCACTTAAGGCTTCTTTAAAATAGTTTTCTTTAAATGTATCAAAAGACTGGATGCAAACATCTAAAAAAAGTGAATAAATGAATAAATGCGAATGAAATTTTATAATTCTTCTGTATATATATATATATATATATATATATATATATATATATATATATATATATATATATATATATATATATATATATATATATATATATATATATATATATATATATATATATATATATATATATATATATATTATTAGTTACCTCTAATCATCTTGTAAATGTCAGTCTTTTCAAAAGAGTTTTTCAATTGTCCACTTTTACTTTTTCCAGTTAAACTGTAGCAGATGGCCACCTCATCTGTTATTAACCTTCTAAGAAGATTTGCCACAAAGGCCATACAGTCTTTACCATGGCATCTTTCTAAACATGAAATCTTTCTAAAAAATATAAAACATTTTTAATTCTTTCATTTTCTGATGGAAATCCAATTTTTTTTTTCTTGTTCAATGAAAAAGTTGTGTATTGAGTAGAAATTTCCGTACGAAATTACAAAAATGTGAAACGCTCAGTCGGATTAAGAAAATTTTTAAAGTACTTAATTGATATAGAAAAACAAGCAATTTTTCAAACAAAATTACTTAAGTGAATAGCGTTGGGTAGAGGACTCAAGAATTGCCCTTCAATTTACAAAAAAGAAAATCTTTGACACTTTTTTAATTTTAGAAAAAAATTCACATTGTACCAGATAATTAGCGTAGAAATATAACGTTAAATCTCGTTTTATTTTAAAATTTTGTTTTTTCTTCAAAAATACAGGAAACAATTGACAATTTTTCAGAATCAGATGGTCAAATAAAATTTTAATGTATTTAAATGAATATGAAAACAGGGCATTAAATTGCAGATTACAGACAAATTCAATACTATCTAATACTTAGATACAGTTGGGGTTATCCGTGGTATTTTACTAATGATCGCAGAAACTGCTCCTGACTGAGTATTTTATTACACGGTAATGATTAGTGGTTTATAATAACAGAGTATTATTATCATAGAGTTGAAATACTGGGTAGAGAGAGTAGAATAACCCCCGACCCGTGGACAAGATAAAGTCACGTGACTGTAGCCCAAACTTGCCGTTCACTGAGACCGCTTCGATTCCCGTCCATTCGTTTAGCATTGCGATCGTCTGATGCAATTAACTGTCTTGTCTTTTTAATTCAGAAATAAGAATGGTACAAAAGTCCTGAGCATTTTGTTGCACGGAGAAGTTTTCTAGGGACTGTCCGATAACTTTTTACAAGAAAGGGCGACATTTTTTTTCACTTTTTCTATTTTAAAATTGATTTTAAAATTTTTCCGATACTCAGTCATGCTCTGATAATCATGTTTTATTTGCTTTAATAATCAATTACGCTCGTTTTTGCTCACTTTTTTTGCATTTAACATAAGTTTTTATTGTTTCTTAAACTTTAAACTTATAATGTTTAAGTATATTTCAATATATATTCTATTTTTAGCTGAAATAGCTGCAAAGCTTTGTTGGCTTCCTTGGCGAGATACTTTAGCGCCAAGGAACAGTTGAGTAAACTTTCGGTTTTGTTTTAGTTCTCTTTAAATGTCGATATTATTTCTGTATATTCTGAAGATTTTGTATATCTTTACCTCTTGATTACTAAAACCCAATATTTATCTTGTTCTAAAATGTTTCCTTTAAATATATATATTTAAATAAAAAATATGGTACATAAGAAGTTGTGTTTTTTAAATTACATAGGAATGCTTAAAAACCAAATTATTTGTATATTCTTATATGTTTGATGAATAATTAAATTCTATGAAATATTTTTAGTATTTAAATATAAAATAGTGTATAGTAGTTTTAGTGTTAATTTTTAATAAAATTATATAATTCTGTTACTATACATAAAATGAATACAAATTATGTACTATTTAGAAAATAAATTAAGGTATATTTAATATAATCATTAAGTACTTGTTTATCTTCTTTTTATTTAAAAATAGTTGCTTTATTGGAAATACTTTATTTTACTAGTATATTAAAGCGTAGAATTAGTTTGATTTAGTGCAACAAATTTAGAAAACATAACATAGAAGTGGATAAGTTGTATAGGAGTAAATTAGTGCAGTAAATTAGCGCATGTTATGCATTGGTATGGAATAAACTGCTCAGACGGCCAAGGCTAACAGCTGGCTGTGGTGCAAAGATTTAGCATCGTGAACCTTTCTTGTAAAATTTCAACTGTTTTTACCTTTATCTAGATTGTATATATTTAATTTGCAGCTGGCTAAAAGATATAGTTTTAAATGCACTTACTATTTTTAAGAAAATTACATTTTTTATGGATGGGCATTGTAATTTTCTTAATGTCCATAAAATGATTATGGTTCTTTTATTTGTAAAGTAAAATATTTTTAACTGCTACTTTTTAAGATACTGGTTTTCTGTATAAAAATTATTAAATATACATTGACCTATAATAGTTGCATAAATTTACCTCATAAAAAGTTGCATAAATTGCAATTTCTATCACAAATAAAAGTAAGATATTTTAATTATAAGTTCGTCATAAGTTTCAATCTACATTTAGTACAAAGTAAAAATTCTAAATGCTTTCTCTTTTATTTAAGTATTTTTTGTTTAAATTTCGAAAGCTTTTCTACTAGTCTCTTTGTGTGTACAATTTAAACTTCCTAGTAATTTATGGAATTAGATTGTACATGAAATACAAAGTAAAATTTCTAATTAAACTCTTTTATTATTTTCTTTGATTAGTTTAATGCTTTTAATCTTATATTTTTCTCTATTCGGAGCTGAAAACTTTTATATTAGAATAAATATTTTATTTCATATTTAGACAAATTGTTGAGTATTAAGTTAAATTGCAACAGCAGTTTATTTTTGAAAATATCTATTTTAAGTGTCAGGAAAAAAAGAAGTCAAAATTCTAAATTAATAATGTAAATAATCTTTATTGTATAAATAATTTAATGTATTCAATATATAAATAAAATTCTAAACGTAATTAAATTTAATCAAAAATATGTTTTCTAACTAATCTGTTCTACTAAAAACGGGTTTTATTTTCCCCGAAGCTATTTTTCCCGAAATTTGATATTACCTCTCGAGCAGTCTCTTTGTGAGCATAAATAAAAATGATACAAGTGTTGCAACATTAACGTTATTTCTAAGCATCGAACTTTTTTCAGACAATCTGTTTAATTTTACAATTTGTTTTATCTAACAGTGATAAAACTTTTAAAACGTAAAGATTAAATTAATTTTTTAAACGAACTTGTGTTTCATTAAAAAAGAAGGGCAACATTTTCAAATTCACATTTTAAGCCCTGATAGATTTAAAAAAAATCATGATTTTTGTATCGAAGTTATTATTTTTTTTAAAAAAAATAACAATAGTTATTACAATATATATTAATAACTTTTTTTTTAAAAAATAGGTCTTTGCAATAAAAACATTAAAAACAAAAATTCTTAATATAGTAATAAATATAAGTGATGCAGAATATCGTTTTTTGTTTTTATATAATGAATAAATTTTAAGGAATAGTGTTAAGGGTACAGACGAGAACTACTGAATTTTTTTAAATTAAGGCAGTACTTTAATTAAAAATTATTTGTTAAGAGAAAAAAAAACTCCTCATGTTTTAAAAACCCATTTAATAATATTAAAGAAATATGATTAACGAAAATATTTTTTTTCTCTCTTTCAAATGCTCCGATTATTTGCGCATCGGTAATATCGAAATAAAGCTGTTTAAAAACTTGTCTTTCAAATGCTCCGATTATTTGCGCATCGGTAATATCGAAATAAAGCTGTTTAAAAACTTAGTGCGCCAACATTTGTGATACTGCGCCAAGTATTGCACTCTTTCCATCACGTGATTGTAACTCTTTGCTTGCTATCTGTGGCGTGTCTTTTCGGAAGGAATAAAGCGGACTTGGTTCCTCTACCTACTATATCAACTCTATGATTATTATGAACCACTTAAAACAGGATTAAAAAGGGTAGTTCCCTAAAATAATAAATCTGTTGTTCTAAACCAGGGGTTTCCAACTTAGATGAGGCCGGCGGCCACAATTAAAAACACAAATGGCGGGCCGCAACTTTATCAAAATTTTATACAGGACTCTTTTATGTTTGAAGGAACATTAAATATTTCTGTCAGATTTTTACCAAGCTGTACAAAACAAAATTATTGAATTACAAATTAAAATAAGAAGTAGATTTTTAAAAATATCAAACTGCATATTAAATGATTCGGGCTACAATAACTTTAAAGTGCAGCTATGTATTAAACAATTGATGTGCAGCAGATATCAAGTTGTTAAGACATAAAACTTATACAGTAGCACACAAAATGTTCAATGAGAAAATTGAGGTTTGTCTACTGCAATCACCTGATAATAGATATTTGCATTTTAAATTTAAAATTTATAAATGTGTGCGTAAATATTTTCGCCGAAATTGAGTGGTTTCAAAAAGTTAAAACGGAGAATTTCTTTGAGAAAATTTCTGATACATACATGCTAAATTATATTCACAAAAAAAAAAATAAATAAATAAATAAATAAATAAAAAAGAGCAACATTCACGATTATTTTTGTATTTGAATAAATATTTTCTTGAATGCAAAACCTGAGAAATAAATATTTTTGCACCACTGGTATGTAAAATTTCATTGAAACGAAGAAATTAGGTTTTTGTTAACGAGAAAAGTATTCTAAACCCATACAGATTTTGTACGAAAATTTCCCACAAAAAAAAATAACAACTAATATATTTTAGTTCGCGGGCCACGAAAAAAGGCTTCGCGGGCCGGATGCGACCCCCGGGCCGCCAGTTGGAAACCGCTGTTCTAAACCGTGACCCAAACTTGGTTCAAGGGCCTTATCTTAAATATGCTAATTTATTATTGTAGACTACATTTTAAATTATAAAACCAGACAGCAATAAAAAAGTGTTTCGTTGAAAAAATATGCCTCCTTTTAGTAGGATTTCAATTCCTGCCTTTAAATTGGTTGTCGTCACAATATTAAAAATATGGTTCCAATAGTTTAGGTAGGAGAGGGATCGAAAGTTTGGGTCAACCTTTAATGTCAATTTAATTCTTTGCGTATTTCACGTTCAAATAAATCTAAACTTTTTTCGCAAAATTATAAAATTCATTTAACCAAAACTAATTCTGGCAAAAAAAATTAATAATTAATTTTTTATTTTAATTAATATCGGTCGAAAAGTTTCTGAGTTGTTAGTTACACAATCTAAATACCCATTTAATAAACGTAATTAATTTAAGCGACGGTGTGCATGCATCCCGATAAGACGTTTAGTCTGAATTCGCGCACTAGCTAGTCGGGAAGGGGTTAACATTTCGATTTATGATGACTTCCTATCAGCCAATAATGTGGCAATAAATTGTGCTAATAGTGGACAGAAAGCGATTAAAATATGTTTTGACATATAGCACAGAGTTCCAATTCTAAATTGAACATTCCTGCTACTAGGAAAAAAAGTCACATTTTCGATAGAAGATTATTCCTATAAGCAATAAATTCTACTTATAGTGGTTAGAAAACAAATAAAACACATATTATTCTGTCTAGAAATTAATGAGCTTAAGCTAATTGGAAAGTTACCGAAATTTAAATTGCAATCTTCTAGCCTTAAATAAACTCGAAAGTGCGCGAAGAAAGCATTATAAATGCTACGTTTGGCAAAACTCAGATTCAAACACACACAGTAATACACAGTTTGGATTTTAAAATCCTGATAAGTAGTCTGAAGCGTCATAAAAATTTTAATATGAATAAATCTCCAATTTGGGAAATATAATTTTTATTAGTTGAGCTATATTTTCATATTAATGCAAGTTTAATTAACGCTAGTATTAATTTCATTTTTTAATAGTTATTTAAATTGTACTTTTTGCTTTTTTTTTGCAATGTCTCTGGAACTATTTACATGAATCTTCAGGCAACGCGTACATCCAAAAAAAATTAATGTCAAATAATAATAAGAGTAATAAATTAAAACATTGATAGTTAAATTTAAATTATAGTTTCAGAGTTTACTTAAAATTTATTGAAATTAAGAAGAGAGCATAATAATCAATGTCCCTTAGGTTGTGTTGTCCCAAGCATAAATTTAAGTTTTAGATTTCTAAGTTAAATGGTAATATTAATTGATAATCTTTAAAAAAATAACAATACGTAAATTAAATACTTAATAATGAAAATGAAATACAATCAAACGGTGTACCTACTTTTTTTGTTGAAAAGAAAATCGAATATCTTTAACTTGAAACAATATAACAGAATGTCAATAAAACTTAAACTCCAATTTCAATTTTAATTGCGAAAGCAAACTCCAAGAGTGATAATGATCACCAGCAGTAATATTAGTGCTTTGTTGCGCATGACGTAAGTATTATTGGATGGAGGGGAATCAGGTTTACAATAATTTTCTAATGTTAAATTTAGTGAGATTGTTTCTTTTTTCTTTTTATTATTATTTTTAATCGAATGAGAATTTTGAAGTTTGAACATAAAGTATTGCCTTAAAGTTTCAGTACAGCAGGGCTAATAGAAGTTTTTCTAGTTTTTTAAAGAACTTTTTTTCAAAGTTTATTTATTGCTTTTCCGTTTTCATTTTATGTATTTTAGATATATAGTTGTTAGCTAATACAAATAAGACGTTATAAGGAAAAGTAGAGATTTAAAAGACCAGATTTTTTAAACGACTTGAGTAAAATTTAATTAAGCTGACTTTTAGCCTCCCCTCCTCCTTTAGAAAAACGTGTTTTTTCTTATATCACTTCCTTTTACATTTTAATACTAATTTTTTATTTTCAACAGTGTTTTGTTGAAAATGCATATAAAAAAAATTTTCACTCTGAAAAACTGATGCAAATTATCAGCAATGGTAAAACATTTACGTACCTGTTAACTCATAAACTTTTTAGAGAAAGCATTTTACTGTAGTTGCAAATTGTTTGATTGTCAGTTTGACAAATTTATTTCAAAATTATATGTAAAATCTCTACGTACAAATAACATATCTACAAGACTTGATTGTAATTGAATAATACCAAAACTAAACATTCAAGCAATTATTTATTTACACCTCATATAAATGATATTAAATACAGTTCTTCATGCCTGAAACCTTTTAATTTTGAACCCAATCTAGGAGATAATGGAATACATTTGTCAAGTATTAAGACCATCTTGTGCTTTTATGAAAATTTGTTTCGATAAAATTTCACCACATTTGCGTTCAGGAAATCTCTTACTGTTAGCCCGACGTCAAAGGGATCTCTCACACCAGGATGAGTTGGCCGCTTGCGTCATTTTTTGTCGCTGCTGGTAGACTGGGGCTGACCATCAGTTAGTTATATACAATTCAACTAGTCGCTGTCCAGAATTAGATGTCGATTACAATTGTAATTTATTCTAAATAATGATTGAACAAAAATAAATTACTAGAAATCAAAAACGATTACAAGCATTAATTACATTAGAAAAATGCTAATACAATTTAATTAGCTATTTTGTTTTCGATAAAGAAAAGAAATTCTTGAATATAATTTTATAAATAAATAAATTTTATTCTTCAAAAATAAAATAATCAGCATTTATAACTTTTTAATTTCACGGTTAAATTGTAAATAAAGTACTAAAAATAAAAACACTATATGAATAAAAAATAAGATTTATAAATATACAGATACATCCACTAATGCACTTAATATATTTTTAACTCTACCAAATGAAATAGAGTTGAAAAATTCAACCTTATGACATTGATCGCAAAAACTGCAATTGATATTATTGAAATTTTATACAGTGTGCAAAAATTTAACGGACCATCCTGAATAACTTTTTATCTAATCATCAGATCTTCACGTTCTAGGACTATAACCTCAAAAATGCTTATTACTTAGTGCAGACGATATTTTAAGTTACGAAATCAGACAAAAATCGTACTTTCTCTAAATAATTTCTTTTTCTCTCCAACTGATTTAGATTTCTGACCCCCAAAATCTAGAGGTTAGCCGCAATCAAGGAAATATGGTCTAAATAGTTTGGCCAGGAGCGCGGTCCAACAGTTGATTCCCATAATGTTAATTTTACTTTTTGCGTATTTCACCATATTTCAAGAGCTTTTTAAGCGAATTGAAAAATATTTGCACACAATTATGAAATTCGTTTATCCATTATGTTATGGAAGAAGTATATTTTAGTAAATATTTTTATTATTATTTTATAAAGTAATAGTCGGAAAAATTTTAAATTATGAGGTATGTATTTTTTTACATCCTTTAGAAATAGGTAATTTTACATGGCAGAATATAAAATTTGAGCAAAATCGGTTAAATTGTTTCTGAGAAATCGAATTTTAAATATACGCAGGAACAATTCAACCGATTTAACTCAACTTTGTGTTTTGCCATGCAAAATTACCTACATTAAAATTTAATAAGAAGTTGTATGCCTTACAATTCAAAATTTTTCCAGCTATTATTTAATAACATAATAAAAAATAATAAATGCCAACGAAAAATAATTTTTTGCGTGTAATTATCTTTAGAATAACGAATTTTTAAATTCTGTTCAAAATTTTTCAACTTGTTTAAAAAGATCTGGATCTATCGCGAAAGACGCAAAAAGTAAAATTACAATTAAGGGATCCAAACTTTGGATCGCTCTCCTGATCAAACAATGTGGACCATATTCCCCAGACTGCGGCAACCCACTATATTTTGGGGGTTCAAAATCTAAATGCGTCTGAAAAAAGGTATGTTTATTCAGAGAAAGTAAAATTTTGCGCCTGATTTCGTAAGTTAAAATATCGTCTGCATTAATTAGCCTATGCCATCCCTTCGAACCATTAAAATTGAGTCACAAAACGTGAAGATCCGGTCATTAGATCAAAATTTATTCAGGGAGGTCTGTTTCTTATTTTGCACACTATATAGTGAGTTTTGTGCGCAAAAAGTTTTTAAATTCACTCCTAAGATATGATGAAATAAAGCTATGGGTCTAGGCTTTGAATCTACCCAGCTTTAGAGCAGGTACTAGCTTATCGTGGAAATAAAAACGGAAGGTGCGCGATGCTGATTTTATAGTCACCATCACGCCGTTAGTCACAAATCGTGGACCATCTAGTTCACAAGGGACTGTTGGGCGAATTTCTTGTATATTTTTTGCATCGAATATTTTAAATAAAATTCTCTTGGTGCGGATATTTTAGTGCTATAACATAATTAGGTCTGCAATGAGGTAAAATAAACGAGAATAAGCCACACATTTTAAAGGAACCGCAACGCATAGGACCCCTAAAGAAAATTTTTAAAAAAAATTTAAATTTCTGAAGAAAAAAAATATTGAAGATCAAAATGAAATTTTTTTAAATTTTATTCATTTTTAATGTGATTATTCGAATGAAAAGTTTCGAAAAATTAACGTTAACTTTTATTTGTTGCGTTCACATTTTCTTAAAAAAGCAAAACTCGAAAACTGCTAAAGTATTTCTCGTTATAACAGGAAGACGGTAAAGCCCTTGACTTGATATGATTCAGACTCAACAGAAATGTTTTCCCAACTTTTTAAATCTAAACCGTGACTACAAGAAAACTTTAAAAAAAGGTTTTCGCTGCATACTTTCGCAGACCTTAGAAAACAATCCAAAAACATGGTCTTATACTCGTTTATTTGCTTTCCCTAAAATGAGGTTTTTTGCAAAATATTTTCTAATTATTTATTAATATTTTCGCTGGAAAGGTTAATATTTGCCTTATTTTCTTTCCTTGGAAAAAGGTTTCAGCTTTATATTTCTGCTGACCTTATCATGACAACGAACAAAAATGAAAATATTAAGGTTTGCCATTTGCTTATTTTTTAGCCTAAGTAACAATGTTTTTTAAAAAAGCTTTAAAAATCATTTAGTTTTCCTTTTAGGAAAAAAGGTTGGAAATTGCAATATTTTTGCTTTATTGAAAAAAGGTTTTTACTGCAAACCTTTTCGTGACAATGAAAATAAAGTTAAAACACAACGTTGTCGTAAGGTTACATGCTTTCTGGGATGTGATCATGAAATCCGAAGTTATGTTGTTGGTAATAGAAAGGTAAAAATTATTGAGAAATTGTTCTTCAAATGCTTGGCGTGTTCTGCTTCAATGTTTGGCATGTTCTGGTTAGTTTTTTCAAGTTCTTCTACCGTTTCCTTAGGGAAATTTTGCTTCTTATTTGCTGCTAAGAAAATGACGTCCGTCATGGCCAATGGTTATGATGGAATTAATGTCAGATATTTTCTGTCTCCCGCTAGAGGGCGTACTTGAGCGTTGCGATCGCGAATAATAAATATTATATGTTAATCTTATTTCATTTGTACTTATTTTACACACGTTCTTACTTATATTAATTATTTAATATATTTATTTGGTTATAACAAGGAGAAAAAATTACATTTTTTCATATCAATTTATTAAATTCTGATAATCATTAAGATATCTATCTATTTGAAAATAAAGACAGAAAATAAAACTTCTCCACTCTCCACACGCTAATGTTGGTTGTTGTTGTTGTTAATTTACGTCGCACTAGAGCTGCACAATGGGCTATTGGCGATGGTCTGGGAAACATCCCGGAGGATGATCCGAAGACATGCCATCACAATTTTGATCCTCTGCGGAAGGGATGGCACCCCCGCTTCGGTAGCCCGACGACCTGCCGCACAATGTTGGAAGCAAGCGAAGTGTTGCCATAGGTAGTGATTTCTGCTCTACGCTACGCCACCTGTAGCTCATTTCGATTGTCAATTATTTTAGTTTTTGCTACTTGTAACCGTTACTTTTTCTTAACTGCTGTCTGCCGTACCGTAAAAATCTTCTCTTTTCCGTTTCAGCTATAGTGGAACTAGTTAAAATTTCAATTATATTCCACTAGAGAAGTAGTTCTTGCCTTAAATAAAGACCTTTAAATGATGTAATAAACAAATTGTGAATTACTTTATTATTTGCTTTGTTGACTACCAATAAAAGGCGTATTCTGTAATTTGATCATATCGATCGATTTATTAGTGATGTTTACATTTTTATTAATTTTACCATATTTTTATGTTTCTTCCTATCTGAATATCTTTTAAGATTGTTTAGTTAAGTAATTTTTTTTCTATTAATTTAGAATGTGGTAACTTACGATCTATTATTGATACAAAGATCTTGACGTATATTCTGCTCAACCATGGGATCCCTGTTCCGAAGCGAGGAGATGACACTTTGTCAGCTGTTTTTACAGTCTGAGGCAGCTTATGCATGCGTTTCAGAGCTTGGGGAATTAGGTCTAGTTCAATTTAGAGATGTATGTATAAATTTAATTTTATTAATTGTAAAAAACTCTAATTGCAGGTATGTGATTGTTATGATCCAGTTTACCTGCTGTTCAAAGTAAATATTTGCTAAAAAATGTTTAAAGCTGTATTATTGAAAAACCATAGTTAATTTTAAAATATCAGAATGTGATGTGGAGAATACAGTATCATCTTTTACTTTGTGTTTTTGCACTGAAGAATGTTTCTCAATTAAGATCCAATACTCTAGTATGTCTGTTTATGTGTCAACATTGTGCTCTTTTTCATTTAGCTTAACTTTATTCATATATAATTTTAATTTTTATTTATAATACTCGTTTGGATCCCCCTAATTTACATTACTTGCTTATCTGCATTTTCGAAAATTTGCTTTCACTAAGGTTCACTCCAAGTTTCCTTAAATTATGATTTTCAATAGTTTAAAGAATGAAATAGGTGCGTTTAGTTATCTTTCAATTATTTCTAATAATCATGTTATATGGAAAATTTCTATTATTGATGTTACATTAAAAAATAAAATTCATTTTCTTCTCACGTTACTAAGAAAGTTAAATAATTGTCTTAAACTGATTCAAAAAATATAGAACTATCAACTTAAAAATTGGGAAATTATCTTCACAAAAGTGCTGCATTAGACCAGAGTTTTTTTAAACTGTGGGTCACAAGATCTAAAATTGATGGTCACAAGATCTAAGGGTGCTAAAAATTTTAGCTGTTTTAATATTTTATTTTATTTTATTGCAGTATTTTTGCTATTATCAAATATTTTTACACAAAGTATCTTAAAATAAATAATGATGTGGCAATTCAGACAAATAATTTCTGAATATGTTTGAAACTTCTTCGTTTTTTATTCTTTCCTACAACATATTTGTGTAAGACCGTATATTCACTTAAGTCTAAGTGCTGATCAGATCTACAAATGTTGATGAAGTTCTTCATTGTACAGTGTTGATTATTTTGCCAAGATTTGATAGTTAATATTCTTAGTCAAGATTTTATAGTTAATGTTTAAATTTATTTTTATTATTGTATTATGTATTTAAGTTTGTTACTCATTTAAAATTTTTGCTTTCTATGTTTTAAAAATTGAAGTTGATGAACTCAAACTGCAATAGTATATTACAATATAAGTGAAGAAACTGATAGTTTTTGTAGTAATTTAAGATTATCTAGTTTACCAACAGCAAATCTTCCAGCTTTTTATAATGTCAACATTGTCAAGCATTTCTTTAATTTTGGTAACTCACACATTCAGGTTAAAAATTTGAAATAATTTATTGTATTTTTTATATGTATATTAGAAGAAAACAATTTGTAAAATATCATGAACTTATTCTCTAATTTTTACTGAAGTTTTCTTTTTCTGATATTTTTACTTATTAAAGTGTTTTATATGAAACTTACTTTGTACATAGTTAAATCCTGATGTGAATGCTTTCCAAAGAAAGTTTGTGAATGAAGTGCGAAGATGTGATGAAATGGAAAGAAAATTAAGTAAGATTTAACTGCTTTTCTTTTAATAGTTTTGTTTACAATTTAGAACCCTTTAAATGCATGGTGGCATTGCAGTGAAAGTGATTTCTTCATGAAAATGCTTCTAAATACATAATGGTCAAAACCAAAGCTTCCAAAGTAATATTTAATCCTATATAATAACTAGATGGCAGTATTACACTTATATTAATTTTTTCGATGACAAAAATAAACTATCTTTAATGCTTTTTTTTTAATTGTTTAAATTTATTATTTATTTTTAATAAATAAAATTCTTGAAACATTTCTAAGTTATCACTCAGCTTTTGTCATGTATAAGCTTCTGATGCAGAGATTTATCTATTTAAAAGATTCTTAAAAAAAGCTTTAAATTTGTACATTAATTTTTGTTGTTTTCAGAAGGATTACATGAGGCAGAATTTTTTCAGGCTTTCTGCGCTAACTTTTCCTTGTACTAATATCTTTCTTCAAGCTACTTTTAATTCATAGTTATAATTGCTAATTTAAAGCAACAAAAGAATTGTGTTTATTAGAGAATAGAAGACCTACTCCAGTAGAATAGAACTGTATTAAAATTATAAATGTAATATGTTTTTTTATTCTAATATTATGGGCGACATTCTCGCATTTTGTCTGTGGAAAAATGCAGTAATTATTTCCTTTTCCGAATTTTGTAAATCATCATTGTAACAAAAATACAAACAATGTAACAAATTGTACATTCATCTATACATATTTCTCTCCACCCCGAATCAGAGCTTCTTATCATATTTCTCACTCTATTGGTGGCCAGATATTTTGCTTCTCTCCATGTCTTTCCTATTGTTTTCAATTCACTTAGAATCCTCCTGAGCCAAGTATTTTTAATTTTCCTTTTTTTCTATTGCTCTGAGTCCCAATCAAAATCTTGTTTTACTTTAAATTTTTTAGGTTTACGTAAGAACATGACTAATCCATTTCCATTTGCATATTTTAATTTCTTGTTCTATCTGTTTCTGTTTTGCTTTTGTATTTTTTAATCATTTTAACTTATTTTCGACACCACTACATATAAATGATTTAAAAGTTCATATGCAATGCCACGTTGTTCCAGCTCTTTCGTGGTGGGGCTTTTAAAATGTAGGCAAAATTAAAAAAAATTCTGAAAGCTTTGGTTTTTAAATGTCTACCACTCTATGAAATATTTTACAAAGAAGTAGTAGTTATAGTAAAATAATGTTTTTATTTGTATTTATTATAATCAGGGGTCTGTCCAGGCCGAATTTACTACCGTTTAGCGGTACCTTCACAAATTCAATTTTAGGTAAAACGGTAGTTTCACAAATTCAACTTTAGGAAAAACGGTAGTTTCGCAAAATGCTTTTTCTTAAAATTTTACTTTTGTATCCCTTAAGAAACAATAAATCCATATTTTTACCATGTTTTTCTATTGATTTTTTAATATAATTTTTAATTTTTCACAAATTATGTCTAAATTTTCACAAAATAGGTACCTTTCAGAAAAACCTAGACAGACCCCTGATAATAACTGGAATTGAGTTACTAATATTGAAACTTATTATGTAGCTGTTAGTATAGCTTTAATGGTAAAGTTATATTTTACAACTACTATATTTTTGCCTCTCCTATCTAATTGAATATTTTATTAATCTATGAAATTTATGTGACTTGTTTTGTTTTTATGTTTTCTGTAGTGATTAAGGAATATGCTGCTAATTTTAAATGGTTCTCTATATTTAACTTATTGAAATTGTTCACTTACTTATTTAAAGGATTCTTGGAGAAAGAAATAAAGAAAGATAGCATTGCAATGATGTCTTTCGGAGATAATCCTGAAGCTCCACAGCCCAGAGAAATGATTGATCTAGAAGTAAAAAGAAAAAAATAATAATTTACCATTTTAAAATTATCAAAGATTGTATGTAAACTTAATTTTACTTATCTCCAGCATTTTACCTACAGATTGCTCTAAAACATTCTAAAAGTCTTTATAAATGTATGTCAAATCTGAGTTGCAAAAATATTTTAATTAGTATTTTTGTGATAATGGACTTAAAGTAAATGAAATAACAGTGTACTTACCTGGTATATTAAACATACAACATTAAGAAAACGCCATACCACAAGAAAAACTTTTCGTCTCAAATTCTCTTTCACCTCGATAACTAGTTTAAAATATAGAAATAATTACTTATAAATCTAGAGTAGTCCATGAAGTTTCAAATGACGAAAGGAAAATTTCAAAATATCAAAATGAAAATAAATTATGAGAAGATAACTTAGGATCATACAATGGTAAAGTTCTGTTCCAATAATTTGTTTGCATTTTGATTTTTTTTCCAACAATTGAAACTTTATGGTTAACTAAGTTTTTTTTGTGGTATGGCGTAAGTCCACACTTAATCTCGATATTGGTGATACTCTTTTATATCATTGAAATGCATCACCTCTTTAACCAAATATTGCATCTTGTATGTAAGTAAAATGCATATTTGATTGAAAATAGGAACTATGTCAAATAAAGATTACACAATCCCTGTTGAATAATTTTCTAACCCTGAATAATTCTTAATTATGCAGAAAATCGGTTAAATTAACTCTAAGTGCTGTTTATCCACAATTTCTCACTTAGAATTTTTCTTCGATATCTCATGACTGATTTTAGCAACTTTCAAAACTCTTAAAATGTCATAAAGCTTAGGTTGTACTACCTGCTTCCCACCAACTACTGATTTAAGGTCCGCGGGAGCATCTGAACACAATAAAGAAGTAAAATCTTTTTTTTTGTTGAAAATATATATATATTTATATAAATTTTTAATGATACATTTAAATAAATACTTTTTGGATATACTTCTTTTCTCACTGACTTATATTAGTAGCTATTCACTAATTCATATTAGCAAAATAAATTTATTGAGTTTTCATACTTAAAGAATTATATATCGGAAATTGTAAAATCATGATTTTAAAATGAAAAATTGAGGTTTGTGTTCAGGCGATTTTAAAATGAAAAGCCATGATTCATATTCATGTGATTTTAAAATCAAATATTGAGATTTGTTTTATCGCGATTTTAAAATCAAATGTCTCGATTCGTATTCTCACAGTTTTATAATCAAAGATTGAATTTTGTATTCACTGAATTTTTATATCAAGTATCAGAATTTGTATTCGCGTGATTTAAATAAATATTTACTGTACTCAAAACGTTGATAACATTCTGTGGATAAATGCTCCTTACATACACCTTTTTCTTGCTCAAGCATGAGGTATTGTTCAATTATTTAAAAAGTGATTTTGGATTTCTATTTTCATCTTTTTTGGTTATTTACAAAACTCATCCCTGTGGTATGAATCAATATAGATCTTCAATAGTCAACCTGCTGTGCAAGTAGCCCTTCAATCAAAAAGGGCATATGCATTATGTTTTAGTGACTATCATTCTAAGTTTTTGTCTGATTTAACCAGTTTTTGGCATCAAGAACCCACCACAGTTTTTGGCATCAAGATTTAACATTGCACATAATATAAAATTACATAAAACTGTGAATTATTCTTAAAAACACTATTGTTTATGAAAATTATACTTTTTTTTTGTATAAATGAGCTTAAAATTATCAGAAAATCTTCTTTATGCTTCTTGGTTTTACTTCACTCACAGGAATTTTTTTCTCTTATTTCGCATTAATTTATTAAAAGATTTATTAACATTTATTTATTATTTATTTCACATTTATTTATTAAAAACTTATTGTAATTCGTTTTTGTTTTCAGGCAACATTTGAAAAACTGGAGAATGAGTTACGAGAAGTAAATACAAATGCTGAAGCATTGAAAAAAACTTATTTAGAGTTAACTGAGTTGAAACATATTTTAAGAAAAACACAACAGTTTTTTGATGAGGTAATTATAATATTTGTTTATGAATTTCTCACAAATTGCATTTTTAGCTTTAAAATGCAAATGATAGATGCTAGATAGATTTACATATTAAACTTGCTTTGATGATGTCTATTCTATATCTTCTGTATTTTTTAATTTACTGATATGCTAATTGTTATATTGTAGTTGTTGCCATTTTTTAACTAATGCCATCTAATTCAACCTAAAGTAATATTTTCAATTTCAATATATATCATTACTGTTTCTGTTTGCATTGACAAACTTTCACCTAATTAAGTACATCACAGTCATTAGATAGGATATTTAACATCACAGTCAATGGATAGGTGATTTAAGTCTTCTCTTACAATACAAAAACCAATCAAAGTGCATTAAAATGAGGAGCTTGGAAAACTGATTCTTGCTGTTAAAAATAATTTAATTAGAACAAGAAATAAAATTAAATTTTATCAAAAGGATTACTAAAAGAAATTTTAAAAAAATCACATTGTGATATGAATTGTTTTTTTTACCAGTGAAAATCTGTTTTCAAAGCTTTACATCTTAATGGATTATAAATTGTTCATGGAGACTTAAATCAGCTTCCTTTTAATTATGTAATGGCTGTATTGTACTTAATTATTTGAAAGTTTGGCATAGTAAATGGAAACAGTAATTTGAAAAAATACTTTTGAGATTGATGTTATTACTTTGGATTGAATTTGATGGTATTACTTAGTGAATGGCAAGTGTGACACTGGGGTTGTGACCAGGATTATTTAATTAATAAAAGATTGACAAAGATTATATTTTAACTTTCAACATAGATTGGTTACCAGATTAATCCCTAGTTGGGCACTTTCCTAGAAATTAATGCAGAAACAATGATTTAGATGAATTAATCTACACCTTAAGCTTTAAGATAAATTTAGAACAAATTTTGACATAATTTAAATTATATATTTTATTCAAGGGAATATATATCTATTTTTTGCTCAACTTGTAGATAATAAACATCATTATTTTTACTTTTGCTCCTAACTTTACTAAAATAGTAGTTACAAATCCTAACATTTATTTTATTTTTAACATGGCTTTTCACTTTTATATAAAATAATTTTTAATACTCAGTTTTTTTTTAAAATTAATTATTTGAAATTCATTAATCTACTAATGTTCTACCTGGATGTGATGTCTCTACATTTTGTTAAAGTAGCTACTAATTTAAAATCTTTTGCAGTTATATTGACAGAACGTTAAGCTTAGAGAAATAAGCTGATTTAGTGTATTTGCAATGCGTATCACCCTGTATTTAAAGTTTTTTTTTCTGTTTGTATGTATTTATAAAATCATTGTCTGTAAAAAAAATTTAATTGATTTTACCTTATTCTGCTTTAAGTAATGCTTTATCATTTTTGTTTTATTTATTACATGCATAGAGATGTGTGTGTAGAAAAAAATATGAATTGCTGTTCAAAATTAAAATTTGCTGATTTTGAAATTGTTCTTTAATTTGTTGCATGCTGTATCACTATTACATTGCTCAATAATTTTAGTGGGTTTCACCGCACAGCTTGCATCAGGTGTCTTACTGCACATGCTAAATGTTATTCTTCAGGGTTGAGCACTAGTAACAACTTCTTTCTCTAGTAACAGCATTCTCTTCAGTTAACAGCAAAAGAGTTTAAAATAAAATGATATAAAATTTAAATGCAGTGTATTTTTAAATGTTTTAGTAAATGTAGTTAGTTAATGTAGTAATTCATGAGTTCATAATCAATAGTTTGATTTACAGTTTCTAACAGTTAAATTGCTTAGTTTCTTAAAGAAGCTGGTTATTTCTTTATTTATGGTAATTAGCTGTTAGAAATATTTTACCTGGCTGTTCTGTTACCTCACTGATCCTATTCAATATTAGCTAGGGGTTTGCTATATTTAGATGAACATATGGACTTTCATTTTCAATGCCCCCTGGTGATCTTTCACATTTTTTTTTTTATTGTCACTCCAAACTTATTTTACAGTGCCATTTGATCACTTTTCCTTCAGTCTATGATATTGTTTTTGTTTGGCATTGTACCTTTTAGTTGTATATTCAATCGATTTGTTTTTACTTGCATTCAGTTTCTTTTTCTTTCTAAAATTAAAATATAATATGTTTCTCATCATTCTGAATTGTTATGTTTTAGTCAATAGTCATGTCTTTGAAGTTTAAAAACTTTAACATAGTTTTATATAACAACCCCTTTAAAACTATAAACAATTTTTATACCCAATCATAATTATTTATTATTTTAATTCATGCCTATTGAGATTTTTTTTAAGTTATAAGATCATATATTAATTATGACAATACGGTCCTTTCTTATAAAGTTATTATTTGAAAAAAATATATAAGTTATTTGTTTATTAAAACTTCTTGAAATATTATACTCAAAATAAATAAATGAAATCAGTGCATTTCAAGATGAACGAGCCCTGGAGTTAGAAATACATAGGAAAAAAACAAAGGGGGAGTCAATAACACAGAAAAGAGAAAGAATGAGGAGTAAAGGGGAAGAAAATAAGGAGATGGCAACAAAAATTCAAATTAAAAATAACTGAAACAAGTTTTTGCACAGTAGATAGAAATTATGGATTAATTTTTTTTCTTTTACAACATTGTCTTGAAAATAGCAAAGTTTTCTACAAAATGAAGTTCTGAATTACAGTTTACATTTTAAATAATCTTATCTTAAAATTTGACACTAAGAAAAACACTCCTTCAAAGTTCATGTAAATAATTCAAGAAAAATGTTCATTGACGCATTTTTCTTGAATTATTTTGGTTTACTCATTATATGATAAGACACAGTTATTGCTAGTCGTACAAAAGAGGCTCTATTTCTTTTTTTTTTCTGTGTATGAAATATTGATGCATCTTATATAAGTTTTAGTTTTATAATGGATTTTTCGTGACAATTTTTTGTTTTAATGCAATATTGCAAACAATTTTTTCAATCCCTTTTACTACTAAACTATTGCTCATGAACTTGATCATAATGTGAAAAAGAAATATAAAAAATGTGTGTTTATAGTATATAGGTTTAGAATGGGGCCTTATTGTTTAACTAATTTGCAATTAATTTTTATTTTACATTTTTACCTTGCTTATGCACAAGTTTCTATTTAAGTTTATACTTTTTCATAAAGAAAAACACCTTTTTTACTTTCTTAGTCATTCCTTTTTAATTTTCCATTTTGCACTTTATTATAATTTTACTCTGCATGCTATTTTCCTCTTGGTTTTGGCCCCAATTGCATGTGACATAGTAGAATTTGTTAATAGGCTGAATTTCATCATGTGCAGATGCACGATCCAAGTATGCAAGAGGAAAATGTCACTCTTCTTGGGGAAGAAGGCTTAAGATCTGGTGGTCAAGCTCTCAAACTTGGGTCAGTTGTTTACCTATATTTTTAAAAAATTCTTATACAGTAGTATTTTCTTTCCAAACTTTATTCCAATTTTTTTCTTCTAGAAAAGTTTTAAAGAAAAACAGTATTTGAGTACCTTAAACTCAAAGCAAAGCTTTAATTTTAAATTATTTGTACTTTATTTCTAAAAATAATGGACTAGATTCTGTAGTAGACAAATTGCGTTTAAATTTAAAAATATTTGTATATTTAACTTTTTGAAGAAATCACCATTTTAACTAGATTTTTTGTACGTTTAAAATCATTAAAATTTAATTAATAATTCTCTAACTTTGACTACATATTTATATGTGTTCAAACAAAATAGCATTTGTGTAGATTTTCAAGTATTAAGAATTTAGACTACAAACGCTTTATATTTTTAAATAAAACTGTGACATTTCTTATTGACATTTTGCATCATTTTCTAAATAAGCATGGAAGGCACTGACTGGAGACAATTGAATCTTCTCTAATAGTCATGTACAAACTCCCAACAATTTTAAAAGTATCATATTATTCACTGAAACCTATTATTTTTTTGTGATTAGTGAGAACTTTTGAAGAACATTTTTAATTTGAATGTCTTAACTGTTTTAAGTAGCAATTTTTAATTAAAAAAAAAATTATCATGTAAGAATGTGGGATTACGTTCTTAAAGGTGCTTTACTTTTTATTAGGTGAGTTACAATAAAAAAAGAAACACCTATTCAATTTTTTAATGTTTTACATATGTATCATGAAATCTTAGCGAGCATTACAAAAAGTGAAAAATTGAAATGCATTTAGCAAATTCATTTTCTCAGGAAATACTGTATGTATGATGAATAATAATTTTAAAAATATTGCATCCATATTTTTATAAAGCTTTGCACTTAGTGTGCATTTTAAATAAGTAGCAAAAATTTAAATTTGTTATTCTTTTCTATATGAAAAAAGTATTTAGTAATGAATAATCAATGACATTTTTTTTATTACTGTTTTCAGACAAAAATCGAGTTATTTCAACACTCTCTGAAAATTTTATTATGTCTGATTCATCACACTAAAACATTAGTTTAATATTTCACATGCTAAATTTTGTTGTATTCGTTACGACCATAATTACATGCATAGGACTCTTCTGACTTATGATAAAATTGCCAACTTTCTATTATTAATCTGTTATTGCTTTATTATTATTTTAGTCTCTTTTAGCATGTTATATGAAGTTTAACTGTTTGTTAGACTGTCAATGTATATATACAGTAAAAAAAAAAGCTTAAAATAAGTATGTTTTCTTTTAGTACAAAATTGCTTCTCGTGATTTTTAATTTATTTTCTCATAAGTGGATAGATATTTTCTAACTTTTTTTTACTTTTTTCCCCATTATCATTCCTGTTATTGAAAGTACAAATAATGTTAAAGTTGCCGTGATGTTTTTAGAAATTGTCAATATTCCAAGCTTCAGCACTCTCCTCGATTCGATTCGTTATTTTTGTAAGTTTTGTTGCAGAACATCAAACTTTTATGTATTTTAATTAGAGTTTTAGAAATTCGAAATAGAATAATAAAAGCTAGTAAATTGTAATAAAATAATAAATATATAATAATAAGTAAATAATAAACTTATTAACCGCAAACTTTATCTCCACATAGCTATTTTGAGTTTATTACAACTATTATATAACCCTTTCTTTTTAGATTTGTAGCTGGAGTTATTTTGAGGGAGCGTTTGCCAGCTTTTGAGAGAATGCTATGGAGAGTTTGTCATGGCAATGTATTTCTACGCCAAGCGGACATTGATACACCTTTAGAAGACCCTGTTACCGTAAGATTACTTTTGAATTTATATTAACTAACACTTGTTACACTTTCTTGATTGCTCAGTGGTTAAAAGCTGTTATTATGATTGACTGGGGTTCAATCCTCTGTAGTAGCTTGCAGCCTCCGTAGCTCTAGATCAATTTGTGCCATCTTGTCTGAGAAGGCTGTGCGAATGCTGACCACATTAACACCACACCATTGGTCATAAAATTGTGGAACCTTAACCTACATGACCTCTCTGTCTCATTGTGGGCTTTTGGAAGGATGCTTTACTAACACTTTAATAAACTTCGTACACTCTAAAGGTTAAGAAATTCAATGCTAAGTGTGCATTTTTTGCCTATTTAATAAATGAACACATTGTTTAGCATGCTTAATAATGATGGATAGGATGATAAATTACACCTTAAATAAAAAAATACATTTTCTTGTTTTTATTTTCTGTATGATAGACTGTTCAAATATTATGTTACCAAGTTATGTGTATGAACAGACCTTATGCAAAACACTCCAACTTTATACATTCAAACTTTATATTTATTATTATTACTATGTTAAATAAAAACTAAAATACTTTTGATTTCCTCTTTATTCGTTAATGGTTTGCATCTTTTTGGACAAGGATCTGAAATATATCATTACCAGATACTGAATAATATATTTCTACTTATTTTTCACACTTTTTTCTTTTAAAAAATGGCAAGTGTCAAATTAATTTATTTATTTGTTTACAGGGTGATCAGGTGTACAAATCCGTTTTTATTATATTTTTTCAAGGAGATCAATTAAAAACAAGAGTTAAAAAAATATGCGAGGGGTAAGTCAATTCTTTCTTTTCTTTTTTTAATTTGTGCTTCTTCGGCATCTTGCTTCGGTCGGAGAATAATTTATTTATATATTTTTTAATAAAATCTCCAATAACTTTTTAATACAATTGCTCTATTAATACCTTCCCTTATTTTACAATTGAAGAATTTTTGTAACTGTGTTTAAGTTAATTTTCTTAGTAATATTTTTTTGAAAAAATTAATTAAATTTTTTTTGTTGTCAGAACTATATATTATAAAGTTTTAATTGACTTAATTACTAAGTGATATCACTTTTTTTAAAGTGAAGAAATATTGAAGATGTTGAAAAATAACTGCCTTAGGTCACTGTTTTATATTTTGTCACATATTTATTTAGGTTTCGCGCAACTTTGTATCCGTGTCCAGAGACTCCAGCAGACAGACGTGAGATGTCCATTGGAGTCATGACGCGTATTGAAGATTTAAACACTGTAAGTTCTTCATGCAGCTGTCATTACACCATAACAATCTGAACTGACTTCTTTAACTATTTGTTAGACCCAACCTAAATTATTATTTGCATTGAACTGGTTACTTACCCCGTTTCGCTATGTATTCTGTTTTAGTTTTAAAATTATTTTCAAGCTTTTTAATAAACCTGAATTCAAGTCACTTAGAGATCCTACCAGTATCGATAATTGCTGTAGCATTTTCCTCATACCTTGCTAATGCATTTTTGTCAATATTGTGTCCACTCTGAAATTTATGTTAAAAAAACATGGCATGGATATGTCCATCAAGAGAATGACAATGTTGGACATAAAGCTAATTTTGATCATGCTAAAAGTCCTACTTTTCCTGTCATGTCATATCATCTTGTTTAGTTTATATGAATGCTTATTCTCTAGTAAATGACCTCTGAGTTCTTTTGGCCCTACATTGCACTTGAAAACATTTTTTTTCTCCCTCTTATCACAACGACCATGGTTTGCTACCATGGCTGCTCATGTTCTTTCCTAAATTAATTTCCCTTAGAGATTAATTAAATTTTTTTGTTAGTATTTTTGCATCATCTTGTTTCAATTTCCATTTTGTTAGTTTTCATTATTAATGTAATGTTATTCTAGCAATGAGCATTGTTTCAAGTGTTAAAAATACATATAAATTTTTATTTTTTAAGTGCTTGGAATTATTATTCTATGTTGTGAATAATGTTTTTATTGCATTTACTTTATAAAAAAAAGGAAGTTTCTGTTTATCAAAGTTGTTGATGATGTTCAAAGCCTTTTTTTTTTGTTCTTATATTTTTGAGCCTAAATATACTTTTTAATTAATTGGATGTTATGCATCTTTAAGTACCTAAATGTTAAAGATTGTACATTCCTCAAAGAAACTAACATTATGTAAGCTTTTAATAGCTCATTATTAGAATTGATTTTAAATATAAGCAATGCAATTGTTTTTTTAAATTATTATTACTTATTGTAAATACAGTTCACATCAATTCTATGGTATATTATTGTTAATTACAGGTTTTAGGTCAGACACAAGATCACCGTTATCGAGTGCTTGTTGCTGCAGCAAAAAACATTAAAAGTTGGTTTGTAAAGGTCCGAAAAATCAAAGCCATTTACCACACTCTCAATCTATTTAATTTGGATGTCACACAGAAATGTCTTATTGCGGAATGCTGGTGTGCTTTGTCAGATTTAGATAAAATTCAGATGGCTTTGTGTCGGGGAACAGTAAGTAGAGTATATATATATATTTTTTTAATCTGTTTACATGCCTTTTTTGAAGTTGCAATAAATATAGAGACCATTTCTAACAATATTTGGAATTTGTTATATGCATTCATTATTTTACAGGGTTCCTACGCGGTCAGGAAAACCTGCAAAAGTCAGGATATTCTAAAATTAAGCTAAAAAGTCAGGATTTTTCTCACATATTCATAAAGTCAGGAAAAAGTCAGGATTTTTCTTACATATTCATCAAGTTAGGAAAATAAAAAAAAACTATACATAGTTCATTCAAAGACTGACAGGCAAAAATAAAGTTTCAAGGAAAAATTCTGTAATTCAAAATATGTAATTTTCTCATAATAACATTCCTCTTTCCCTGGTAGAACCTGTCCTGTTAGCAATTTTCCTCCTGTTTATCCAATGATAAGGAATTTTTGATAGGGTTGCTAGGTTTATTGCTCTTTGTGTGAATAACTGGTTTACAGACAGCAGTGGCTGAAACAGCAGCAGAAAAAGCAAAAAAGGAATTTTTACTGTTTTGTGATGCTGCCAAAAAGAAAAAAGAAGAGCAAAAGAGTTTCTTAGAGTTTAATCCACAGCAAAAGAGATTAGATAATTTTTTTTGAAATATTTGCACAGAGAAAAAAAATTTGAAAATTTGTGGGAGGTTATAAAATTTGTTCTTCTCCTCTCTCATGGTAACACACCAGTCGAAGGGGTTTTTTCAATCAATAAAAGCTTATTGGTTGAAAACCTCAATGAATACTCGATTATTTCACAAAGGCTTGTGTATGATTATGTTTCATTTATAAATGGAATAAAAAACATAGACATTAATGAAAAAATGCTAGATGCTGTAAAAGGATCTAGAACAAGATGGAGACATGCATTAGAAGCAAAAAAAAGAAAGAAAAGAAGAGAAAGGAAAAACAAAGAGAATGAAAAAGCTGAAATTTCTAGAAAATGAATAAAAGAAATTGAAATTAAGAAAATCTAAATTGACGAAAACTGCTGAAACAGAACTGGATGTTCTTGATTCAGAAATTGTCAAACGACAAAATGTGTTGAGAAATATTATATAACTTAGGAGCCCCTGAGTTTCTCCGGAAGCTTACAGTATTACAGAAATAAATTTAAAAATACTGGAAAAAAAATATATTTTGATTTTATTTTTCTCACAATTTGCATAATTTTTCTATCTGAATTTTTATTTGTATATAATTAACTTTTCTTGACTTTTTTCCCTTTTATATTTCAATATTATCTTTTAAAAGAAAAGTCAGTTTGAAGCGAATTGGTGATTTTTAAAAATTAATAGCTTAATGTAACAAATGTTCTCGTATGTTTCAAGAGTAAATATTATTTGAGGATACTGATACATATCTCGCAGATTTGATTAACCCTTTATATCCTGACGACACTCATTCATTTGGTTCCACTTAACATTAAATAAAATAATATTTCCATAATCCAACAGATTTTCTTGATCTTTTTATTTAAATAGTTTTCGTATCTAACTACAAAAACACACTAAAAGTTTAATCTAATCATGATAATTAAAAATATGTTTCACAGGTTTTCTGAAAATATAATTTGGGATATAGAGTGCTATTACACAATTCCACTTTAATATATAAGTGTTTATCCTATTCAATATATGATACTTATGACTAAGTAGCATATTATTACTAATTGAAACTGCAATGCTAAAAGTTTTGTTGGAGTGGGAAACGGCGAGTCAGGAATTTTATTGTAAAATGTCAGGAAAAACCTGTAAAATGTCAGGATATTGTTTTCTCAAAATAGTGTAGGAACCCTGTTTTATGATTAGTTTATTAATGTGTAATTATTTGTACTTTTTGATTAATTTACATTGTTTCAGAAACGTTTTTAGGTTTAACACATAAGTTTATTTTCACGAAGGGTTATATTTTTTGCATTTTCTCTTTTCTTTTTGATAATAGTATATTTTTAATAAAGTTTATTACATTGTTTTAAATTACAACTTGTAGAAATAAACTTTTTCTTTATGATTCTCAGAAAATTATAAAAGTTTTCCCTGGTGAGTTCTCACGTGTACTTTAAATACATCCAACTGTACGGTTAATACATAAATTATTTCTATATTTATGGCAGAAGGCTGACTGTAAAAACAAGAAAGACACTTTTTGACGAAAAGTTTTTCTTGTTCTTTTAACTTTTATTTAAAAAAAAATATAAATGCCTTAAAAATTATTTTTTTCCTCTCCTTTTTACAAATTAAAAACAAATTACTATATTTGAGGTTTGACATTAAATTTCTAGTGAAAAAAAAGTAATAATTTTCAAAAGAAATTAAACCTGAAACAATAATAAGGTAGGTTTAATTAAATGTGTTGCTGTTTTAATTTTGATATTAGCGTCTAAGCGTAGAGCCCACTGGTAGTATTGTGCTGAAATTTCCGTGCTATGTGCTACTTCCCCATTAATTAACTAGAAAAAAAAACTGATTTTGATAAAGAGAGGCCCCTTGCTTTAAGTTTAAAGAGAGCCTGAATTAATGATCATAACTTTAAAATAAACGTTAAAGATTTTTATATTAATTCTTCATATAAAAAATACGTAAATTGTCTATGTCCTACCTTCATGCATGAAGAAAAACACGTATATAATTTGAGAATATAGAATTTAAATATGAAGATAAAAAATTTATAACCTTAAACTTTTTAAAAATTGTATTTAAAGAAAAAGTGTTTCAAAATTGTCTTAATTTTAACAAAACAGCAAAACACAATTCTTACCCCCTTTTATTGTACAATACAGAAAAGCAGCTTTTGTATGCACCATGATATTTACATAGTTGCCAACTCTTCTGGATATTTCCAGTAGACTACTGGATTTTGCCAGTTTCTTCTGGTCTACTGGTTTAATAAAAATTCTTCTGGTTTTTTGTACATTTTAGAAAATTCCCTAAAATTGAGTAAGTTTTCTACAAACTCCCTATTGAAATAGAATTTATGCACAGATCATTGCTTGCTTAAATATTTAAATAAGTATTACTAATACATAATGAAGCGAGCCTCATTTATATATATATATATATATCAGTTTAAAACTTTTTTTGTTCTGAAATTTTTAGTTTATTTTTTTCAGAATTTCCTTTTAAAATTAATAAAAAATATTTTCTACTATCTTTGATGAATTAAATGATTACTATTCAAAATTATGAGTAAACATAATGCATAACATTTGAAATCATTTAATGTTAATATGTTATATGAAGTTCATTTAATGTTAATAATGTATTTTATAAAAAGTATTTTTGTTCTTTAGGAAATTTGTGGTGGAAGTGTTCCTTCTATATTACATAGAATGCAGACAGCTGAAATTCCTCCTACCTTCAACCGTACTAATAAATTTAGCCAAGGATTCCAAAATATTGTTGATGCGTATGGTGTTGCCAATTATAGGGAAGTTAACCCTGGTAGGTATTACTTATTTCATTTTTAAATATGGAAAAATTCAGTGCAGAATTTACTTTTACAGAAAACATAATGATAGATTTCTCATTCTTTTAGCTGAGATTAAATTAGAAAAATGTGTAAAAGTGTAAGAAAGTTGTACTTTTTTAATTATTTGAAGTGATTTAACTGTTTAGTAACTTGTATTTTGCCTGTGTTTAGCTGTGTTACTTTAATTTTGTTAGTGTTAATTATTAAATACTGTATATGTGAGTTGTAAAAAATAAATATAAAACTACTCATATATTCCAACCCTTAACCCTATTAAACCCTTGAAATTTTCTATTGTAATTGTAAATTACAGTAAGCTGTTTTGTTATTTAAGAGTCCCTTCTTCCCTTGACTCAACTGTCAAAGGGGTGGAGATGGAGAGATAAAATTCTTTTAATCCTCTTTATTTAATTTTTACAAATAAACTGATGGCGGATATTTATTCTATTCGAAAGCATCTTTCAAATCATGTAAAATACAAGGCCGTCACCTAATCAGGTTTTGAGATTCAAGCATATTGTAATTTAGATCCTCTTTTACATTTTTTTGACACAATTATACAACAGTTTTGCATTTTAGCATTAGTTTTTTAAAGGTATACATTTGTATGTTTTTAAAACTTTGATAAATGACTTTGTTTTTATGCAATTAACATTAAAATAATCATCAGAATTAGTTTTCATCGATTTAAACTGTAACAAAATCAAATTTTAAAAAATCAAAAAACTGACAAATGTGTAGTTTAAAATTACTGATTCAAAATCACAAATCGAAGGTTCTTATTGCTTTAAAGTTTGGAGAAAGAATTTTATAGAAATTGTAAAAATTATACTCTATTTCTTTTAATTCCCCTTTATTTTCCACCTGTTTTGAAAAATAGTGTGCTGTTGTATAACACTATATCATCAAAAGATCAGAAAGGACAAAAAAACATTTAAAAAATAAATCAAAATTTTGATCTAAAATCCAAGATGAAACAGGTAGTCCTCATAAGTTGGCTGCTATTATTTTGAATACATCATTTTTTACCACATTGAAATTGAAATTCTGCTTAAACAAAGGACCACTTTTAAAAAAAAATTCAAAAACTATTTGAAAGAATTGAATGCTTAATCTTTCTAAATTCTATTGTTTTACTTTATTATTATTTTATTCTTTTTAATCTTGATTTATAATTGAGCTTAACAATTTGGACGAATACTGTACACAAATAGCAAATAATAATAACAATTGGCTCGTTTAGTATGGAAATAATTTAAATGTTTTCTTTTTGTGCTAAGTAATTTCACACGTTTTTTAATTTATCTTTTCATGATTTCAGTTGATATGTATTTTTTTTACTTTTTGTTTCCCCCGTGCTGCAATTTGAGTTATTTCATTTCTACTTGCGTATTATCCCTTGATTCTTTTAAGTCCTTATCTCTTTACCTTAAATTCCTTATTAACTATTCTTTTAAAAGTACTAACTAAATTTATCTTACAACCAACAACATGAAATATTCTTTACAATAGTTTTCACTTAATAGACTTAAAATTGAAAAATGAATGTGTTGCTTTTTAATATGTTTACTTTTAATATGTTGCTTTTTTAATGTGTTGCTTTTTAATATGTTGCTTTTTAATATGTTTTTAATATGTTAAATTAGGTTTCTTCTTTCTTGCAGCTCTTTTTACTATCATTACATTTCCTTTCTTATTTGCTGTTATGTTTGGAGACGCTGGACATGGTTTGTTAATGACTCTTTTTGCTGCTTGGATGGTTCTAAAAGAAAAAGGGTTAGCTGCTGAGAGGACTGATAATGAGGTAAGCTTTGTGAAATTTTATTTGGAAAAAATTTTAATATTATTATTTCAATTTGGTATGCTATTTTAATATATTTAACATTTTATAAAATATTTTGTAACTATTATAGCTATTCATGTTCCTTATAGTAGTATTAAATGTTCTAACCTTGATTTTTTATATATTTTTGAGTAAAACTTTGATCACGGAAAGTTTAAAATAGTTTTTTTTTTTATTATTTCCGCTCTATAAAATATCGCATATCATATTTTTTTTGTACTCTATATATTACATTAAAATTTGTGTATTACCTTTTTGTGAAGAAATTTTGAAGAAACATATTATTCTTTTTTTCTGAATTCATTATGATATGTGCAGTTTTTAATGCATAGTGTAATTTATAATTAATAATTATTAAGCATTGTCTTCTAAGTGTTAATAAATCTACTCATTGCTACTCTGCAAGTAGGCAATTGCTGATTTTGAAACTCTTCAGGGAAGAAATTTTTGATCCAAATATTTATGCAATAAGAGTCATAAGAATCATTATGCACATCCAAAATAAAGTGATTTGTTCTGTCTTAATATTTTTCAAATTTTGGAGTTGATTAAAAAAATAACATGTTTTAACAAATAAAAAATTATTATTATTTTAATGGTTTATAATAGTATCAAAAATAAGTAGGAAATTTTTTTATCCCACGAGAGTTTTGTGTCTGTTAACAGTAAGAGAATTAACAAACAACTCTAACATTGGTAATGTTCTTTATGTAATGAACTTTAATTCGTGTCTGAAATGAAAATGTGTTCACTCTTCCTACAAGGGAATGTGTTCACTGATTTTTGTTATTTCTGTGATTTTTAATTTTGTTTAGAATGTTATTCTTGAATTTTTTTTATAAACAGCTATCTAACAACCAAGTTTTTTTTCTTCTTTATCCAAATATATATATTTTTTAATTAAAAACGTATTTATTGTAAGACGATTATAGTTGTCCAGAGATTTTTTTCCAATATTATTCATATAATTAATAAGATCTGGTCTAGTAAATATGTAATTCTAACTATAATAATTTGGCGGCTATTTTACCATATATTTTAGAATCATGTTCCTAATTGCTAAAACTGTAGGAAAATTTTGTATCCACATTTTTTTCCTGTTCATGAACTAAATTTTACTACATTTACATAAGATTGCATAATGTGTGAAGAAAAAAAAGCTGAGCTATATGTTATATCTTTTGTCAATATAGATAAAAACTTGCAAAAGTTCTTTATCATGAATAACATGGACTGAAAATGCTTCTGTTGCAAGAAAACATGTAGTTCATATTCTGGATTAAATGTTTAGTCTGCATTCTTTTCCATTATTTGTTAAACTTAATTGTATTTTGCGGAGTTTAAATTTGATTTTGAAACATTTTAATACTGTATGTATTGTGATTTAAAATTGGAATATGATTTTTTTTAAATGAAGTACAATATTTCATGTTTTTAAATTATTTTCATTTTTAGATATGGTTGACATTTTTCAATGGCCGATATATTATTCTGTTGATGGGTTCATTTTCTATTTATACTGGGTTGATGTATAATGATATATTTTCAAAGTCTTTCAACTTATTTGGGTCATCTTGGTTTCCGACTGAACGCTTGTAAGTATTGCCCACTTTGTGAAATATTTTACTTATTAAAAATATTAATAAGTTTGCAACCATATTAGAATATTTGAGTCTAACATTTTGGTTCTCAAAGTAACACAGTACCTTATTTCTACTATGTAAACATAATACTAATCTGATGATCAATGCTTCAAGTTTTTTTTTTTTTTTCAATTATTCTAGAATATATAGTAATTAGAAATTTGTATGAAATAACTTGTTTGACTTATAGTTTTGTTTAAAAAAATGTCCAGTATAGCTATTTTTTTTAGATATTTAACACAGAAAATAAATATAAAACATGAAACTATGTTTTAGTTGAGCTATTTATAACAGATTTAAGTTATACAGCAGTTATTAAACCTGCTGAATGAACAATATTTTTAAAGCGGCAATGTTTAAAATAACTTAAAGTAGAAAAATTGTTTCATGTTTTCTATAAGATGCATGATCACATTGATTTATTCAGCAAAGGCATTTATTAATAAAATGTGCTTGGGCAACTTCTTCAGGCTAGGCACAGCATCTCAAAGAGAAATAACCATTTTTTTTCCTATTTCTAAATAACCATATTTTTTGGTTAACCTTTTTTCCATGACCCCATGTTAAATTTGTATCACAAATACATTCATTGATTTAAACTTATTAATATTAAATTCAAAAATGAGATGTTTCATTAAAATTAAAATCATCTTTATTAAACAGGTATATTTATTAAAAAGGATTTATTTCAATTTTTTGTATGGGTTCATATTTACAGTTTTTATATTTTAATTTTAAAGCATTTTAATGTAATTTCCTCTGTAGATTACTTACCTATTGAATTTTAATTGCTATAATTCTTTTCTTTCACATTTCTACTTCACTTACTCAAACATTTTTTTTTTTTAAATTAATGAACTTCCCCTCATTAACGAATATTTTTTTTAATAGTGGCACCAAGTCTTTACCAAAACTTTATCAGTTGAATGCTACAGATTATGAAGGAACACCTTATCCATTTGGTGTTGATCCTGTAAGTAATAAATCTTTTTTGCATCAATTTTTTAATTTTGGTAATTTAATTGTTACTGTACAATTTACTGATCTTGTAAGCCTCTAATAGTTTTTACAAAATATTCAAATAACAAAAAGTTAAGAAAGGGAGAGTATGATGATTACTCGAACATTTTATTAATTGTTCATTAAATTGATTTCTAAAAAAAGAAGTTAACATGAATTATACAAATACATTTTTTTCTAATTTTTATAAACGAATATTTTAATGTTCTCAATGAAGTGTCCCATTTTTTATATAGAAAAAAAAACTGTAATTTCAAAATAAACAAATGTTTTTTTTTTTTTCATATTTATTATTTGTAAAAACAAAATATTTTTATAATGAGACTGAAATAGTATTGCATAGTTCAATGAAAGAAATGGCTTTGTTTCCACACTTGCAAGATTAGTCTGTGATCATGTAATTCATTGTTTTCATTTTAGTCTGATTTGATGCCAATGGAATTCACTTTGCAGCTTTTTAAGTCCACTAATATTCTTAATTGCTACATCTATTTAATTTCTAAAATTAGTCTTGAAGGCTGAATTTTTCAGTGAAAAAACTATTTTTTTATTTTTGTCTTTTTCTTTCTATTTATTTATTTCAAAAAATTTCGGGTTTCCTCAGTTTTAATGATCACTCATACTTAAGTTAAAAGTTTTTGATAAGGTTTATGATTGTACCTGAAGGCAGTAATAATTACATGGAGGAAATGAAAGTATTAGTTTTTTTGCACTGTAAGAAGACGCAAAAAATTTATCCACATCACTTAGTGGGGATTTCGCATTATGAGTTGCTTTTAGCAATTATTTCTATTTATATTATGTGATCTCAGAATTTTAATATTCTAATATATAACTATAAAATAGTGGTATTTTTTTAGTGTGTATTATATTCAATGTATCATATTCAATGTATATTTAATGTATCACCCTGCTCTTATTACTGTAAGAAATTGGCAGGAACCACTGTTTTGTCTACATTAATCCATCTTAAATGGAATCAAATTAATAAGAGACTTCTGTGTTTCAAAAAAAAAAAAAAAGATTTTATTTAATATTATAAGAACTTTGCATATATAAATTTTTGACGGCCCTTGTTAATGTGATGCAGCTGAACAATTTTCATCAAGCTATTATTTAAATTACTGCAAGAAATTAATTAAATGTTTTAATTTGTTTCTTCGTTAAATCAATTTATCTTGTTGATAGTTGAAAGGAGTAAGGATAATTAAAATTTCTGAATAACTTATGTCTTGTTATTTCATTTACTGTAAGTCTAACTTATATGAATTCACTAATAATGTTTTAAATTTCTTAAATTGTTTTTCTCATTTGCATATTTCTGATATATGCCTTTTTCTCTCACACATTCTATTAGGTATGGCAAGTTTCTACAAATAAAATCATGTTTTTAAATTCTTATAAGATGAAAGTGTCTGTCATATTTGGAGTTTCCCAAATGGTTTTTGGAGTAGTTCTAGGCTTGTGGAACCATAGGTTGGTATATTGAAAACAATTTATAAAATAAAAAATTGCATTTAGTAAAAATGTACTACTTAGTATAAAATGTAGAGAAATGCCTTATTTATATTCCAGGGAAAAGCTGTATATATTTTAGAAACTTCACAAAAACATTGCATTTATTATGATTTTGTCTGTAGAATTTTTTTTAAAAAAGATATGATGCATGAAAAATTTCTTTTATAGTGTAGTAAAAACTTCATAATGAAATGGCTACTTTCTGTATCACTGTTTCAAAATGTTTTTTAACTACCCAGAGCTAGGTATAAAAAATGTACCCTTCTAGATAAAAATCTTTATTCTGTAATTTAAGTTTATAGGTTGAGCAAAAAATTCATTTGAAATCTCACTAATAAAATGCCCAATTTCATTTAAAAAATAACAGGATCACGTTGTTATAATATATATATGATCTTATTTATTTTTTTTTTAAAAAAAATAATTTCCATGGATGAGGCTCAAATTGGTTTTTTATAAGTTTTAATTAGCATCTTATAACTTCTTTAAAAAGGTTTCCTTCATCAGGATCTTGGACTTTGGCCATTCAGGCCGTAGTTATCCTAGCAATTTTATCATGAAAAAGTCTCACAAAATTAGTCTGTCCCGTCTCTTATTCAGGGATTTCTATAGGGAGTAAGTTGCAAGAAAATTTTTAATTTAATCGAACATGATCTGAATGGGAAAATTTAACCATCTTGATTTGTTTTTGCAAATGATGTTATGGAGACAAAAGGGAATTTTTGGGATTTTCTTAATAAGCATATTTCTAAGAACTATTACCCTGTAACTTTAGAAAATAATCTTTTAATAAATGTCTTGACTTTTTATGGCTCTTTGTGGAAGAACGATTTCCATGTCTTGAAATTAGGAATAAAATCTATTTTTATTTATTTATTAATATGGAAAAACTCTTAGGAGACATTCTGTTTGAGACATACATATTAAATGTTAAATTTATACTATCTTTTTCTTTAAATGTTTATTCAATTTTAATGCAAAAAGTAAATCCTGCACAAGATTTTTTCTTGGAATTGTGATTTCTACTTTTTTGTTCTGATTCCTTTTTTTTCCAATTTTTTTATTCCTGATTTTTATTCTTTTTTATTTCTGAAAATGTCAAATCATCTTTATATCCATGTATTAATAAAGATTGAGATTAATCCATTTTGGATTTTTCAATGTGACAGCTTATTAGGGGGTCATTTACTGAATAAATAATTATTTCAAAGTTATATGCTATATCAATTAAAGGGAGATTTTTGTGATCAGGTTTGTTATCTAAATCTTTAATATTTGTACTAGTAATGTTATTTTTGTATAGTAATTTAATCTTCATTGAGTATAAAACTCTCTTAATTAAATAATGCTTAATGCACCTGACGTTCCCCTATTCTAATGTAATTTGAATATTTTTAGAATTTCATTTATTTGTTATAAATCAATCCTGTTATTAATATGTATTTAAAACTGCTTTTTAAAACTACATAAATTATTAAATTTTATACTTTCCATCCCCATATGGAAACATTTAAAAAAAAAAGACAACAAACTTGCTTCACACAAAATAAATCATTTTCATACACATTCTTTTTAATTTTTTTAAAATTTTATTTCAGTTTTCTGATTATTGCAATATCACTATCTTCATTATTTAAATTCTTTTTCTCATAATTTTTTTTATTGTGTTATGATTATTTCTGAGACATTCGTTTTTATTTTAAAATATTAAAAAAAGTAAACTATTCATATTTGTTAGGTATTTCAACCAGCCGCTAAATGTTATGTGTGAGTTTGTGCCTCAGCTAGTCTTTCTAGTCTCTATTTTTGGATACTTAGTTCTTTTGATCTTCTCCAAATGGGTTAATTATGATGCAACAATGGCAGGCTGCGCTCCTAGTCTTCTGATCATGCTGATTAATATGTTTTTGTTCAAATATCCTGAAGAACCATGCTACTTAAAAAATATGTATGCAGGACAAGTGAGTTAGTCTTATATATTCAATTTGTAATTAAAATAAAGTATCTGTTCATAAAATAATAGGAATTGTTTTCTATATCTATTTCTAGGTCTGTTTTTGATAAATAATAGAAATATTGTTATAAGGGTTGCCAAATACTTTATTTCCTCTCGTTAAAGGTCCTTATTAACAATTTTTTTTTATATTACTTTTTAAGAAAATAGACATAGATGTCCATAGAAAATGTGTGTTTTTTCAGTAAAAAAAAATTTCTGCAGGGAAACACTCAGAAAAATATTCTCAGTAGATTTACTATGAGTATATATATATTTAAATTTTAGATCATATTTTTTTTTTATTAATAACCCACCAATAGTATCGTTTAAAGTTCTAAATTTAGCTCCAACATCGGAATAAATTTTGTAATTTATTTTTATCATTTAAATCAGTATGAACTATGATTTTAAATAAATTGTATATGATTAACAAATTGTGAAATTTAATGCCTTTTTTATGATTTTTTTTTAAGTTGGAAATTATCCATGTGTTCTTAAAACAAGTTTTTTTTTTAAAAAATTTAATTTCATTTTCATTAAACCATCATATAGTTTCAATAATAATCACTTCTAGTTTGTGGTTAAATACCTTTTTGTTGTTGAAAATATTTTAAAAATAAGTCGTCTTTATCAATAGTCCATTTATGTTTACCATTCTTATATAAACATTCTTATTAATCATTAAGTTACTGAATATTTTAAGAAGATCAATCTTTTTTAACATAGTATTTTTAAATATTTCACCAGGAAATTGAAAACTTGCTTTTTTAAATATATTTTAATATTTAAAATGAATAATTTTTTTTTTGCAGCATGTGATACAAGGAATGTTAGTTACAATAGCACTGTTATGTATTCCTTGGATGCTTTTATCAAAACCCTACATGCTGTACAAACAGTGGAAAAATACACCTTTATATGTAAGCATGTATTGAAATCATTTATTCTGATTAAACATAATACTTAAAGTTACATGATATATGGGTGCTAAAGTTACTCTAAATTCAGCCTAAGTTAAATTCTGTATAAATTTGGGATCTGTGCAAATCATTAACTAAATATTGTTATTATATACTGTCTTAGACAAAATCAGTTTAACCCTGGAATTGGATTGGAACCTTCTAAAAAAAAATAAAAGAACTCTTAAGGTTTAAAATGCAATTCCTTTTCAGAATTTGAAAATTCATATTCCCAAGGGGTCTAGATCTATACTCAATTTTCTATATGCAGGAACCAATCCAGAATTTCTATTTAAATGTTTATTTATTTAAAAAATTCTGTGAGCAATTAATTTTTGTGAACAAGTATTTCTTTTAAAATATATTTTTAATCTATAACTAAAAAAAGTTTTTTTAGCAATAGAACAAGCATTATTCAAGGTATTTTTATTACTTTAATTAGTATTTTTCGAGAAATAATTAAATCTTTTTTGTGGTTTTGAGTGATTTTAAATACATTAAGATTAAAGAAAACAAATTGGCAGTAATTATCCATTTATGGGACCTGGAAATATTATTTCCTAGCAAATATCATAACTTGAAATTAAAAAAATAATTATTATTATTATAAAAATTTAGCGAATACTGTAAAATATTTCTTTGAACGTCATTCTTCTGAAACTTCTCATAAAATTTATCTTTGCAGATAAATCAAGATCCTGCTGCAGGTGATGGCCAATTAGGAGATGGTGTTATAAAAGAAAATCAACTCCCTGAACAAAATAAACCAGAAGAGTTTGATTTTGGAGAACTCTTCATTCACCAAGCGATTCACACAATTGAATACTGTCTTGGTTCTATATCACATACTGCATCTTATCTTCGACTCTGGGCTCTGAGTTTAGCCCATGCACGTACGGATAACATTATTTAAAATTACTGTCTATATTTGTTATGTTTAAGCTTTCTGTGTGCTTTTAATTATAATTTAATAGCTAGACTGACTTATTCACTTTGTTTTTACTATGATAATTTTGTTTGAAATTTAATAAACTCCATATTTTTCTGAAACTACGTAACAGAAAATTACATTAAAAAATTTCAGAAATTTACTAACACTTAAATTTTTCTGGCAAATATTTATTTACAGGTGATGCTTGTATAACATCTTTTGTGAAATTTCTTTTTCTCCAACAGAACTATCAGAGGTGCTGTGGTCAATGGTTTTGCGTCTCGGTTTAGCTGGAAGTGGAGGCTTTGCACTTTACCTGACTTTTGGTGCATGGGCAGTTTTAACAATTGGAGTATTACTTGTAATGGAAGGATTATCTGCATTTTTGCATGCATTACGTTTGCACTGGTAAGCATGTATTTCTTTCCATCCTTATAAATTTCGAGAGCTTTTAATTTTAAATGTTTGTTTGTTAAAACAGCATTTTTACTCACCAAAGTTATCTCGCTTTAGCATGCAAAAGAGGTTCACTTGTAAAAACATTTGACGAAAAATTAGATTTGATTGAACACAAATAAGTTGACATATTTTTTATCTCTATGTTTACTTATCCAATGTTTGCTGTTTTAACCGACAAAATCCACTTTGATTATTGCTAATCTAATTTTTTATTTTAGTCAAGTTGCTTTAATAGGGTTTCTTTTATCTATGTTCAAAAATATACGTAATGTTAAATTATATTAGAGCTATAGATCATTCCAAATTTACCCACGAAACGTTTAATGTCCCTCTGTTTCTTATGTGAAGTATGTTTAATTCTAGTTTTAACAAAATGAATAAACTTTAGTATTTTAATTTTTTGTGATTAATAATAGCATTATTTATAATATGTTTAGTTAAAACTTCATGCTTAATTTACTTTTAAAAAAGAAAAAAAATGAAAGGAAAAACATACTGGAAATGACATTAATATAACGTTTAAATTTTTGTCTTTGTACTATACTATATTTAAATACTATGGTAGTTAAATAATGTTTCCTTCACTTATCAAGTTCTGCTGTTAACTATTTTATAAACAATCAAACTTCTAATAGAGGAAAAATAGTATTTTTCAATTTTTTTTTTTTTTTTTTTTTTTTTTTTTTTTGTAGGTTAGTGCAAATAAAATTTATTTCCAATCATAATCTTGACTTTCTAAGCTAAATAAACTATCAAGCATGAAAAAAAAAATACATAAATAAAGATTTTTTACTAAATTTTCCATTGGACTAAATAAAGAGAAATAACTCTACTTTTGTCCAATCTGTAATAAAAAAAATGTAGGGTGTATTTGTTTCATAATATACTTCTAGCAGTATTGAAAATGTTCCCATTTTTTCAAAAGTGATGCACCCTGCATTTGTTGCTTTAGGTTAGATATGAAAAAAATTTCAGTCTAATTAAAAAACATAGTTTTTAAAATTTTCATTCTTTTTTTTGTTGTTATGTTGGTACAATTTATTTAGTTGTGTATTAAAATTTGAATAAATCTTTTCAACATATGAACTCTTAATTGTTAACCTTATACAGTTAAGTACAGAATCTAAGATTAATTTGTTGTTTGGAAAAAATGCTGTGTACTTCTTGAAGTATCAAGCAAAAGTTTAATTTTTAAATTTTGATATTAATTTAGTACAACCTTGCCTGATATCCATATATATATAATGTATGCCTTTTTTTAAAATATTATTTTGTTTTGTTTTTTTAAGGGTGGAGTTTCAGAGCAAATTTTATGGTGGTATGGGCTACATGTTTGTTCCATTTTCTTTTGAAACAATTCTTCAAGGAGCAGCAGCTGATGATTAACATAAATGTTTTGTGGAGATTATTTAAACTTTACTAGTGTGATTAATTTTAGTCGTTCAAAACGAGTTATTTATGTAAATTTAGAGAACACAAAAATTTGCATTTAAATGGTTTATTTATTTACAAAATGAATTGAGCTTATATTTCTAAGTTAGCTTCATTTCTAAATTTCTTTCTTTTATTGTCGCCAAATATTTATACTTAGAGATTTCTTTGTTGATTTTTATCTCTTTTTTTCCCCTTATCTTTTTCTTTGAAATTTTATTGCTACAATTTTCTTTTTTTTTTTTTTTTTTAAATATATATCAAGTAATGAGTAGTTAGTTTCTATAACAGCTTTAAAATCAAAGAGAAAACATGTCTGTCATAAACTGATAGTGAATATGGCTTTTATATTTGCCATGACGTCTATAACTTATTTGCATTTGTGTTACATGTATCTCATTTTTTTCATGGTGTTGCAATTTGCATTTGTTTTTGTATGAGTGATCTGTTATTAATGGACTTTTAAACTCAAATTTTTTTTTTCTTCTTTGTATTAGTGTTCATCCACATTGAAACCGATTCATTATAAAATCTAAAAATGATTTAAATCAAACTTTTCACTTCCCTCAACATATCTCTGCTTAGGAGGTACCTTCATTAGGTTAAAACCAAACATGTAAAAACTGAAAATCTCAAAAGTATTCTTTCCTGCTTTTTTCCCCCTAAGTTTTTGGGTAGGATTTCTTTCTTGGCTTTGATTCAACTACTTTCAAATATGAAATATTATTTACATTTGCTTTAAATGTAAGCAATTCCTGCTCTTGTGACATCTACTTTCCCATTTAATAAAATAAAATTAAATATATTAAAAGTGGAGCAGAAAGTAACATGAACAGTATTGGGGAAATTTAAAGGCCACAATTAGGATGGAATAAAGTAAGCAGTAAGAACTAAGAAATCCAAAAAATGTCAAAACTACAAGAAGATTAAAGACAAAGTTTCATGTTTAATTGCACAATAAAGCATATTATTTTAGAAAGGAATGAGGAGAACAAATTTATAAATAAATTTGTCTCAAACTAAATTAAGCTGATTGAGCCTTCCCAGAGCTTTTGATTTAGGGTTTACTAAAAAAAAGAAAAAGAAGATAGAATTAAAAATTTGTATGATTCCTTGAACTTCTTATTATTCATTTAACTTATTAAGTTTTAAGTTTAAAATTAATTTTGATGTATCAAAATGTCTTAAAAGTAGTGTTTTTAATTTATGAATCCCAATGTAATGAAGTGTATGGATTATTATTTCTGTGAAAGAATTAAGCTTGTCACCCAACTAAAACTTTCAGAAAAAAAACCCTTTTTTTTTAAAGGTTTTGTTATGGGAATTCAAAAGAAACATGAGGAGGAAAGGCACACATCAGTTTTAAATTAGAAAATAGATTTAGATTTTTAAAAGATATTATGAGTAATCATACGTAAGTTTTAGCTTGGATGTCATGAATGAAAAAAAATATTGAATATAGCATAATCTCTGTGTTTTCAAACAATCGAAGGAAGAAAAAATGTGATTTCTTTTTATTTGAACATGTTCTCACAAAAATCGTTTACAAAGTCAAGGCTTCCTTACTAAATTATTTTAGGATATTAATTTTTTTATAATATTACTATTGATAAAATTTGTAAAAGATGTAGTTTTATTTCCTGCCAAACAATCGTTTAAGGGTATTGAACTAAAATTCCACTTTTTTCCCCCTTTTTTTTAAATGAAAAGATTTCTCACTCATATTTTTAAAAGTTTTAGAACAAGTTAACTTAAACTTATTGGAAGGGAAAAAATCTCAAAACCTATGGTTTGCCATAAGAAAAACGTTAATTATAATGTCGGATTTTGCTTTAATATCCTTAAGAGTTTAAGATTTTGTTCTGATTTTTTGACAAGGACAATGCTTTGAAAAATTATAATTTGTGTGCCAATTCTTTTTTTATTTACTTTAATGAAAGCTTATTTCAATATAGTACCTGTTATAGTAATTAAACTGATAAAAAAAATTATTTCCTGTGTTCAAGATAAAGTTCATTCTTAAAATCAAATTAGTACCCATTGGCGCTAGCAATGCATATTTTTAATAATTATTTTACAGTGGATACTAGATATTTGCTATTATTTGTGAAAAATGTATTTGTCAGGGGTGAAATTTCTTTCAATTTTAAAGAAGCAATCTTCTTTTTAGTGTGGTATTTTTTTTTGATATTGCATTTAATAATCATAAAATTAAACTTTTTTTATTGATAAAAAATTAAAAGCATATTTTAAAACCTTAAAAATTTTGAGACGGAAAAAATAATTGTGCAATTTGTTTTCTTAAGAGATAATAAATATTAGCTGCAAGACCCGTTTGATAGGCATTTTCATTCTGCTTTTATAATTTTTTAAATAAATTATGCTTTTACATTTCACAGTGATATTTTTTTAGATCATTGAATAATGTTTTATTTTTTGTCATTTTAAGTGTTAACATGCATGAATATACTTAAAGATGCATGTATTCCATTTAAAGAACTATGCTTTAATAATGACTCTACCACTTTATAGCATTTATTAAACTTAAAACAAGTGTTTAAATAGATTGTCCAGCAGTTAATCGTCTGCTGTTTTTCTGTGTCGTGAATGCTCAATTTATTTCATTTTCTTTTTCCTGCAATTAGTTTGGAACCAACATTATTTACTCTTTTACATCCATTACAACTTGAATAATATGAGATGATTTGATGTAACTAAAAAAAATTCTTATGTTTCAATTATCACTAATAAGCAAACCCATTTTTAATTTAAGATCTCAACAATTATAGCCTTGTTTAATGATTTAACTTATCTTGATTAGTTACTAGTACTTTGTTTGATTGATTTATTTTACAGCGGTAACAGATAAGCTAGGTTTTTGATGTACTGATTTGAAAAATAATAATAGAATATAAACTCTGTATTTTTATTTCACTTACTGTTAAACTGTGTGCTATTTATAACAGTTAAATATATTAAGATTATTCTGTTACTTCCAACAGTTGTATATCTTTTAAAATAAGATTTAAATTGTTTGATATTTCTATCTATCTTATTATTTCTGGAACTGTTGCTTTGATGTTATCTGTATTACAGATATCATGCTTGTCTACTTGTTTTCTTCTTAATTTATTTTTCTCTTTCCAAAAAAAATTCTTAAACCACTGGCTGTTTAGCAAATGGACAAAATTAGGAGAATGTTTCTCCCTAATACTCTATTTCCTTCTCTAATAACATGGAAAATCCGGTTTTGCTATGCAGAGAAGACTGCAACTTAAAATACGATTTTTTAGGTGCAGAACCATCAGTGGGTTAAAAAGATTTTCTTATCTTTGCATTCAAACCTTAATAAATTTACAAGCTCATAAAGCAATGCTCAATAAATTTTCCTACAATGTTTATGATTTAAAATATAACTACCAGAGACTATCATGTGGTAGTCTATATTAGACTTATCTTGTAGAATAAGATATTATTGAGAGATATTATTAATAATATATTGTTATTAATATCTTATCAGTTGCATGGCAAGAAATGATTCATAAAATTATCAAACAAGGTCTTTAAGGCTAGAAGTTTTAGAAAACATTTTAAAATCATCTTCAAAAATAAAATGTGAAAGAAGGTTATATTTTTTAAAGATTATTATGAAATAATTTAGATTTGTGCATTGCTTATTGTTTGAATATAATGTAATAATTTCTATATAAATAACTTTGCAGGATGTTAATTTCTTTACAAATATTTGTTTTGTCTTGCTTTAACAGCTAAACGTACAATTTCTCTTTAGATTAGAATAAATAAGATTTTGTTTTCTGATTTAATTGTATATTTTATTGTAAATAATGGTTTTCATTTATTTATGCAATTTTTCATGTTGATTGTGTAATTAAGAATGCTAATAAATAGAACTGCAATCAAAACTGTGTCTGTTTTATTATTTACCAAAAATGTTTGGTAATTCAGGAGAAAAAAATGAAAAAACTCAACTGTTTCACATTGTTGGATTTTTTATGGTAATTAATATTTTCAACAAATGCAATTACAAATCTAGCAATTTTTGGGACTCATCTGTTTCATTTGATTTTAAAAAATGGTCGATTCCAATCAACAAATCGTATGGATTTTTTTAATGGTGAATTGAGGAATCGTTCAAAAAATTACTTTTGTACAAAAATGTTAAGCTGCATATTAACTATGCTTTCGTTTCGAGATTATTGAAGCATAACTTTGCCTTTATTTGATCAAGATTTAAACCAATTAGCATTTGTTTATTTGATTAAGATTTAACAGGGATGAGATTCTTCCGCGGATTCGCGGATTTCCGCTTTTCCTCAGATTTTTCCATTTTTCCCGCTAATTTCCGCCGAAATTTTTTTTTTTTGCACAAGTTAAAATATTTTATGAGGAATTTAATTTTCCGCTTAGCGAAATTATTGAAGTCCTCATTCCTTCCTCTGAAGTTTCTCTAAAAATCATTTCCTAGGGATAAAACTGGTTGACCTTTATACAGGGATGAGATTTTTTTCGCTTTTTTCTCTCGAATTTCAGCCTTTTTATCAAAAACTCAGATTCTCTAAAAGTTTCGTTTTTTTTTATTTATTTATTTATAAATATCCCGTTTTTTTTTTTTTAAAAATTCAGTCGTTGAAGTCAAATTATTATATTTATTTAAGATTTTCAAAGAAAAACAGAAAATTCAAACTACGTCCTAGCTGCTAATCCTTCCGCATGTTTACTTATATTAGCTATTTTCTCCGATTTCACGCATAGAAAATAAGATTTTCCGTATTTTTTATCCGTCGGCCGGATAGCTCGTATTTTCGTAATTTAGACGTCGCTGCTTCTTGTATTCTGGAGAGAAAGCAAACAAAGAAAGCAGAAAAAAATAGAGGTGGATTTGTGGTGAAAATATTTATTTGCTCATTCAATTAATCTTGTAAATTTTTATTTATTGTGTAAACAAAAAACAATTCAAACAATCCTTTTAGAAATCCCAAGTCCCGACTCTGCAAATATCTCGATTTTTATTCACGCGATTTTAATATCAATAATCGATTTTCGTATTTACCTGATTTAAAAGTTCCGCATTGCAATTCTTATTTACGCTTTTTAAATATCGTACATTATGACTCGTATTTACGAGATTTAAAAATCTAATATCGTGTTTTGTATTTTTGCATTTTTCAAATCGCGATTTTATTATCAAACATCGATTTTCGTATTTACCTGATTTAAAAGTTGAACGTTGCGATTCTTATTCAGGCCATTTAAATATTGAACATTGCGATTCTTATTTACGAGATTTAAAAAACCAATTTCGCGATTTGTATTTACGAGCTTTTAAAACCCTATGTAGCTAGCTTAAAATCCAATGTCGTGATTCGTTTTTGCAGTTGTAATATCGCGCAATTTTAAAATTATGCATCTTGATCTAAAAATTACGCATCATGATTTGTATTTTCGCATTTTTTAAATTCGATGTAGAGTTTCATATGCACGTGATTTAAAAGCCTCATATCGGGATTTATAATCACATGGATTACAAGTTGAAACAAAAATTAGACAAAAAAAGTGCGATTTATATATATATATATATATATTCTTGGATTTCCTCTTTTTTACTTTCTGACTACTCTCATCCCTGATTTAAGCCAATTGATATTATAATGAGTTTTTGATGCAGCATTACTATAATAATTTTCTACACATCGATATCAAACTATGAGTTGTTAAGTGCTCCCTTAATCAAATTATGCTTAAATAATAACTTAAAATAATATTTTTCTAATCAAAATTAATTCCTTATTATTTTGCTATAATATGTGCTTTTATTATAGTTAAATCAAGCAAAATATACCTTTATTTATTATATTTTTTTTTTTAGTTTTGTTGTTAGTTGAGCCATTAGAAGATGACCTAATTTTTTAAAAATAATATTGCTCTGATTTTTTTTTCTTTTTCGGCCTACCAAAAGACCTGAGTGGAAGCGCAGGACATTTTGTAAACACTGTATAAAATCTATTAACTTTTAACTGAAAAATCTGCACTGGAAATGTAAAAAATAAAGTATATTAGTAAATTTTTGATAAAATAGTTTCACTTTATGTGTTATCGCTGCTTCCTTATTTAAAAAAAAAAAAAATCTTTGTTTTTTTCATAGTGTAAAACTTATGTTTTTGAGGCTACTTTCATCTATAAGCTTACATAGTGGCAAACAAATTCCAATTGCTACAACCTATAAATAAGCTGCAAAATTAAAAACTTGATTTAGATTGCCGAAATGATTTTTATTATGCCAAGATATGAGATTCAAATCATATTTAATTGGATTCCTGAAAACACCGTCACGCGCATGTGTCGAATCTGATTTGTTTCTGAATCAATAAATGCCACAATTTATCTACGATTACGTCACTTGCAGGTATATCCAATTAAAGCTAAAATAATTTCAATGTATTTTCCATTTATTATTGTTCGTTGTCCTTCCCGGTGGCTTTACCTAATTAGATTTAGCGAAACACGTTATAGTAAGCTTACCCCATCAAAATGAAAATTAACTTCATTCAGTATGATTTGGCATAATGCTGTTGCCACATCGATGTTGGAGACAGCTCACGATATTTTACATTTATCACAATCAAGCATTTTTCGTTTGTACTTGTACCTTCGAGGAACCTTAAAAGCCTCTTTCTACAAAATCTATAATTAAACTGAACTGTATTGACTCAGTTTTAATAGGCACCAAATTTACTCATAAAGCGCCAATTACTATAATACCAGTAGCGCATATTACCAAACATAATTAAGCATCATTGCCGTGAATAATAGTATGGTTATTATTTTACGTATCTCCTAAACAAATTAGTACCATTTCTCCATCAATTTTTTCTTTTTAATACGTAGCTTACTGTTTTTTTTATTTGCATTTATTACCTAAGTTATTTGAACATCATTGGCGTCAAAAATAATAAAACGTTTTTTTTTTCATTTTTCTCCTAAACAAATTAGTATTATTTGCTTAATTAATTTTGCTTTGCAGTGCAGAGCTTATTTTTATTTTTTTTAAATTACAATTAGTTCCTACCACCAAAATTAATTTAACATCTTTGGCGTTAAAAAAGGCATAGAGCTTTTTACTTTTCTCTGAAACGATTTCCATTCTTTTCTTTCGCTATTCAATTACTAGCTAATTTCAGAATTACATAAGGATCATTTGCATCGATAAGAGTTGAGCAATTTTTTACGCATCTCTTAAATGAATTAGTACTATTTTTCTATATCCTTTGGTTTTTAGTACAATGGTTTTTTTATTTCAAGTATTTCCCATTATCAAACGTAATCAAGAATCATTGGCGTCAATTATATGAAAATATTTTGCATTTCTCCTAAATGAATAAAAACTATTTTTCCATTAATTTGACTTTTAAATGCATATTTTTTATTTCAATTACCGCTGATTTTATATTGTTTAGTTTTAAAAAAAACACGTTTTAAAGACATGACTACAAATAAAAGGATATAAAAAAATAGCTTTAGGAATACTAATCTGATAACATAGTCCTTTTATCCCACTACGTTTATGTTGATTTTATCTGACATAACGAATAAAAACAAGTGAATGTTAAAGAACGTGCAATAAACTCCTGGCAGCTATCAAACAGTAAAATTCACTGATGTTATGTAAAAAATTATAATGATTTAACAAAGAAACGTAAAACTAATGATAATGTTTTAAAAAAATATATAGAATTGTACACAGTTTAATTTTTATCGTCATAGCAATTTCTAAGCCAATAAAAAAAATTCCATTTTTCAAAGGTGTCTCTCGAACGATCTAATTAAAAAGTTTTGTTCCAATGTCGATCTTCTCCGTTCTTCGAACTATCAGTATAGTATAACATTTTATCGCTCTAGTCAAATATTTTAGGAGTCTATAAAGAACAAACAGACATTCATTTTTATATACATAGATGAGCGTATTACGTATTAATTTAAATTTTTTAATGTAAATTCTCAAGCAAGAGAAAACATTCCACAAAATTAAATTTTTGAAAATCACTCTTAATCAGGAAATTATAGCCAGCTTTTCGATCCGTTTAGTTTTAGACCAATTATGCCATTAGAATACCCCATATGAGAGGGTACATTGAATAAAGTACAATGTAATTTCTGGGAAACGAAGTAAATGGGCAAAATAGCCCCAAACAACCATTTAAAGAACTCTGCTTCCTTTTAATGTCCACAAAAAATTTAAATGAATACATTATTATTTAAATAAAGACACAAATTTGAAAAGACTAACTAATAGATACTTCCAAAAAAATTAGCCTTGGTATCTAAATATAAAATTTAATCTTTACTAAAATTCAGTAAGGTAAATAGTAAACTCAAAAATCAGAATTGATGTTGACAAGGAAATTTAATAAAAAACAATAAAATTAATTAAATGATTTTAACCTGTTTCAAACAGTGGTCCGAAATAAGACACTACAAGTTTTGAAACTACTGTAGTCGCTACTTTTTTCGTTGTAGTGTAGTGTGCCACTTTTTAAAAAAAAGTAGTATTGTGTTGTGGGATAGAAAAAAAACAGTAACTAGGTAGCGATTCCTGGAAACTACTTTTGACGATGGTTTATCAAAACAAGGCTCTAACTCAACTAATTTTTCGAATTGGATGGGTACAAATCTTTGCGAGTCTATCAATTGATGCAATGAAAATGACCCTGCGGCAGCAGCTGAGCGTTATCAGGAATTACGTATAACTAATATTTAAAATAGCCATTACGAAAACTAGATCATTAATTATAATTACTTTGGTCTCACTTTCACATGCGAATGTACACTCGTGTAACATTTATGCTGTTTAAAAGAAAGGGAACGTATTTTCAACATACTTAATTTCTTAGAGGGAAATAAAAGAGCATTAAACAATTAAAAAAGTTTCAGATAATTTCGCATTTCTTAAATTGAATACTGGTTGTCGATTGAAAAATTGAAGATCAAATGAACAAATTCGAATTTTTTTTTTTTTTTTTTTTTGAAATAACAAACTAGCTTATGTAAACAGAAATAAATATTTCTTAATAACTATTAATATTTAATATAAGTTCGCCTCCTTTAAGTAGTGAAGCAGTTACTAAATTCCAAAGTAGTTTGCAGGTCTTACATTTAAAAAAAAGTAGTTGTAGTTAACTACATTTATAACGAAGGAGTTGTAGTAAATAATGTAACTTCAAAAATAATGTAGATATTCCGACCACTGGTTTTAAAATATATTTTGAATCTGCTGTTTATGTAAATTTCATTTTTATCATCAATGCCATGTAAGCAATTTATTTCAAAAGAAGTTTACTTATGATTAAATTTTCATTCTTTAATTTTTCTTGAGAAATAAAATTAAATTAATATTAAACGATTTAAATTTTATTTTAATAGAGTTATATTTCAAAAAAAAATTTTTTTATACTGGTTCTTACTGAAATAAAGATTGCATGACACGACCGAATAAGAACAAAATGTTATACCAAACTAAATAAATAAAGTTTTCTAACTTATACTTTTGCAACCTTTTAACGAAACTCTTAAATTGCAAAACCAATATTCTTCCTCCAACTCTAATGATATAATTATACTGCTTAATTTTCTTTGATTTCCTCTTTAATGTATATAATAAGTTCTTTTAATATGATTTATACACGCAATAAAGAATTACCTAAACTGCGTATCATCTGAAAATTTGTTTCGAGTGCTTTTTCGAATTAAAACGTCAATAATTGTTCTCAAAGAACATTTATTTCTAATCGATGAGTCACTAGAAGGTCAATTCCTTATTAATAAATACGCAGAAAATTTCGTATATAAATAAGTTTTGACAACGAAATTTCATAAGAAAGCTTCGTCAAGATTGTTCTGAATAGACTCGTTTTGTTCGATACCGAACAGTTCAAGATGCCTCCCGCTATAACCATGTACAACTTTCCCATGAGCCCTCCTTGCAGAGCAGTGCGTATGACAGCGAAAATACTTGCCATAGATTTGAAACTTGTAGACTTGGATCTCTTTAATAAGGAGCACAAGAAACAATGGTTCGTAAATGTAAGTAGAAATTTAATTCAAATTAGTTTTAAAAATTCAATTTTTTTATTTTACTTGTAATGTGCAATTTTATATGTAAAAAATGCTCTAAACCACATAAATGTCATTGGAATTAGTATATAATTTTAGTTGAATATGCGTAAATTACAATGCACTATTAAAAGAGATTGTCTTTTAACCATTAAAAAAGAAAAAAAAAATCATCGTCTGCCAAATTTTATATAGTAACTGTAAAATGCTATTCCTGAACTGTAAAAACATTTTGTAAAGTTGCTACTAAACCAAAAAATATATTTAAAAAAAAAACTTTCATTTTGAGACTTAATTGGGTTTGAAACAAAATATTCTGAAAGTTTTGATACCAATATTGGTGAAACTGAGACGATGGTTAAGAACTTTTTCCAGCTCCGTGAATGATCGAAATCAAGAGAATGTGACTTTCACCGGTGAATGACATAGTCGCTTTGGTGAATGTCCAAAATATTTGTTATATCCGATTTGATATTAATTTATTCGTAGTCATTATTACATTTAAAAGACATTTTAATATCTGCTGAGGATAAATTATTAGAAACATCAGTGTTCGGAGTACCGGTTAAATGTATACTGGGCCGAAGCACTTGATCTTAAAAATCATTGATGTAGGGCATACCGGGCAGTGGTACTGAACCATAAAAATAAATTGATGTAGGGCAGGCAAATGTATACCGGGCAGTGTATAAGTCTTGTAGCAGAATATTCTGTTTTATTCCACTGTGCAGCTGCACAATGGGCAACTATTAACAACTGCCTTTGCAACCAACGGAAAAAGCCTGATTGAAACATGTCATCACAATTTTGATCATTAGGAAATGGAATGGCTCCTCCTCTTTGGTAACCTGACTACTTGCTTGTGAAGTCAAGCACTTTACGGTAGAACAATTTAACGAGAACCGATACCGTTCACCCTCGTTCCATTCGCAGGCTAATCAAAGAAGTCACCCACCCGCTCTCTGAGCCCAGCCAGTAATGCTCGACCCAAGAATATATAATGTGAGCACTTATATATTCTTTGGCGCGACTTCGCTAATCTACTCGGAATCGTGTCTTACTATCATTTCACAGTAGGGACGAAAGAGATAAGAAATTTCTTTTCAAGAGCCATGTTATGCTAGTGGTCCCCAAACTTTTTAGTTGTTATTCTTGACTAAAATTTTAGTTCAAATTCTTCTGACCCGCGAAGGAATACTGCGATAATATGAAGCAAAGAAACAAGATGTGATAAAGCGCGATTCGCCTTAATGTCCGTGTTATATAGAATAAAACTTTTGCAAAAACTAAATGCCGCTATCACATAGAAACACTTTTTAAACTTGGGGAAAACATAGGTTTTATGAAGAAAATTTTTTTTTATCTAGTTTAATTAAAAATATAAGTTTACTAAATAATTGTGTGAGCATGATGAAATAACACGTTATCATCCTTAATGTATCCTTTTGATTAAAAAAATCCTTTTTTGATTTTTCTTTTTTAAAAAAAAAGAAAAGGAAGAAAAAAACAATGTAAATTATTTTTTAATAAATTTAAAAAAAAAAAAACATAATTCTTCAACTGCTACGTTTTTCTGATAATTGTAACGAAACGTAAAAATTTTGACGTCTAAAAAAGCTAACTTTTGAACCCTCAGAAATGTTATTTTTTAATTTTTTAGCAGTAATATAAGTTTGTAAAGTTAAGAAAATTCCAAAAATTTGTTCAATGAAAAAAGAAAAGATTATGATCAGATAGATTCTCACACATTAACTTTGAGGTGTAGAACGTAGATAAAATAATTTAGTAGTCTAATTAAGAACCGGGTAAGCATTTTTTAACTCGAAAAATTTAGAATCTTCTAATTTTAAAATTTTCACTTCTCAAAAGCTAAACGAGCGATTATGGTCGAATTTTATCTCTTAAAATTAAAATATTTCAAATGATGCATAAATTCGTATACCATTTAACTCAAAATTTGTTGGATCCTTAATTAAACTATAAAAAATAGTTAAAAAAAGGTATTTATCCGTAGCATAATCTTTGAATAAACATATTTTATAATTGAGTACTAACGCTTTTTTTGTTGGCATAAATAGATATGCTAAAATAAACAATAAACTCAAATTTTCGACTATTTTCTGACCAAACTGTTGCGACCCTTTTTTGAAAGTTTATAACTTCTTCGGATTCAAAATTGAAATAGAATAAAGAAATGGAAAAGTTGCGAGCCATAATTGAAAGGTTTCTGCTTGCTAACACAATTCTCCGGAGGCGATGGTGGGGGCGAATTTCTTGCAACTTTAAGGTTCAAAACATGAATCTTATTTCCGTTTAAATTGAATTTTAATATCATAATAAAGTTTAAGATGTAATAATTTGCGTGATAATATTGTCAAGCTAGCGTTTTATTACTATTTATTTAAATATGAGTATTATGGTTCTACACGGTCACAACCCTTCTAAGCAAAGCTAGACACGACAATTTCATTTCCCGGGTCAATTAAAAATTCGATATATTTTTTGCTCTTACATCCCCAGTCATATACGTAAAAAGAATTTTTATCGAACATGTCGATGGCAGTCTTTCACGAAAGAATATTGGATGTTGAAAATATATATTTGCCGATAATAATGAATACATCTGATAATAATGCTTTTTTGTTAGTACTACATTTACATTTATTTAAACTTATTAACTCTTTATTACACAATTATTTAGCACTTATTCATGCTTAATGCTTTTATGATACTATTAATGATAATGTATTATTAATGATACTTATTACTTAGTACTTATTACTTATTTATTTATTAGTATTAGTATTAGTACTTATTTATTAATAATGCTTAATACTTCTGATTCATACTTAAAATCATTGTTGTAGATAATGATGTAATTAATTTTTTTTCGACAGATAAATAATACATAGAATCTTAAAGTTTGGCTATTTAAAAATTTCACTCGGACTTGTATTTTGTAAGCTGATAAGTCCGACTGAACTGACTGGCTAGATATGCAAATACTTTGGGATTTTTCAAACTCTGTAACATTGTAGTGTACGCAACCGTAAGAACTACGAAGTGCAAAGATTTATATAATTTCTATAGAATTTCTATAGAATTTCTATGTCTTATTTACTGTTTTGAACCATTCAAAAATATTTGCACATTTTTTAACTCACCACATGTGCGGTAAGATAGGATTTTTTGTTTTTCAGATAAATCCCAACTGCTTAGTTCCTACGATTGACGACAAAGGATTTTATTTAGGAGAGAGGTACGTCATTGAAGTTTTTAATGTTATTTTTATAATTCTTTATTTTATAACCGGGGTAAACCAGCTGATCCGATTCCAACTACCAATGTTCAACTCCGTAGCGTGATAATTTTTTTAACCCAATCCGGAAAACAAGGGAACTCCTGGATCTAGAGAGAAATTTGCCTTCGTGGAGGACTTCTTGATGCAACTAGCCCGCAGTTGAGTTACATGGAAAGGAAAACCACGAGAACCTCCCACGGTTAACCTGACGGCAAGGGGACTCTAACCCAGGATCCGTCTACCACAGAAGAAATTTTACGTCAGCACGGTGGTCGATGCAAGCCGAGTGCGGAATTCGTATCGACCAGCCATCGCTGGGTTTCGAACCGGTCACCTCATTGGGAGACAGGTGCTCTATCACCTGAGCCACCACGGCTCTATTAAGGCAAGTTTCTACCATGGCTCTGATTTTTCATAGTCTTCTGGGTTGGGTCAAAATTACAAGGTTAAGAATATTGATAGCAATACCGGTGATAAAATAAAACGAAACTGTTAACATTAGTAAGAAGTAGACAGAAAGAAGAAAATAATTATTACAAGAAAAAATTGAACAGAAGAAAAAGGAACACAAGCTTTCGTAATCGGGATCGTATTCACCACATTGCTATTTAAATTACTTTATATAATAGTATATGGAAAATCGACGAGGTACACAATAAATTTATTTCTGGTTTATTTTAAAAATATGTCGTAGATGATTGATATTAATCCTTTCGAATCGAAAAACGCATGTTACCTAACATTTTAGTAAATTTCAGAAAACCTGCCTTAAAATGTGTTAAGAAAGGCTTGTTAAAAAGCTGTTTTTTAAAAATTTATTTTCCCTTTGAAACGCAGATCTTTAATGAACATTGTTAGCATTTTCAGTACTACCCTTAATATTGTCTTTCACTAAATTCTTTATTTTTATGCTTCCTGTGCTTTTTAAAACCAAAAGTAAAGCTTTTTTTTTTTTTTTTTTTTTTTTACAGTTAGCTTTTAATAACTCCCCATTAAACACAAGAGCATCTATTAATTAAGTTAACGCACAGCATTAGTTTATCTAATAACAGTTTGTTTTATTTGCTTAATATATTTTGTAATTAAACAATTCCATCAAAACCTGTCTGGACATACTTATAAGATGAACTCAGACTTCCTTTAAAAAAAAAAATTTTTTTTTAAAAATTCCATTTCTCATGACCCTTGAAAATTTATAAACATTGTTTGTTTTAGCATTGCAATCATGCGCTACTTGATTGACCAATACGCACCGGACCATGCTTTATATCCAAAAGATATTAAGAAGAGAGCTATCATTGATTGGCTGCTTGATTTTAACATAGCAACCCTGTTTAAGGCCTTGGCTAGTTATTTGGTAAGATTTTTAATGTTTCTCATAAAATATTTCGTTTAGCATTTTTAATATAGCCTGGCAACCGTGGAATAATCCAAACTTTCTTTCTAGATAGTTAACACGAAAACGGTGAATTTTATACAATTGCAATATAGTTTCCTGACTTTTTATTCATATACGGTGAAGTTTTGTGATTCTTATTTCATTCCATTACTACAATACAAAATGTTTCCGGTTAAACGCTTTCAATAAATCTTTTTAGTATCCCTTTTAAAAAATAAAATAATAAGGGATGGGATACACATTGGGGATCTAAAATACATATTTATGCGAGGCGGAAAACAACGATATAGAAATATGAAAAAACACTATCGGCTATCGAACTGCCTACTGGTGGCGTAGAGCAGCGGAACCTATCTCTACTTATGACAATACCATTAACGTGTGGATTGCCACAGGAGAAGGAAGCACGTTAATTTCTGTCTTGATTTTCAATTAGATCAAAAACTTTTAAGTTAGGAAACTATATGGAACTGAAAACTGCATTGAAAATAGTACCAAAAGGAAGCGTCTGCAAAATTTTTAAAAAAATATTTGTGAGAAGTATGAAAAATCGCAAGAATGGGGAAAATATCAATCCATGAACCCATGAAGGTCAATCCATGAAACCGTTCTCTATCTCTCTGCATATATATGTAGAGAGAGATTATTATTATCATGATAATTGTTATTTTTAGGAAGATGTAATGTTCAGAGGCCAGACTCCAAAACCTGAAAGAATGGACGAGTTCAATCAGAAAGTGGCTATACTGGAGGAATTTTTGACTCGTTCCCCATACGTTGCAGGTGACCACATGACAATCGCTGACCTATCAGTCATCACAAGCCTGGACTTCGCAGAGATTGTGAGTAATTCTGTCCCACTTCACTGAGCAACAGTTTGTATACATCAATACTATTTCATATTTCATTAAAAAAAATCATGAAACAGTACATCCCAAATTACATCCCTTTTAATTTTATATGCTGCTTGTAGTTTTCTCTGTTGTTTCTTTAATATTTACACCAATTATGATTAAAAATGTTTAAAACTTAATGTTGAATTTGTAAATAAGTTTTTCTGAAATTGTAGAAACTTTGCCAACTTATCCATTATGCAGAGTAAGTTGGTATGGCATAATGATTTAATAGAATCAACTGAACTAAAATTAAATTCGCATTATTACTGATTAAATAAAAACTTCAATTACTAAACGAGTTTTAGTAACTAAAATTTTAGTTTAAACACGATCATTTTAATGAAATTTTTTTTAATTATTTACCTGCAAAAAAGCAACTGTCATTGTTGATTATTATTAGGAAAAAAAAATCGCTAAATGAAAAGTTCAAGTGAAACTAACATATACTCTATTCCAACAACTAGTTAAAAGCACTTTAAATATTTTAGAGCTTCTCAGAAGGAAATATTTAACTGATCCAAGAAAAGAAAAACTTCATAATAGGCAATCCGGAAAATTGCCCACATCTCTCTGTCTAAAAAATATCGTCAGATGTTCAGCCTGGTTGGTAGGGCACTGGGCCCATGTCCAAGAGTTCGTGGGTTTGATCCCCTCCGGCTGAAGACTCCCCGTGTAGTAAATGGTGACTGATGCTCGTTAAATCTGTCGAGTCGCAAAGTCCTCCATGTTCCCGTAACAAATCAATACCTCTGGGGCCAGGAGTTTCCTTGTCCTCTGGATTGGTTCAAAATTACAAGGCTACGGAGTTGAACATTAGTAGTCGTAAACTCAAAATTGGGTTGGTTGTTCAACGACGGATAAAATAAAATAATACTAATACTCTTTATGTTTACTTACTAATAATATATACAGGGATGAGATTTTTCCGCTTTTTTTCACTTTTATCTCTTGAATTTCAGCTTTTTTTTTTTTTAACAAAAATTTAGATTTTCTAAAAATTTCACTTTTTTTTTTGTAAGTATTCCGCTTTTTCAGAAAATTCACTGATTTTCAAAGAGAAGCAGAAAATTCAAACTACATAGCTACCAATCCTTTCTAATTTTTATTTTAGTATATTTTTCCCCCTTTTACACGCAGCAGATAAGATATTCCAAATTTTTAACCCGCCCTCCAGATAGATCCGATTTTCGTAGTACAAGCGACGCTGCTTCTGACAAGCCTTTTAGAGGTCCCAAGCCTGGAATGCTGTTATTTATGCCATAAAATGCAAAATTCTTATCAAATAAAAAACAATAATCTAAACATTTGCTGATTGTCATGTAATTTTTTAAACTAAAATAGCAATTTTTGTATGTTAAGGAGTTACTATATATTTCTACTTCACTGTTATTGATATGTTTCAGAGGGCTCTTGTTAGGTTAGACAATAATATGAACATAATGATTCGGTCCATTGTTAAAGTTTTTTTTCTTCCAATATAATTTAAAAAGTAATATTACTGATATATTTGCTATAAATCACATAACAGTATTTATTTAAAGAAATGAAATATTAATGTATATTCTCAGTTTTAATTTGCTAAACCAGGTAGTTTTTCAAGTAATAATTGTTTCTTATGTGAACTGAGGAAAAATATAATTTCCAGCTTTATTTTTTCAATTGGTAATTTTTATTTTCACTAAATGTTAAGTATCAATGAAATCATTTATATAATAATAGATTAGTACACAATTGTATGTCAACACGTTATTTATTACCTTAAACTGTCTGGAATTTATTATTAAAGGGTTGCGTTTGTGTAAAATTTACTATCGTGGAAGTTCAGCTTTTTTGCCTTTTGGCTAATCTCATCCCTGTATATATATATATATATATATATATATATATATATATATATATATATATATATATATATATATATATATATATATATATATATATATATATATATATATATATATATAATATACATACAACTGCAACTTGCATCTTTTTATGGGTTAAGGGGTTAACTTTTTCTTCGCAAAAAATAGTATTTTGTGAGTGCATAACCTAAAATAGTGAAAATTTACTTACTTCATATACTTGAATGCTCTTATTTACAGGGTGTCACCGTTTTTTTTATGCAGTTTTTTAATTCTTGACAAATTAAAGTGAAAAAAGTATGCACACTGAGCGTCACAATTAAATATTTAAGCTAAGGAAAAAATAAAAACGCAATCGAAATCTAACGAATCACAACTCAAAAAACCGAGGCTAAATCTATCAAAACCGGTTTGATTGCTAGAGAAATCTCAAAGAAGTTGGGAAGTCTAAAGGAGTATTTAGAAGCTTCTTCACGTTAAACCAGGCATTCAAACTGTTTTTGACGTTTTTTCTCCCAACTTTTTAACCATTGATGCGATCAATTTTAATAGTATTATTGTTTTTTCCTTGCTTAAATATAAATTTTTGCACCCTGATATGTCTACTTGACCATGCAGAAAATTACCTAAAGAAAGAAAAATTAAATAAATGAAAAAAAAAAAAAAAAACTCTTTCCTTTCCGTTAATGACATTAGTTATTCTCAAAACAAACAAAAATTTCTATAATTTTTTTAAAATTAAAATAGCGCATGGAAAAGTTGTTAATAGAGTTGACAAGATTTCATATCAGTTAAAAATAATTAAAGCCTATCACTAACAAAAAAGAGTGTTTAATAAAATCCATCAAAGCTGTATAGCAATTCTTCATAAAATAAGTATTAAATATGTGTTGTATCAATTACAATGTACTGGAATGTGTTATATATAATGAATTCTTGTAAATAATTATTAAATCTTTTCAGGTTATGGACCACAGTTATTCTGATTTTCCGAAAGTCGAAGCTTGGATGAATAAGTTGAAGAAAGAAATTCCTGATTACAAAGAAATAAACGTAAAGGCACTGAAGAACATAAAAGAAAACCACAATTACAAAAAGAATTGAATTTTATAGCTCAAATGAAAGAATTGAAAAGGAAAAAAAACTTTATTTGTTAACGTTAGTATCAAATAGTTAGTAGCTAATTATATTTACTTATTAGAATATTAAAAGTAGTCGAAAACTTATAACGTGTTTCCTTATTTTCATTTTCTAAAATATCGCAGCACACTCTCGTTTAACAAAAAAAAAACATCAGACTCCCAACTAAGACAAACACCTTTTGCTAATTTGAACTTAATACGTATAGTACTTAATTGAATTATTAATAATAATGATAATTTTAATTGTTAATGGCAGTTTTAATGATATTTTTATAGAACAGAACTTATTACTTATAGCATTTAATTCAACTTATTATACGTTGTAATTACTTGAACTTATTTAGGATCATGGTACTAATATGAACTTAATACACATTGTACTGAACCGAACTTTAAGTACATAATATTTAATAAACATAATACTTAATAGACTTTTTAATACGCATAATACTTTCTGTAAGTGTTATTAAAATGTATTAATAAAACCCATCTCAATCCCTTACTCTTTCTTTGTAAGGGGTGCAAAAAAAGAAGTAATAAGTAAAAAAAAGTAATTAACCCTTTATATCACCGTGTTGCATATCTGCAACATACACAAAAAGCCTACGTCTTTGCCCCAACAAATTTTGAAGGACGATTTCGGCGATTGTCGGCCAAAACCAGCGCGCCAAGATGAAATTCGGCACTGGCCTAATTGGGCTAACAAAAGAATCAGATGCAAATACCCAAAATGCAAAAGATTTACACAAACTATTTGTGAGAAAAGTGGTGTAGGACTTTAGAACAAAAGTAACAACTGTTTTAAAAAATTTTATATGAATTAAAATTTTTGAATCTTTCAATCTTAGTGCCATTTTTCACAATATTGCAGGAATGCAAAAAGCCCTTTTTTGTCATTTTGCATAATATTGCAGAAATGCAACAATCAATTTTTTTCCAATAATTATTTTATTTTATGTTGTAAATTTTTTCGTTATTTTTTGCATGCTTAGAATGATGTATTCCAATGTATGAGTAATTTTTATTAAAAACAGAGATGTTGAGATATATAAAGGGTTAAGTAATATAAAAGTTTAAATTTTTTTATGCAATTGGTCTATGATCCCTCAGGTAAAAATATTATGCTTAAAATTCGGAATTAATTCTTAAATTTGATGAATAAAAGGGAAATTTTGAGGCCATGAAGCTTTGGGATTCTTGACTACTCTGGGGTCTCACATGGAAGTACGCATTTAGTGAATGATCCCCAAATTAAGTTCGAAGGTTATGGTACTGAACTATGTATAAATAAAATATAGTGAGAAGGAAAGTGACGAAGACAATGGCGGTTCACCAACGATGAAATTAACAAAAGAAATAAAATTTTCTATCGCTATTAGGGGAAAAAAATTGACAATGTGTAATTGATCCCCGTAATCAGCGAAAATTGGAGACTTTCTTCAGCTCGATTTCAGAGGGCGGAAAATGGAGCCTGAAACGGAGAATCTCTTGGAAAATGCTGAAGAGTTGTACATGGGAGGGCAAAAATTCTTCCCACTGAATATTTCATCAAACATGTAAAACGATTCGCGTTTTCATACGCCACGGACCTACGGTACGCCCAAATAGATTGTGGGTGAATGAATTGTTAATACGTTGAACAGAACAATGTTTTATGGCATAATTCGTGGCGAAAATCGACATGGTAAAAAAAAAAAAAAATCTCATTTTAGAAATGGGAAAATTAGGCACTTGAAAAAAAAAATTACCTCTAAGTACTTTTAAAAAACGAAAAATCAAAAATAAGCACTTTTTAAAAACGCTATGCCCCCCAATATATATAAATGTATCAACTTAGAACCAAATAATGCTGCACTCATTCCTACAGTTGATCTAAATTATTTATTTCTAAATTCATTTCAAAAACTTTATTAGATAATGAATCTAATCACAATTTTAAGATCTTGCATAAAACATTCTGATAAGAAAATTTTACATTTTTGATAATTATTCGTATTTTAAGTTTTACTAAATATAGGTAAAATCTATCGATATCACAAATATTGTGCAATATATATATTATATACAAGTATTATGCTTATAAAGCAAACAATGGTTTGCTCTCAAACAAAAAATGAATTCACTACTTGGTAGTGAGAAAGCCCAACATTCAGCCAAAAAGAATTGTGAAATATTCAGTAAAATCACGATTTGTTGCATTTTTAAGTTTAAAGATAGTTAATGTCTTATATCAGCTCTGTCAAACTGAGCCAACAAAGAAAAAAAAATGGTTTCTTACCAGACAGAACTTTCAATTTGGCAATATAAGTTATTATTCGCAACACTATTGCAGTCAGTTAAAATATTTTTCTAAAAACTCTTTTTATATAAAGTTGGAGAATGAGGTTTCTAACTACAATGGCAATAATTATGAACAAATAGTTCACTATCTTGAAAAAAGCAATTTTATTACACTTACAACAAGAATAAAGTTAATGAACAGTATAAGCACAACAGGGAGCAATTTAACTTATCCTCAGAAAAAAACTCTTTATACATTAACTACAAGAATAAGTTTTATCAACAGTATGAACAAGACTGTGTGCAGTCAGACGACTTTTATATAAAAAACCTTTTTTACATATACTACAAGAATAACGCTTCTCACCAGTATGAATGTGCATGTGGTCACAAAGATTTGTCTTCCGTAGAAAACTTTTATTACATATGCTACATGGAAAAAGTTTTTCACCAGTATGAACATGAATGTGTCCAGTCAAATTACTTCTATGGGAGAAACTCTTATTACATACACTACAAGAATACGGTTTCTCACCAGTGTGTACACGACAGTGTTCAGTCAGATGACTTCTATTTAAAAAACTTTTATTGCATATACTACAAGAATAAGGTTTCTCACCAGTATGAACACGACTGTGTTCAGTCAGATGACTTCTATATGAAAAACTTTTATTACATATACTACAAGAATACGGTTTCTCACCTGTATGAACACGAGTGTGTGCAGTCAGATGACTTCTATCTAAAAAACCTTTATTACATATGTTACAAGAAAAAGGCTTTTCTCCAGTATGGGTCAGACTGTGATATGTCAGTGCACTCTTATTTAAGTAACTTTTATTACATACACTACAAGAATAGGGTTTCTCACCAGTATGCACACGACTGTGAGCAGTCAGATTACTTCGATATGAAAAACTCTTATTACATATATTACAAGAATACGGTTTCTCACCAGTATGTACATGTCCGTGCTCTGTCAGACTACTCCACAGTGAGAAACTCTTATTACACATACTACAAGAATAAGGTTTCTCACTAGTATGAACACGACTATGAGCACTCAGACTTCTTCGACATGAAAAACTTTTATTACACACACTGCAAAAATAAGGTCTCTCAGCAGACAACAAACGCACTCAGTCATATAACGTTTATGTGGAAAACTATGTATTATTATATATACAAGAATAAGGTTTTGTACATTGTCAGACAGAGTAAACCTCTGTTAAAAAAAAAAGAAAAAAAGAAGATAGTGAGCAACGAGGCCAGAGTTTTTGACTACACACTTTTTCCTCAACTACAAGAAAATGGTTCCGCCTATATGAATATCAAACACAAGTAAGTCTATTGTCATACAGTACTAAGTTATGTATGGCTAAAGCCACTTATTAAAGATTTTTACATGTACGGTTAACTTTATAAAGGTGAACTTTTGTACGACTAGTTAAAAAATAGTTAGAGCTGCATTTATAAGTACTCCACAAGAACAGAGTTTCTCTGCAGAATAAGGGACAGAGATTTATAAATCTAGAAAATATGTTAAAATACTCTGCATGCAAAATTAATAGAAATATTAAATTATTAACAATACATCTAAGTCCTTATTCATTGAAATCAAAGGTTAAATATTAATGAAACACTACAGTAAAATGCTATTCAATACTGTAATTTCCCTAAGTAAGGAAAGATATTAGCCTGGATTCAGTTTTTTGACTGCGACAAGAAAAACAAATTTTAAAGGTATGTTTGATATCTTCTTCCATGGCTATCTTCAAGCATCATGGAACAAAGAGCAATACCTCCAACTTTAACAGGAAAACCTGAAAAATATATATAGTTATTTATATAATTCATCGTATATTTTAGTTAAAGAAAAATATTTTTTATTGGTATTAAAGACAAAAAAAAAAAAAAAAAAAAATTTAAGAGTCTACTCATACAATAGTCTATATTATATATTGCTCCAAATATTTAACAATTTACCAAACACGGTAAGTAGAAAAGAGACATCGGGCAAAAGGAAGATTTAAATTGGAAATTGTTATTGCAAAAATTCTATCATTCACAGTGACACATTGATCTTCTTTTTTTTTTTATCCATCTAAACAAAAAAGGTTAGTTTTTTTTTCCACAAAGGGGAAAAAAACACCCCAGAAGAAATAGGTTTCTTGTAACTTTTAAAAAAGACTTGCTCACCAACTTCTTGCAATTACTTCTCATTCATTGTTTTTCTTCACCTTAAACAACAAATTTTCCATGAAGACATAGAAGATTTTGTTTTCAAATTATACGATTATTGTAGCTTTGTGTAAGAACAATATGTTAAATTCATGAAATAAACAATTACCCAGATTTTAAAGACATTCACTCATAATTTAAAAAAAAAAAAAAAAAAAATTGAACCTAAGGGATTCAGATTGCATGACAAAATAGGAGAAAATAAATAAGAAGTATATTTTATTAGTTGACGAGACTAATAATTCAAATACGGAAGGGTTTTATTCCTTATTAAGTTCTTTTTTTTATATATATATTTTAAAATTTTAATATAAACATTAAGACTTTCATCGTTATACCCGGTAAGATGTAATCTCTCTCCATTATATATTTTTTGTTAATTTTGATTGACATCTACTCTTGAGTGCCAGCTTTCTAGAACAATAGATAAGTAATCTATATTTAAAGCAAAATAAATAAATAAATAAAAAGTACTTAAATTTGCAATAACTTATGAACATATTTGGACTTTTGGAACAAAATTGTATCATGTTCACAAAAAAAAGGGCTCTTTCGATGGTCAAATTTTAACTCTGTAGTTGTATTTCAGCAGGTTATGGAGTCATCACACATGGCATCTTTTCCCTACAAATTAAACAGTTAATAATTTTCAAAGCCATTGTCCAATGCTAGTTTTTTTTCTTTGTCACTCTCCCTGTATGTAATTCTCTAAACCCCGATGTAATTAAAAAAAATTTCAGTGTAATTTCAAGTTTTTATGCAACAAAACAAAAAATAATGTAAAGGAAAAGTGAGAAAAATTTTGTGAAAAAGAACTTAAAATTACAAAAAATTTCTCTCTGAATTAAAAAATATATATACAGTACCCTTCCAAATTATTAGGGACACTTAAAATTTCTAAAAAATTGCCATTTCTCAAAGTGTCATAACTTTTTCAAAAATTTATCAATTTTCATAAAAATTTCAGGATTTCACGTTCAGGTCTTCTACTTTCACCTAAAAATTACTAATTTCATTTAACTAAATTTTTTGCAAAAATTTGCACATTTGAACCAAGCAATTTTTTTTTTAAAAAAAATGTCAAGTCTGACAAATTGCTACTTTGTAACAAAATTTTTTGCATAAAAATTACTATTTACACATTAAAGTACATGTCATTAACTTTAAAACGCGCTAAAGTAAATGACTTTATGATTTTGTTTCATTGAGTTATGAGATTTTCAAAATGTTTTGTCATTTATAGTGAAAATGAAATTATTGTGAATTCGAAAATTATTTAGTATTTATTCTTCAGCTTAAAGAGATCAAAATATTGACTATTTTCTGTTGAAAATTTGCTAGCTATCAATTATTTATTTGTTACGTAAGGTTTGCATAAGTTTATATTTATCACAGTTGAGAAAAATTTAGCTTTGCTATAAAAATAGCTAAGCAAAATAAAGTTAAATTTCTTAAAAAATTTTTGAGTCGTTTTTTAAAATTGTTATTGCAAATTTACAAATAATGTTCTTGTTTGTAATACTGTTTCAAATAAAAAACTTAATTAATCCGAATAAGAAAGTTGCAAAAAAATAATACTAAATACAAAATAATTTTCGAATTCACAATAATTTCGTTTTCACTGTAAATGACAAAAAGTTTTAAAAATCTCATAACTCGATAAAAAAAAAAATCGTAAAGTCATTTACTTTAGCGCGTTTTAAAGTTAATGGCATGCACTTTAATGTGTAAATAGTAATTTTTATGCAAAAAATTTTGTTACAAAGAAGCAACTTGTCAGACTTGACATTTTTTTAAAAAAAAAATTGCTTGGTTCAAATGTGCAAATTTTTGCAAAAAATTGAGTTAAATTAAATTAGTAATTTTTAGGTGAAAGTAGAAGATCTGAACATGATATCCTGAAAATTGTATGAAAATTGATTCATTTTTGAAAAAGTTATGACACTTTGGAAAATGACAATTTTTTAGAAATTTTAAGCGTCCCTAATAATTTGGAAGGGTACTGTATATATTAATGTCTATTATTATTATTATTCCAACATATTCCCTATAGATTTTTCTACAATCCTTTGTAGTTTCAAGTGTCTTAGTTTAGCACAGCAAAACAAAATGTAACTTGAGGTAGAACACCCAAGACATCAGCTTCGGCCCTTATGACTTTTTAATATAGAGAGAAAAGTTAAATATTAAAACAATTTTTTAAACAGTTTACAATTGCTATGCAGTTTGAAATTTACGTGCTATTTTCCAAAACTTGATATAGTACTTTTAAATACAAGTTAAAAAGCAACAATTGGGAGGGAAAAAAAGAAAGAGATATGAGTTTTTATTTCTGTTTCAGAAACTGATAAGAAGTTCAATATTTACAAACTATCTATTTATGATTAACTTATACAGTATGCAAGTTTAAGCTGCTAATGAATTCTCTTCTAATATCATTAAAAACTGGCAAAAACTATTAATTTTAGTTCAAACTGCTAGAGGAAGAATAAATTTCAAAATTCTTTTTATATGGTTAGGCTAAGTTAAGTGTTGACACTTAACTAAGCCTAACCATATCATACAATTGTATGATAGGGATATTTTTTTTATTTTATTTCTATGTTAGCTTTAAGTATCTATGCTCATATTTTATAATGAAATAGCTAAAAAATAATTTACTTGTTTGATTTTAGCACAACATAGTAATTTTAACACCGAAAGCAATTTTTTTAATACACAGCTCATGCATTAGGTTACTTTTTGATGTGAAATTTCTCAGCTTTAAAAAAGCTTCATTTTGGGGATATCTTTTAATTCAGCATCTATTTCCGCCAACTGAAATTAAAATGTTTTATTTGGAATACATCGAAAAAAATATATTAAAGATTGCCTCACTTTTGATCAGTTTTTTTTTTTTAAATAAATTGCTGCCATTGCTTAGATGTCACCAAAGCTAGACAATTATTTTGATGCAGATACCGATACAGAAATTTTCCCTTCATTTTAGCTTGAAGAAGAAGAAGAAAAAAAAATAGGGTGACCCAGGGTAATTCATGATCAGTTTGTTTCTAGGGTAAATAACGATCACCTAGGTTTTATTTGGAAAAAAAAAAAGAGATTTTTTTTTTTTTTAAAATTTGAGACATGGACAAGACTCCTTGAACACTTTACTGAAGTATAACTACTTTCACTTAATAATTATTTTCTTTTTTATCTAACAAAAAAAGTATCTTTTAATACTTTTATAAACTACAAATTTTTCTTTCATTTTGAAAATAAGAGAGTATTACTTTGAAATATACATGTAAAATAGTATAAGAGGGTAACTTAAAAATCGTTGAGGATAATATTCAGTTATTGCATAATATTACACACTTTGATACATTTTTATTGCCCTTTTCTGAGAAGTGCCATATTTATTTCTAGGAAGATATAAATATGGCATAAATATGGTTATAATAAATGTAATTCTGGTTGATCACATTACAAAAATGGTAAGTAAAACTAAGGTTATCTATAAATATTTTAATGAATAGATTTATTTTTTCTATAAAAAGGACAGTGATCAAATTTGATATTTGTGTATACATGTATAAGACATATATCATACATCTTCAAACAAACACATTTAAGGATTCCCTCCCTTCAAAGTACTTAAAGGCACACTACTCAGAAAGTTATATATTTATCTTTTTGATTGCATTTTTTACACAACTCATAGCAAAGCTTTCTCTTAGTAAGAAGTCAGAAGATATTTGTATATTTTATGTAAACATAAATCATGCATTAGGATTATTTGTAAAATTTATTTATTAACTAGTTTGAAATAGAGTATTTTTTGAATATTGTATGAATATCACTCACTTCAAATTGTCTAAGTTTTTATTAGAATATATATATATATAAAGTGTTAAAATATTTCAGTTCTGAAAAGCTTTTTAGTTATAAAAGTGATTCAAGTAGTACCGCTGCCTATTTCTGTTCTTACCTTTCATGGGCACTTGATTACTTAAAAAATGAATTATTCTCTCTTAAGTGCTTTGAAGAGTAGCAGAAAGAGGTAGCCGGAAACGTTGACGAAAATCACAAACACCCAAACATAAATACTAATGAAATCGTTTTTTATGCGTACATTTAATGCATTCTTGATCTTGTAGTAATTAATGTAAGTTATAATAAATGTAATTTTAAAAACTTTCAAAATTTTTATTTTTTGTTCTCAAATGCAAACCACTTAACACTCCAGCTAAATTTCTTGGGGGCTTGGCAAAAAATGTAATTTTTTTTAAAAGAATCATAAATATCGCATTTTTTATTACATTTACCAATTAAATCTCTGAAGAAATTGAGTAATAATGCTTGAGAAAAAAAACAATATTATCATTAAATTACTTATTAACATTAGTTAAGCTGACTAGCGTCCTACCAAAACTAAAAAAAAACTTGCAGTAAAATTACCAGATGGATATTTGAAAACTTACTATTTTACCTTTCAAATTTAATATTCTAAGAACAAAAAAGCGCCTCCTAAACTATATCTAGTTTCATTTGCGTTATTGCAAGTGTAAGTAGTTTAAAGGTTGTGATTGTGAATAAGTATCAATCCTTTTGATTAAAACCAGGGCCGGATTTAAGCTTGGCGGGGCCCTAAGCTACTGAAAATGATGGGGCCCTTTTAAGTTCAATTCTATTTCCATACACCTAAAGTAAACTGTCGTATTTTTTACTGCTGAATATTAACTTTATATTATTAAAAATTTGATAATATTGCTTGATTTTTAAATATATTGATTGTGATGGGATTATAATGTAGAGCCTTTCTATTATTGCACATACTTTTTGAACCAGGAAGAAAACAGAAACTCTTTTTAAGAGCATCATAAGTATAGAGTAAAGATTTGGCATGCTAGAAGAACCATTATATGTTTAACAGAGTTTTTTTTTCTTGAAATTCTGAATACATGTTATTTGGAATTTTAAATGATATATATATATATTTTTTTTTTTTGAGAATTTTTTTCTAAATTGTTTTTTTTTTTCTTGACGTTACATTTCGCTTTGCTGCTCTATGACTTAGGATCATGAAATTATGAAGGTGTGTCAAAAATAAGCAAGGAATTAGAAAGAACATAGGAAAATACATTTTGATTATTAGTTTTATTTTTTTTTATAACCGCCGTTGAACAACCGACTTAATTTTGAGTTTACGACTACAAATGTTTAACTGTTAACCATTAATTGAATAATCACCTTATAATTTTGAACTCAATCCAGAAGACAAGAGAACTGGATCAGTACCCAGAGGCATTGATTTGTTGTGAGAACTTAGAGGACTTTGTGACCACGGCAGATTTAACATGCACCAGTCACCATTTTATACATGGGTATTATTCGGTCGGCTGGATTCGAAATCCCATTCTCACGAACACGAGTTCAACGCCCTACCAACCAGGCTATCCCGGCCAAATTATTAGTTTATTTTATAATAGTCATTGAACAGCCAACCCAATTTCGAGTTTACGACTACTAATGTTCAACTTATTGGACTTCTAATTTTAAACTCAATTCAGAACACAAGGGAACTCCAGGATCAAGTATTGGAATAAATTTTTGCCTTGGAGGGGGACGTTTTGATGGAACTGACCAGCATTTAAGTTACTTGATGAGGAAAACCACAAGCGCTTTCCACTGTCAGTCTGACAACAAGGGGACTCTAACCTATGATCCGTCTACCACTGAGGATATTTTACTTCGGCACATTGGCTGCTGTAAGCAGGGTATAGAATTCGTATCGACCAGTCGACACTGGGATTCGAACTCAGTGCCCTTGAGTCCATCTTCACTGGGTAATAACTCTGCAGGAGGTACCAATTTTATTGATTTGCCAAATTTTAGTCATCTTCAAAATGTAAATAGAAATTCAATCATAATTTTTGTAGAATAAAAAGATGGAAATAAATCGTTTTTCCTCTTAAACTGCAATGATTAATCAGAAGCAACCATGAGGGTTAGTGTGCAAAATGGACAGGGGGTGCAGCTTTCTAGTTTTTTAAATAGTTGTTAAATTATTAGTTTTTAACATGCATACTTTAAGAAAAATAAGAAATGCATTTTTCAGTATTAAGAAATAATAATTAAAAACTGTCATCAGCTGGAATAGAACCCGCGATCACACAGTTTTGTGTTAGATTTCATAATCATCAGCCCCAAATATACACACCTGCCTTGCGGATATTTATTACTATTTTTTTTCTTTAAATTTAATAAATGAAGTCATTTGGATACTTGACATTCTTGAACTGGATACTTTAAATGCTTGACATTCGTTATTACAGAATGAAAAGCTTTGAAAGACAAATATTAGTTAATGTTTAATAATATTTAATTAAAGAAAAAAAATAACCCGTAATGAAATCTAATGAATTGTCCCTGATAAATTTTGTGACAGAAAAAAAAAATTGAAGCCTGATACATGTCCGGATTTTTGAAACACTTTCTAATTTTACTATTTAATCAAATTGGTTTAGATGTCTTTCATCCCGCCTGTCTTATTAGTGATTCAGCATATTTCGATATCATTTTTGATTCGTTCTTACTGTTCGATACCAATTGATTGATTTCTATGCTGGTTCGTTTGATAACAAATGAAATGGACTGTATTAAAGATTTTTATTATGATTGGTGCTACGAGCACGCTCATGCTATAAGATCAACAACTAATTTTCAACTGATTAGGGTTACAACAAACGGTGGCGAGGATGCTGAGACAAAGATGCCAAGTTGGCGCTATATTTCTGAGATATTGAACACTTACTTAATATTAATTTGTTTGCGACAATTAATTTGTATAACTTTTTTACTACATTTTTGAGAGGAGTTTAAATATATAATATTGAGGCATTAACTGAAGTTAAATTGGCTTTTTTTGTATGCCTCTTCTACTTACATCATCCACACACCCACACGGGACCGACTGCTTCTTAGAAACAAATATTAAATATTCTCTTGATCAAATAATGGGACAAAATTCGCCTTTGAAACAAATCAAAAAACTTTTCTACCTTTCAAAATTGTTTATTTTTAAATAATTTATTAATACTCAAGTTGTTTAAATGATATGTTCCTTTTCATTGACAACACAGTTTCATATTTTATCTAGTCATTTATTTATATTTTTTAAAATTATTTTTTTTTTGTTTTTATTTTATTAAATTAAATGCATAGATTTAAAATAAAAACAAATCTGCCAAAATCTTATAAGTAGTTTCAATTTGCAATTTAAAGAAGTTATTTCGACTTTGCTTTAAAAATTTGCAATCCTTATAAATTAAAAAATTTAGATGCCTTATTAACTTTAAACACATAATAACAACAAAAATCAGGGAGTTAAAAAGAGAAACAAGTATGATCAATAAACAATAAAATCATAAGCTAACTAAATAAATGAATTTTGTGTACGAAATATCATATTTTACAAATTAAACATAATTCATATTTCGGGGATACATGGAAAATTTGGTCAGACAGGAGGTTTGAAAAATATTTTTCACAAATATATATTTAAACATTTGTTTAGCTGATGATCACTTGATTTCAATGCTCTACCAAGCAATATGACATGTTGCTTCTGTCTATTAGCAGTAAGAGTAAAATTAAAGTAAAATCACATCTGTTATCTCAATTTCATCCAAAATAAACCAAATCAAGAATTTTGGCAGATAGGCCTGTCAAAGAGGGAATTGAATAGTGGCCCACCATTTAAATAAATAAAGAAAGGAGTTCACGGATTCATGTACGATTAATTTGGAAAATAAATTAAAATCAATTACAATAATTAAGTAAATTAAACAATTAAGCTAGTAAAAACATTTAGGATAATTAAAAGGAAAAAAAGCTTTTGTAATAAATTGGAAAAAATGTATTTTACGAAAAAGAAAAGTTAAAATTAAACGAGAAGCTCTTTAACGACAATGAAACACAACAGAAATCTCGAAACAGAGTGACCCTAAACAAGATTCTCCCACAGTCCTAGAATTTTTTTGCCCAGAAATCAGATAAATGGCTGTTTCTGTGGTCAAAAGAGCCCACAGCAATTTAAAGAAGCTGAAAATATTTCCCACAGTGTAAATTGAGGCGGCTATTTGACTACTCCATGGAGTACCGCTTTTTAGGATCCATGGACTACTCCCATCACTGGTAGCTACGAAAGCTACAGGATATTTTCATCAGTCAAAAGGCTTTTTTATTGTTCTTTTGGTTAAAAAAAGTGAAGAGTAACAATTATTTTATATTTGTAAACACTTCAATTAGATTTTGAAAAGCGTTCGCCAATGTAAAAAAGAAAAAAAAAGTATTTTAGGCTTCAGAGGGCTCCAGCTCTGAATAAAACTTTAAAAAAAGAGGGAAAAAGTTGGATCTGGGGGCCCTTGCCATCTCGGGGCCCCAAGCTACAGCTTATTTAGCTTATACGTAAATCCGGCCCTGATTAAAACGTATCATCTTATCAATAACTTTTTATTGGTATAGTATAAGTAGCAGGTTAAATTGTGCAGAGTTAAAATATTATAAGGAAAGGCTTTTTTTTTTCAAATTGTATCTTTTTATTTTTGTAAAAGAAATTACTCTTTATGTTATGTCATTGACAGATATTTAGGTTTCAGGGTTGTTTTAATCTTCATATACTATCCTCCTCATTTCTATAGCCTTAAATATTGTACATGTTTAAGGAAGTTTCAGCTAACTTTTGTGGGACTGTCACAATTTGAGCAAGAAGACTTGTAATTTAAATGTACACAATTGTTATTTTTTGACAGCTCTTTCAGGTGGCCAAAAAATTTAGTGATCACGCATGCATGCTATTGTAGTGTATTGTTTATATGAATTTTATACAGAAAATAAAAAGCAATTTTTTATTTTGTCTATAACTTCATACTTTTTTATGTTAGTATACAAATTTTCTGGTGTAATAATGTTTATTTTATTTTATTTTTTATCATACATTAAAATAGGCTGATTTTCCAAGAATTAGATGTGACTATTTTTTCCTTCCAAATACTACTATTATATTATATCACAATATTTATTGAATTCTGTATGAATTTTTTCACTAATCAATTTTGCTTTTTTTCTTAGGACATAATCAACTTTTTGGGCACAATATAAAGAGGTTGTGAAAGATATGCTTTTATTAACTGCATAAAGATCAACTATTATCGCTCTCTGAAAATTAAAGAAGAAAACCTTATGTTAATTTTGAAATGGATCTGCAATTCCTGATGCTTGCTTTACATAAAGAATATGATTTTTATTGATTACTCCATTTTTAAAATATAGATATAGAAGTTTTTGAGCAGTTTTATTTATATATTTATTATTAGAGGCACTGCTGTTCTAAAAATAGACTTTTGATGTTAGTGAACTGAATCTGTGTCTGACTAATTGAATTCCTGATTATGCGCTTCCTTATCATGCTGAACACATTATCATTCCTTATCTACTTGTACTTAAAAAATTATTAGTATCAAGATAGCAGTTTAGAAATTTATGTTGTAATTAATAAGTGAAGATTTTTTGCTAACTATTATTTTAAAGCATATTACATTCATATTGATTTTTCATTGTAAAGTTTATTGAATACTGTATATTTGGTATTACTTAGGAACGAATATGAAATTTCTCCTTTTCAGTCTTTATATCTTTTGAACTTTTAAAAACAATTGCTTTATGTATCAAGATAATTAAGTTCAAGCAAATTCTGCGTTGAAAGTCTTTAAAAAAAATTTAAACAATCAATGCAGTCTTCATTGCTTACTTGTCAATTTTTTAACTTTGACAATTACATGTTTGTCCCTTTTTAACTTTGAAAGTAATCTTTAGATACCTGGATTGTTAAACGTAAATTATTAGCATATATAAAGACTTATTTTGATATTTTGTCTTCAGTACCTTATAAAAGAATATTTGTGTAAAATTTGCTTTACATATCTAAGATTTTTATATTCAAATAATAAAAGAAATGTATGAAAAATAAGCATATCAGTAGTTGGTAGTCAGCTTTACTTATTGTTGTGCACTTTTCTCTTTTAAACGTAATTTTAATTCCCTACCCACAAAAACTTGTATTGTTTAATATGGGTTTTTCATCAAAAAAATATTTGTCTAAGCAGAATCTTGTTGCTTCTAATAAAAAGCATTTTTTTCTTGTTGCATCTGTAATAAGTGTTTTATGCAAAAATATTATTTAAATGTATTTAAACTTATTTATTTGGGTGAAAAGCCTTTTCTGCATAGCATACGTAAAATGAGTTTTACTCAAAAAAGTCTTTTATATCAACACAACCTTGTTCATTCTAATGAAAAGCCTTATTCTTGTAGTACATGTAATAAGTGTTTTACTAAAAAAAGATATTTAAAAGCGCATAACCGTATTCATACTGGGGAAAAGCACAACCTTGTTCAATCTAATGAAAAACCTTATTCTTGTAGTACGTGTAATAAGTGTTTTACTAAAAAAAGATATTTAAAAGCGCATAACCGTATTCATACTGGGGAAAAGCACAACCTTGTTCATTCTAATGAAAAGCCTTATTCTTGTAGTACGTGTCATAAGTGCTTTACTAAGAAAAGATATTTAAAAGCGCATAACCGTATTCATAATGGGGAAAAGCCGTATTCTTGTGATGCATGTAATATGTGTTTCACTCGAAAATGTAATTTAAATAGACACAAACTTATTCATTCTGGTGAAAGACCCTATGTATGTATGATATGTGACATGACTTTTGCTCATAAAAGTAATTTAAATCTGCACTCGCTTATTCATTCTGGTGAAAAGCCTTATTCTTGTAGTATATGTAATGTGTGTTATGCTCAAAAAGGTGATTTAAAAACCCATTATCGTATTCATTCTGGTGAAAAGCCTTATTCTTGTACTATATGTAATATGCGTTTTTCTCGAAAAAGTTATTTAAATGCACACAATCGTATTCATACTGGTGAAAAGCCTTATTCTTGTATTATATGCAATATGTGTTTTACTCAAAAACATCACTTAAATAGACATAGTGTTGTTCATACTAGTGAAAAGCCTTATACTTGTAGTGCATGTGATATGCGTTTTTCTCAAAAAAGTTATTTAATTGCACATAATTTTCTTCATACTGGTGAAAAGCCTTATTCTTGTAATATTTGTAACGTGCGTTTTGCTCGGAAATGGGATTTAAATCGACACGAATTTGTTCATTCTGATGTAAAACCTTATGTATGTAGTGTATGTAATATAGGTTTTACTCAAAAAAATTGTTTAAATAAGCACATCCTTGTTCATTCTGAAGAGGAGCAAACTTGTAGTACAATTAAAACTGAAATATGTTAATTGTTATATGATTAACTTGTAATGAAAGGAGGTGAATACTATAATATTAGTGAATAATAATAAATAGAAGTTGTAACTTTAGTGCTGATTCCCAAGACACAAAAGGGAAAAAAAGATATCAGAGAGAATAAGTTACTAAACTAATGTATAATATTTTTTAAAATAATTTTTATTGTTTTTAAAATCTCTTTCACTTTTTTTATCTTATATTCTGGGTTCTATGTACTTAAAGCTTATGCATTGTTTATGAAACTTAATAAATCTTTATTTTTTTTCCTTTTCTTTCATTTTTTTATCGTCTCATATATATATATATACTCATAATATGCATATATGTTAGTAATTCTTAGTAAATGATACTGTAAAGAATTCTTTAAAGAAAATAACTTCATTGTATTCCGTATAGCTGTGCTGTCACAATTGTCAACTAAAATACTTTTATGAGATTTTTGATACTGTTTGTCCACCATGATGCCGATTTAAGTCAATATGGCTGTCTGAATTAAAAGAGGGTTGTTTTATCCTCAAATCATACTTAATATTTTATTTTGAGTCATCTGAACCAATTTTGGGTCAACGGCTACTAATGTTCAACTCTATAGTCTGGTAATTTTTAACCTAATCCAGAAGACATGTGAACTTCTGGATCAAATATTGGGGGAGATTTACCATTGTGAGGGACTTTCTTGATGGAATAAACCCGCATTTGCGTTACATGGAGAGGAAAACCTCTTTTAGTCTGATTGCAAGGGGACTCTAACCCATGATCACCATTGAAGATACTTTACATCAGCACTGTGGTTGGTGCGAGCCAGGTACAGAACTTGTATTGACCCCAATTTATTCGTATATTTATTTTTCAAGAAAAAAAATGAGAATGCTCGTTCAGTGTGGTACTGGGCACATCTACAGCCGAGTACCATACTGCTCTTGACTTACTTCTGGCTCACTGACTGTGGGTTGGAAACTGCTGATATAGATAAGTTTATAATTTATTGAGTTATCATTTACTGGATTCTGGATTTTTTCTTTAGGATCTTTTATAAATTTTATCATCTTTACACTTCTCTTTTTTTCCCGCTACACATTTACTATTCTTGTTAGCCTTAATTATTCTTTATTGTATAATTGAAGTAAATTTTTTTTTTTCATTTCCATTATGAAAAGGTTTTTTTTTTTTTTTAATGTCATTGTTTTACAGTCTAATTTATCTCATATGCCTGAACATACAAAAACATTGTTGCAATACATAAAATTAATAAATATATTTCTGTTCATATTATTGTTAATAAAAAAATCAAGGGTCGTTGAACCAAGTGCTTTCTAGGAACTACAGAACTGGTTGGTTTTGTTTCATAAAATTTGTCATTAGTATACATACTTTGTTGCATTTATTTAATCGAAATTAAACTGTTATTTTGTTAGTTAATAAAAATACAAAAATCTATTTGTCTTTAAGTTGCACGTTTTTCGCTTCAATAGAAAAGTTATTCTTCATGCACTACCTTTTTGAATCATTAAACTTTTTTTTTCTTTCTAAAAAAGACTTCCTGTTGGACGATTTTAAAGCCATTGTTCCTAAATTATGTGTATTGAATATGAATGAAGATTTTATTTTTACAAAATCATTACCTATTCTTGGACGATCTGTATTTGAGCAAATTCTAAAGTGATACTTTTTTATTTTTACTAACTGTTGATCAAAATAAAAAAGTAATGGTTATGTGATCTGATATTAGAATTTGAATTGAGTAGTATATTAAATCATCTGCTTCTAATTACGTAATTCGTCATTGATTTCTTGAGTCACAGTATATAGGCTTAAATCACTTGAACTGAATCAGATCAGAGGTAAAAAATACTTGGGTCGAACTAGTGATCTAAAACACTAGTTTCAAATCAGTGGTCCAAATTACTTGATACTAATCAGCATTTCGATTGATTTGATTTAAATTAAGGCTCCTGTGTGTTTGCAGGCAGTGTGTCCCCTGATGAAGTACTGTTCTGCAAACACACATTTATATTTTGATTTTAATTATTAAGATTTAATTTGTGTCTTATTTTTATTTTGATTTAAATTACCTAATTTGTGTCATGTGTTTTTATTAGTGTTCTGAATCATTTTATTCGAAAGACTAATCCGTATCACTTGATTTAAATTGATGGTCTACTAAATCAATTTAAATAACGGATTGAAATCATTTGGATTCGTATGGTGATTTTATTAGATTGGAATAGAGGTTTGAATTATACTTGATTCGAGTAACGGGATTTGCTATCGATTGGTTAAGTAATGTAATTGATTTGAATTAGTGATCAGAACCACTGGATATGGATCAGTGATCCGAATCACTCGATTCAAACAACGGGATTCTTCGAATCACAGGATTTAAAAGCCTGAATTTAATAATTTGATTCAAATAATGATTTGAACTCATACCGAAATACATGATTCACATCAGTAAACCGAGTCACATGATTCGAATTACTAATATCAATCACTTAATTCAAATCAATGATCCTATACATTTATTTTGAACTAGTATCCCTGATCACTTGATTTGAATAACTTATTTTAAATAGAAATTTAAATTAGTGATCCTATTTGATTCAAATCGTGTTTTAGATCGCTTGATTTGATTCAGTGATATGAATCACTTGCTTGATTCAAGGTGTTGAATCAATCGAATTGAAAAAAAATGATTAACAACTTCTATAATTTAAACTGAAAATTATTAGAAAAATTAATTGATTAAAACGTTTAGAAGGAAGGAAATGAAATCTGCATTAAATAGTTTTAAGATCATCAAAAAATTCATTAATATAACCCTACAAAAAAAACTTAGCCAGTTGAGAATAATCCTAACAAAGTAAATAATTCTAATAATAATCATAATTAAACCTATAAAGACAGATAATTTTACTAGTGTGTAAATATTATTCCAACAGTGAATTACTTTTTTAAATGGAATTGAATTCAAAGGCAATGTTTTTAAGGGATGGTGGCTTATTTTTACAAAAAGGGCACATTTATAGGGATCAAAAGGCAGGCAGGATGGGCCACACTTCTAAAAAAGCTTAAGGAGAACACTGATATATATGTATAAATAAGGATGAATCAATTCCTCATTTGTTTGCTGTAGACAACAATATTTAAGTTTCACTTTGTCTCGACTCCTTCCTTTAGTTAATTTAAGATGGTGGCTCAGAGAATAACCACAATAAGCTTAAAAATAAGTATTTTCGTATTCAAATAATCAGCCTATGTTGATTGTTACAATCCTATTGAGTAATATTGTTAAATTGTAATAGTATGGTTATAGTACAGTAGAACATCGATTATCCGAGCTAATTGGGACCTCTAGTACCTCGGATATCAGAAATCTCAGTTAATAGAAACTGTATCTAAAAACTCGCCTTGCTTGCAAATTCATCTTTTGAAATAAAAAACGTTTTTTAAATGATAAAAATAAACATATATAAAGTTCTGTTTGACAGGTCAACAAATTTAAAAAGGAAATTAACTACTAGCAATAAATTGTAAACAGAAAATGGAATTTTTTCTTAATTATTTTAAAATTAAACTAAAAGATGCATTTTTAAAAATAACACAAATCTCAAGAAATTATTTTATTTTTTGTGAATTTAATGTACATTAATTTGTTAATTTTGCATTACCATTTCTTAAAATATTCTGTTACCTTTGTTGCAAAAGTACATTGTTACAAAAGTACAGTCCGATAACACGTGGCACCTGGTGGAAATAAAGCATTGCTCGCTGCTATTGACTTCTGAGGGCGCTGCAAAATTTCTTGGAAAGTGAGTACTTTTGGGGGCAGTAGAGCCGAGCGGTGAACTAAAATGCGTGGTCATTTTTTAGGACTCATTCCCTTTAGGAAAATTTATCATAGGTCTGCCATTAAGAAAATTACCACAAGATGTTCCTATATGATTTTGCCTAAGGTAAAATTTTGTCATATATTTTTGCCATAAATGTATGGCAAAACGTGTATCCTGTAAGAATAACTTATGGTAATTTTTGTATATACCAAATTTTTGCCATAAAATTATGGTTTTTAAATTTATTATAGTTTATTAATTACTGTTTATTAATTTATACATAGAACAACAATAAACAAGAGTCATTGAATTACAGGGACCACATTTCACAATGATTATGCTACAAGAATATCAGGAAAAAAACTTTATTATCGACTCGATTAACAGAAACCTCGATTAATCGAAGCACGGTTAATCGAGGCTCTACTGTATTTTCAAAGAGCTTGAAACAGAAAATTAAAGATAACAATTTAATAAAAAATAATGTTTCAGTATTAATAAATTTAAGAAAATTAAACCATGGAACATTGAAATTGTAAATTGATGTTTGATTTACTTAATTTGCCAATCAGGGATACCATTAAATTAAGTAATTTTCCAGACCTGTTGTAGAATTTTTTATTTATTTTTTTAAATAAAAAATCAAATATTTCCCTTTTTTGCAAAAATCAATTACCAGCCAGCTTTAGGTATCCTTGCTTGTGAGAGCAGTTTTTGTACTGATATTATGATAGAAATTAGTAAAATTTTCTTAAAGTGAAAAAGTTTTATCACATATACAAGAATAATGTTTCAAACAGGAATCTAGATTTCTTTTATTCAAATTTTTTTTATTATATATAAGGATTTTTTACCAGTCTGCTGAACACAAAAGTATTATTTTTACCAGAAAAAAACAGTCATTACATACATTACAAAAATAAAATTTCTTATCAATATAAACAAAACTGTGATAAGACATACCTCTGGGGAAAAAAAAAAAAAAACTCATAACAAAGACTATGATATGGTTTTACAAAGTCATATTATGATCAGTCAGAATAAATTTTTGCGAAAAGCAGCAATTATATAAACTATAAGAATAAGCTTTCTAGCGTGAATGAACACTATAATGTGCAGTTAGATAACTTTTCTTAGAGAAACTTCGATAACAAACACTACAAGAATAAAGATTCACATTAGTATGAACATAATTGTATCGAGTTAAAATTCGTTCATGTGAAAAATTCTTATTACAAATACTACATGAATAAGGTTTCTCACCAGTATGAGTATGATAAGTTAGAGTATCTCATTGAGAAAAATTCTCATTACATATACTATACGAAAAAGGTTTTCCATTAGCATGAACTCTAGCGTGGACAGACAGATCACCCTTTGAAAAACTCTTGATACGTATGCTGCAAGTGTCAGGCCCCGCGGCAGAATAACGGCGACACTGTCGCAGAACGTTAGAATTCTTGCAGAAAGAATTTCTCTTTAGAAAGTGAAAAATTTTAATTTTCTTTTCTGCAAAAATTTTAAAAATTTTCTTTCTCTAAAATTACATTTAAGAAATGCCTTTTTCGCACATCGGAGGAGAAAGAAATGTTCTTAATTTTTCGATTCCTATTTGAGAAGAATGAAAAATAAAGAATATTGAAGCAAAATATTTCTCTTCTGCAGAAATGTTTGAAAGATTTTTTTTCCTCCATGATTATACTCAAGAGATACCTTTTTCACGCATCAGATGGGAAGAAATACTCATGATTTTCTTATTACCTTTTCGGAAAAATAAAAAAAAATTGGCTTTCTTTCCATTCACTGATTTTTAATTATTATTTTTTTATGTGATGATGATGATTTACTGAATGCAAAATAAGTCTTGTGTTTTCCTCTTACGAAATGTGAGAATATCGCCTATGATATAGAATTAAAAAAAATATTACATATTCATTTTAAAAAAAATAAATACAATTTTATTACATCCAAATAGGCTTTTCTTTGTAAATACAATGTTTCTGTTACTTTAAATTTAATCAATAACATGTATATTAGTTATTTTTAAAAATATCTTGTAGAAAGATATTAGTGCTAGAGAAATTTGTCGCAGAAAGCCCAAAAAATTCTGCTACAGGGGTGTCAGGTTTCTCACCAGTATGAATATTATTATGGCGAGTTAGATCACCCTTTTTTGTAAATCTCCTATTACATATACTACAAGAAAAAGGTTTCTCACCAGTATGAATACGACTATGTTCAGTTAGAACTCTACTATTACAAAAACTTTTATTACATACACTGCAACTATAAGGCTTTTGACCGGTATGAGTTCGATTATGTTCATTTAGATTGCTTTTAGAAGCAAAACCCTTATTACATACACTGCAAGAATATGGTTTCTCCCCAGTGTGAACACGTAAGTGACCAGTTAGATTTTTTTGATGAGAAAAACTCTTACTACATACATTACAAGAATAAGGTTTTTCCCCTGTATGGACAAAAGTGTGTTTCATTAAATAACAATTCTGGGAAAAACTTTTTCCACATATATTACAAGAATACGGTTTTTCACCAGTATGAACACGATTGTGAGCAGTTAGATTACCTTTCCGAGAAAAACTCATTTTACATATAGCACAAGAATAAAGTTTCTCGCCAGTATGAACACTACCGTGGGCAGTTAGCTTACATTTCTGAGAAAAACTCCGATTACATATATTACACGTATAAGGCTTCTCATGAGTATGAACACGCTGATGGTCAATGAGACTGCCTTCCTTTGGAAAACTTTTATTGCATATACTATTACATGAATAAGTTTTTGTAAAAGTCTGAAATGGATTGTTGAGAGTTAGTTCAGTATTTACTGAAATATTCTGCCTGTCTTCGTTATCAGAATGAGGTTCCTTACCAGTATGAAGAGCATTACTTTTAGATAAATCGCTGTTTGATGAAGAGTTCATATTGCACATAATATACACCTGCACTATATTGTGATCATTAAATTATCTTTAATATGAAAACACTATCTCATACTACCGATGTCACAACTGAGATTCTTAATGAAAGGAAAAATATTTGATATTGAGCAAATGCTATGCTATATACACTGATTTATTAATGTTTCATTTTAGCATCAATAAAACCAATATATTTTTCTCATAATTCAATTATCAGCCTATATCAATTGCTCACATAATACTGCTACAAATTTTCAGCAGGTTGTGAAAATAATAGGTCAGAACATTTTTTAAAAAATTTCTTTTTCTTTACGCTTTTTTTAAGCACAAATATGATTATTCATTAAAAACACTATCAGATATTGTTAACTATAAGCGTTTACAGACTTTGTTGACTTTCAAAAATTTTGACTGTGAACTTTTACGAAGACTTCTGGTTGATTAAAAAAAATTGCAATAAACACAAAATTTAATTTAAAAAAATTATTTAATGATGAACACAGCAGAAATTCAATTTATGTCAGTTTCTTTTCTTCACACAATCTTTAATGATAAACACAGCATAAATTCAATTTATCTCAGTTTCTTTTCTTCACACAAAACACAGCATAAATTCAATTCATGTCAGTTTCGTTTCTTCACACAATCTTTAATGATAAACACAGCATAAATTCAATTTATGTCAGTTTCTTTTCTTCACACAATCTTTAATAAGGCTTTTCACCAATGAGAAAAAAGTGTCATATGAATAAAATCTGTCATACATAAGCTTTATTTGATTAAACTACTCCAAAAAGACACTTTTTGTAGAATGCAATAAATTCATTTTCATTACTTGTTGCTAAAGTTTTAATTTTTTCATCACATACACTTCATAATTCTCTTAGTGTATACTACTTGTTCTATGTTTGGTTGTGTTTCAGAAATAAGAGCAGATAATGATGATGTGTTACAAACAATAAACGAATGAAGATCCCATTTAAAAACCGCGTTTTCAAATATTAATAATTTTTAATGTTTCTTAATAACAATACCAAATCAGGGTTCATTTGATTTAGTATTTACCAAAAACTGCACACAAATTTAAAAATTCATCAGTCATTCATGTTGATTGTAGAAAAGTTTGATGAGCTCTTTGCATTAGCTTATAGCTTTGCGTTTCTATTAATGAAGCCTATGGTTGAGGCTAGATAGCTAGCAAAGGTAGGTAGGTACTTAATTTACGTCGCACTAGAGCTGTTTTGATCCTCTGCAGAGGGGATGGCTCCCCTGCTTTAGTAGCCCAACGACCAGCGAGCGTGAACTCGAGCACTTTACGGTCAAAATGCTTAACGAGGACCGATCAGCGCACCCTCGGTTCCTACACAGACTGCTCAAAGTGGTCACCCTCTCGCTTACTGATCGCACTCAGCGATGCTTGATTTTAGTGTTTCACTGGAAAACCCATCTTTATGATCAGTCCTCTGCGGGACGATAGCAGTTATCAGAAAAATGCAGTAAAAAGTCAGAAATGGTTTGTGGTTCGGTAGGTAGGTACTTTATTTAAGTTACACTTGAGCTGCACAATGCGCTATTGGCGGTTGTCTGGGAAATATCCTTGATGATTATTTGAAGACATGCCAACGAAATTTTGACCCTTTGCAGAGGGGATTGCTCCCCTACTTTGGTAGTCCGACGACCTGCACGCGAAGTCGAGCACTTTACGGAAGAACAGTTTAACGAGGACTGATACCACGCACCCTCTGTCCCTACTCAGGCTGATCAAAGTGGTCACCCACCCGTTTATTGAATGCAGCCAGTGATGCTTGACTTTGGTTTTCTACATGGAACCGTATCTTTACGATTTGTCCTCTGCGGGAAGATAGCTAGCAGAAAAATGCAGTAAAAAGTTGGAAACGATTTGTAGCATGGAGTCAGTAAATTTTGGATTCAGAAGAGATAAGTACTTTTTTTAGAGCATTTTGTAATAAGGGACATTCCGGGAGAAAGTAATCGTTCGCGTCGACACCTCAGCAATACAAATAATTTGGGCTACGCATCAGATTACACTTGTCTAATCGCGCATTATTCGGAAGAGATTTAGTTCTGAGTCTGGGGATCGGAACATTAAGATTTCGGGAGCTCATTAATGGAAGGTGATCCTGAGATCTATCAAGGTGATTGAAGTATTTGCAACCCTTCCATACACCGAATTCTTTATTGAGCGCTTCCTTAAGGAAAGCTTGGCTGTGATCTTGAGGGGATGAAAGATGTGATATGATATTTTGGTTTAGCCCTTGTTTTTCAAGCTGATCTGCTTGTTCATTTTCTTTTATTCGTGTGAGATGGAACCCAAATAAATTATCTCACTGTCTGAATTGATTTGGTAATTTGGTCAAGAAAAAGAGGATTCTTGGAGATTTTTCAAGTGTCTTTGGTTATAGACGGAAGGATCGAATGGTTGTCCGTTAGACAAATATAGTGGTCATTGCTTGTAACACAATGTTTGAAGGCAAGGAAAATAGCCAATCCTTCGGTGGTAAAAACCGATGTATGCCGAAGAAGCTGACCTGAGATCGTGTACCCTTTGGAGGTACATATTCCCACGCCAATTTTGTCTGATTGTTTGCATTCATCGATTGCAAAAATAATACTATTTGAGAAATTCAGATGACGAAACTGTTCAGACAACGCTTGAACCCGTAGCGGGAGTGAAATTTTAGGTTGGAATGGTAAATTATCAAGATAAATTGAAACATTTGCAGGGGTTTGAGTTGGAAGGTGGTATTTAATGGAGGGTGGTTGAAACCAAACCGATTTGTGTAAATTGCAGTTAGTTGACACGCCAGGACGAGCATGGGATGGGGCAAACAGTGGGCCCCATGGGACTGGGGCAAACAGTGCAAGTCTAATGCACAACCTCGACCTTTGGCCCCTCAGGTAGGAAAAGATCATGGAAGAATTGTTAAAGACGTATCACTTGGACAAGAGCTATCACTTCGGATTGGGAGAAAGATTTAAATTTCAGTAAGCGGAATTTGTTTTTTACACTGCGACAGTTCGAACAGTGATGTCCAGCAGTGGACTGATCGTTAGGACACGGTTCCCAGAAGATCACCGAAGTCAAGCATCACTGGCTGCGGTCAGTGTGTGGGTGGGTGACCACTTGGATCATTCTGCGTAGGGACCAAGGGTGTGCGGTATTGGCCCTCGTTAAACTGTTCTACCGTAAAGTGCTCGACTTCGCGTGCAGGTCGTCGGGCTGCCGAAGCGGAGGTGCCACCCCTCCGCAGAGAATCAAGATTGTGATGGCATGTCTTCGGATAATCCTCAGGGATGTTTCCCAGACAGTCGCCAATAGCCCATTGTGCAGCTCTAGTGTGACGTAAATGAACAACAACAACAGTGATATTTATTGATATGTTGAGAGTTATGACTAAGGTGAGTAACTGTTGTTAATAATGCATCTACAGGACCAAGGAATTATTTGTACCACTTGACTTAAAGCAGAAAGTAGATATTAGCTACGTTATAAGCGTTTAGAATTCCTCGATTTTGTTTATTTAGCTTCACGATGTCACTGACAGATGTATTTAATCGAGATTGTGGAGCTCTATTAGTGGGACTCTTAGTAGTAGCCAAAAACATAGTATCAATATGTATTTGGGACGAGACAGGAGTTGTACAATGTTCTGGTTGTTCCGATGTACAGGTGGAAGTGGGCGTGTTGTTTTGGCAGGGCCGGATTTACGTATAAGCTAAATAAGCTGTAGCTTGGGGCCCCGAGATGGCAAGGGCCCCCAGATCCCACTTTTTTTTTCGTTTTAAAACAAAGTTTTATTTGGAGCTGGGGCCCTCTGAAGTCCAAAATGCATTTTTTTTTCTTTTTTACATTGTCGGGCTCTTTTCAAAATCTAATCGAAGTGCTTACAACTATAAAATAATTGTTACTCTTCACTTTTCTAACCAAAAGAGCAATAAAACGCTCTTTTGACCGATGAAATATCCCGCTTTCGCAACAACCACCCACAGCATTGTCAAATAGCCGCCTCATTTTACACTGGGGGGGGGGGGATATTTTTAGCTTCTTTGAATTGCTTATTTCGGAAATATCGGATATCCACAGAAACACCTTTTTTCTGACTTCTGGTCATAAATTGCTTGGAACTAAAAATTTCTAGGGCTGTATTTAGGGCAAAAGTGAAAATCAAAATTAACCGAATTCGTGGTTATTATGCCATGCTCTAAGACAGCGGCTCTCAATTATTATTTAAGTCTCCCTCTATGGAACCCCGTCACTACGATTAAAATTTATTAAGGTAATTGTGAATGCTATAACCTGAGAAAAAAACTTTTTTTGAAATATTTTATTAGAGGAATAAAGATTTTCCATCGTTTTATCATTAACAATCATTATATTATTAATAAGGTTTTACATCCGACAGTTAAATTTGCAGTCCTTGTTCTATATCTAGTATAGTTTTGAATTTATTTTTGGTGTATATACATACGCAGAAAATGAATAAAATAAGCCGAATTGGTTTACTTCTAAATGAGCTTGAAGAGACTAGTTAAAAATGGTAATTAGGAAGGCATTTATTTTTATAAAAGAATTTAGTTTTCTTTTCTTTTTTTTTTTGATTTGAGAAGTGCAGTATGAAATGCTAATGTAATATTTTATAAATGATTATTCTTTTACATCTGAGGAAAAGGTAGGTTGTTCAACATTCAACATATTGTTTTTAGAAATATATTATCATTTAAAAAATGCCATTTCTACTTAATTGGTATTTTCCTTTAAATAATTTAATAAAGAAAACCGAGCGATTATATAGGATATAATTTATAGGTTGGATCTAAATATAATCAGAGATTATAAAAAGTACTAACTAGAAGTTTTTAAAAGTATTTATCCCTGGTTATAAAAAGTATTAATTTGCGATACCTCTTTAACTCTTCCCGGAACCCTAAATTTCTATAGAACACAGTTTGAACTGCTTTTCTAAGGTATCATGATGAAATTGCCAAACTTACATTTACTACAGCATGGTAAAAACAATATTTTTATTGTGTTAATTTCATGAGAAGTTATGACCAAATCGCTATGGAAAAAAATTACCCTGTTTTTATCTGCTTCCATAACTACCGTAAATTTTACTACGTTCGAATAGTTTTGACCATTATTTTTTTTTTCTCAGTGCGGTCAGTACCATGGTTCGCATTTCATAAAAGGCACTGTATTGCTGCATGCAAATGCATGTGTTTCCTCAAAATTTCAGAAGGTCTTCTGCTTTGGCACGTCAAATTTTTAAAAGAATATTTTGTCACATAATTGCAGAAAAAAAAACACGTATATGATAGTTTTGCACGAAGAACATATCCGGAGATTTTCAACTAAATCAAGATTCTTAGTTTATTAAATTTAAAAAAAAAATAAATAAAAAATACCCTGCAAGGTAGGTGTGTTTATTTAGGGCCATTGATTATGAAATCTAACGCAAAACTGTGAGATCATGGGTTCCATTTCAACTGATGACAGCTCTTAATTTTTATTTCTTAATACTGAAATATGTTTTTCTTATTTTTTTAAAAATATGCATGTTAAAAAAATAGTAATTTAGCAATTATTTAAAAGAAAAACTAGAAGACTCCGTCCCTTGTTCACTTTGCTCACCAACACGCGTGGTTGCTTCTCATTAATCATTGCAGATTAAAAATAAAATCTACATATTTAAATTTTTTCCCCGCAAAAATTACGATTGAATTGCCATTTACATTTTAAAGATGACTAAATTTAGGCAAATCAATAAAATTGGTAGTAATTAATAAAATCGGAAAATTGGTACCTGCCGCAGAGTTATTACTCAGTGAAGATGGGTTCAAAAGTTAAAGCATTCGCCTCCGAATGGAACCGGATTCGAATCCCAGTGATGGCTGGTCGATAAGAATTCTACAACCGGCTAGCATCGATCACAGTGCTGATGCATAATATCCTCAGTGGTAGACAGATCATGGGCTAGAGTCCCCTAGCTGTCAGACTAACCGTGGGAAGTTTTCCTCTCTATGTAACTCAAATATGGGTGAGTTCCATCAGAATGACCTCCGCGAAGAGAAAAATTTCTTCCAATACTTGATCCTAGAGTTCCCTCGTCTACTGGACTGGATTCAAAATTACAAGGCTACGGAGTTGATCATCTTTGAACTCTTGTTCGTGAGAATGGGAGTTCGAAGAATACCCATGTACAAAATGGTGACTGGTGCATGTTAAATCTCTCGGGCATACAAAGTCCTCCAAGCCCTTATAGCAAATATATACTTCTGGGTACTGATCCAGGAATTCCTCTGTCTTCTGGATTGAGTTCAAAATTACTAGGCTACCAAGTTAAACATTGTTAGTCGTAAACTCAAAATTGAGTTGGTTATTCAAAGGCGGTTATAAAAATAATAAAACTAATAATTAAATTATATTTTCTTGTGTTATTTCTAACTCCATGCATATTTTCTGCACGCCCTTATAATTTCATGTTTCTAAGTCTTATAGATTTTGAGCAGCAAAGCAAAATGTAACGTTAAAAAAAAATAATAATAATCATTTAAAATTCCAAATAACATGTATTCAGAGTTTCCAAAAAAAAAAAAAAAAAAAAAAATCGGTTAAATATAAAATGGCTCTTCCAGCTTGCCAAAGTTTTACTCTTTGATTAAAATGTGTTTTTGTAACTTTTTTCCGCCTTCAAAATATATGTGCAATAAAAGAAAGGTTTTACATTATAGTCTCATCAGAATCACATTTAACAATCAAGTAATACTATCAAATTTTTTAGTAATTTAGTATTAATACTCAACAATAAAAAATAATGACAGTTTACTTTAGGTGTGAAAAAATAGAATTGTATTTGTAAGGGCCCCAACATTTTCAGTAGCTTAGGGCCCCGCCTAGCTTAAATCCGGCCCTGTGTTTTGGAGATATTGGTTCGGTAGCTGAATTAGCTTGAGAGAGAGAAACTGGTTCGGTAGACGTCAGAATAGGGATCCCTATTCTGACGTCTACCGAATGTGATTGTCTTGATCTTTTAGAGGACAGAATTTTTTCCTTGAAGAGTATAGAAATTCGAGTGAAGTTTTCGGAGTAGTATAGCGCTTCTTGTATAGGTAACGCGTCTTTTTCTCATCGCTCCGTCACATTTATTGCAGTTTGCAAAGTGATCGGATGTTTTCTTGCGTAAACGTTTCTCATTGTTAATAATCAAGTGTTTCAAAATGATTAGACGAAGCACTAAGTAAGTAACTAAGAAATTACGGTAAAGTAACTAAGAAATTAACGGTAAAGTAACCAAGAAATTAACTTAGATTTACTGTTTAATTTTTTTAAATTTGGTGTATCCCCCAAAAGGTAGAATGAATCGAAAAGGAAAATCTATGAGTATAATCACAAATCCATTTGATCATGTTATTGGCAATGATGACGACTACATTGTTCCTATAAAGTGCGATAGACGACGCTTTTTGAGTAAATAAGAGGATAGTGATGACAATGAAATAAATAAAAAATTTTGTTTGTAATGTATTATTGCAATATTATTCTAGCCATTATAAAATGTATTATTTACGTTAAAAGGAGCTGTGTGATGTACTACTTTCTTCATTAAACCTGAGTGTGTGACTTCCACAATCGGTAACGCACCGTCAGTTGCCCACAATGCTCAAAATGTTCAAAAGGTTTTCTCGACATAAAATCTCAACAGTGTGATGGCCCTACTTGGGCCTCAAACGGTTAATACACAAACATATTTTTATCTCAAAGGGAATTTTCTAATATCACATATTTTTTCTTCTTAAATCTGCTTGCTTTGTTGACAATATATTTAGGTTTTAATTAGTTTGACAAACTTATTCAAATACCTACAATATAAACAATTGGGCAGGTTGTAATTTAGGTTTTAATGTGGTCACACTTCAATTTATCAAGTGCTTTATGTTAGTAAATAATGTAACCTTTGTGTAAAATTATGTAACTTAAGACCTCTCTCTTTAAATAGGTAAAATCAAATCTTAAATATTTTTACTATCATTTCGAGGATAGTGTAAGCTATCTACAGTAAACATGATGAATAGTAAGAGAAGAAGGAAGCAAACTTAGCTTTAAGAAATGCATTCATGTATTATTAAAATAATAAAACATATTTTAATAAAACTGCAAATGTAATCAACATAGCTAAAATAGTTATTATTTTTTCCCCAGGAACATTGCAGTGAAGAAGGGATACTAACAGAAGAAGTTATCAATGCATGGTTCAGATTTGTGGCGATGAATAAATTGTAAATCCTTATAAATTGTAAATATATTGTATAATAGTTATAAAATAAATAAAACTTAATAAATCTCATTTGATTTAATATTTATTTCGGTATTTAAAATTATTAAGTTAACTGCTCTTCTGGATTAAAAATTTTAATTTTACGAACATAAGACTTAGAAAATTGTAATTTTTCTAAGTAAACAAATCAAATGATAAATTTGGTTAATAACTTTTTTTTCTACGTGTGTGTGTTAAAGTAAATTTTAGTCAAATTTTTCAAGCTAAAAGTTAAAAAATTGCATTTTTAAAAAAAAATAATAAACCCAAAAGCATTCTAGAAGAGTAGATAATTTCAAGCAAACAATTTGGAAACATAGACTTAAAGAGAGCAGTAGACTTCTTAATTATTAATTTGAACTTAAAAAATATCATATTTTCGCCATAGGGGTTTGGAAAATCATGTAAGTATTGAGTAATTTTTTCTTCTAACAATTCTTTATATTGCAAACTTTTAGGCATGAAAAATTTAAAAAATTCCTGAAGGCACTTGAAAAACCTTATAGTTAGTGTACTCCCCCCCCCGTTCTCTTAGTAGTGTATTTTCCCAGCTTAAATGGGGCTAAATGTTGAAGCTTTTACTTCATATATAAATGTAACGATTAAAAATACACATTGAAAAAGGTATACTAAAGACATAAGACTTCGTAAATAAACTATTATGTCACCGTGAAGAAGTAAAAATATTTTCATTCCATGTTCGTTGAGTTAAAAATTTATTTGTAAAAATTTACAAAAAGTGTGTGATTAGAACAAAAACCTTATTCTAGAATTCTTGAAGAAAAAAAAAGCATAAATATCAGCTATTTAGCTTGAAAAGTACTTTTACTTCAAAAGTACTTTAAAAGTACTATAAATGTAACAATGATTAAAAAAGGTGTACTACAGATATGAAATTTCGTAAATAAACCAGTTTGCTGCTGTGAATAGGTGGAGAGATTTGTATTCCATATTCGTTGAGTTATAAATTTAATTTTAAAAATTTACAAAAAGTGTGAGATTAAAAACAAAAAGCTTTTGTTAAGATTCTTAAAAAAAAAAAAAAAAAAAAATGAATATCAGTTTTTTTCCGTTATTTTTAGTTTGAAAAGAATTAAAACTTTTTTTTTTTAAAAATAAAAAGTAAATGCTATATTTTTTAGTGTAATTTGTGCAGCGTAAACATTAAAATACGGAATGGTTTCTTTCCTTTTTAGTTAAAAAAAAAAAACCTTTTAAAATACGTTATTGTTAGCAATTTGGTTAAAATTACGTTAAATAGGAATTAATTTAGTTAAATTTACGTGAAAAATTAATTAATTCACCAAACTCAAAATAAGCGCTAAAAATATTCATGGTAATAAAACGTAAATTGTATGGTTAAAATAACGTGAAAAATTGGTTGCGAAATTCACAATAGTCAAAATAAGGGCAAAAAATGGTCCTTTTTACGTTAAAAATAACCCAAATTTTAACGTTTATTTAACGGATTCGAGACTACCACTTGAAATGGAAATAAAACGTTAGCAAGAAACGTTTTTTTGCTTTTAACCTCGTGGCATTTTAACTTTATTTTAACGTAATTAATACTTATCTCTGCTGCATGGGTACCTATAATTTGTTGAATTGTATATTATAAGGTATAAAAGATTTCAGAAACGCTTTTTATTTTTATTATGAATACAATGTAAATCAAAACAACTTTGTAACATTTGTACTTTAATGCTAACAACCTTGGGAGTATTTCTTTTTTCTGGATGATGCGTCTTATAAGGAGCAATAGGGGATATACTTGACATTAAAGTAATGAACAAGCCCCTTTTTAACTTTGAACCTAATCTTTTGATTCCTGGATTACTAAACATAAATTAATAGCATATATAAAAACTTATTTTGGTATTTAGTCTTCAGTACCCTGTAAAAGAATATTTGTGTAAAAGAATATTTGTATTAAATATGCTTTAAGTATCTACGATTTTTATAAACAAATAATAAAGGAAATTTATCAAAAATAAGTTCATCGCAGTTAGAAGTCAGCTTTACTTATTGTTCCGCTTCTTTTAAGCATAATTTTAATTCCCTACCAACAAAAACTTGTATTGTTTAATATGGGTTTTTCATCAAAAAAATATTTACCTAAGCAGAACCTTGTTTCTTCTGGTAAAAAGCCTTTTTTTTTCTTGTAGTATCTGCAATGTGTGTTTTATGCAAAAATATTATTTAAATGTATTTAAACTTATTCATTTGGATGAAAAGCCTTTCCGCATAACGTACGTAAAATCAGTTTCACTCAAAAAAGTCGTTCGTATTAGCACAACCTCGTTCATTCTAATGAAAAGCCTTATTCTTGTAGTGCGTGTCATAAGTGTTTTACTAAAAAAAAGACATTTAAAAGCGCATAACCATATTCACACTGACGAAAAACAGTATTCTTGTGATGTATGTAATATGTGTTTCACTCGAAAATGTAATTTAAATAGACACAAACTTATTCATTCTGCGGATGACGATGCGGCTTAGAAGGGCAATAGGAGACAAACTTGATATTAAAATAATGAACAATTCTCCAGACTAAGCTATTAAGACTCATTATTATATCAATCAGGGCAGTTCACTTACTGTTATCGCCAACAATGTTAACAACCTGTAAGTGACGTAGTGTGGGTATCGCGTTCCTGATTAGTTGTTAAAAAGTGGCATTTATTTACGTTAACAACTGTTCTTTTCACTCTATTTCGAGTAAACCAAGCCAGTCAAGTATCTATTCTTGTAAGAGATGGATTCTATATTCTTTCACAATCATTCTTTCTTAACTAAAAATTGAATACTAGTGCTTTCGGAGAAAGAAAGCACTATTATTCAGTTTTTACCCCCACTTTGTAAGATGCCACTTATCAGAGCAATGGTATGGTTCTAAACTAGTAGAGTCATCAATGATTTAATTAAAATTTTGATATAGTGCAATTGGGAAGTAAGAAACAGAATTAAAAAACATATTCTTTTATTGAGCCGCATTAAGTATATCTAAAACAATTATAAACCTCTTTAAATAAAAGCCAGTTTTAAATAAAAGCCGTTTGTCGCATAGCATGTTCCATTACTTAATTATTTTTCTCGCTTTTGCCAGCCTCCCTAAACTTATATTCTTAAAGGTCCTGACAATTATACTTAGGTCATAAAATAAATTCTTATGCCTCTATCACACGAGAGAAAAATATGTGCAACTGCAAGTGTAACTGCAAGTGTAAGTGAAACTCTAAGCGCAATTCCTCCTTTCGGAGTTGCCGAAAGGGTTGCTTAATTGCCTGAACGGTTGCATGTAATTGGGTTACCATATTTTGTTATTTATCTTTACTTTTGGCTTATATTTTATTTTATCATATTTTATTATATCATAGTTTCTGAACGATGTTCGTAAAGGGAGGAAAAAGAAATCACAGACGCTGTATAATATTGATTGATTTTGATTTAATTTTTTACATTTGTATTTGTGTTAAGTCTTTTTTTCAGCAGCAAATTAAAATTCTAAAAAACTTTATTTCCCCAATAGTGAAGTAGCATAGTATAAAAAGGATTATGATTTCTACCTCGTAATATGAGATGATATTAAGATATCATTGAATTTCATGCTGCGTCCCTGAAAGGATAAGGGGGTGAAAGGGAGATGGACTTAAATGCATGCTGCGTCTCTAAAAGGATAAGGGGTGAAAGGGGGATAGACTTAAATACTATGTAGAATTTTGACAATTTTTTTTATCTTGATTTGAGTGACTAAGGTATAAAACATGGTGCGTAGGGTTTTTGAAAAGTGCTTAAAGGTGCTTATTTTCGATTTTTATTTTTTAAAGGCCCTTAAAGGTGCTTTTCTTAATGGGTGTTTTTAAAAGGTGCTTTATTTTCCCTTTTCGAAAATGAAATTTATGAAAGGGAATGTCGATTTTCGCCACGTATTATGTAAAAACGTGTTTCTCACATTTTTCTATTTCACGTTTTCAGAATTCATTCAACCACGATCAATTTCAGCGTACCGTCAGTCCATAGCGTATGAAAGCGCCAATCATTTTACAGGTTTAGTGAAGTACTTGCGAGTCCGCATGTGCGTCTAGTGAGCTGGGTTCGGTGAGATCCTTGCTTTCTCATGTGCAACTCTGCTGTATTTTTCAAGATATTCTCAATTTCAGGCTTTATTTTTCACCCTCTGAAATCGAACCGAAAAATCTCTTGATCATTTTTTAATGGCTAATATAATCAAGAAAAGAGTTCTTTGTCAAATTCTAGTTATTTTATCATGATCATGTGAAGTCTGAGATTTATTTTGCATTTTGTCAATTTACATAGTGCTTAAAAATATTTTTTGAGTGCCTAAAATGTTCTTAAAAGTTGCTTATTTTTTGTTGAATTTGGCTCCGTACCCTGTAAAAGCATAGTTTATTTATATATATTTACTCTCTAACATGCTAGCTAGGCAAGTGCGGTATCGTTATCTATGTATACGCTAAATCGAATGAGAGTAAAAACAAGCTGTCTGATTTAATAGTTTAGCTACTCGAAAATTTATAAAAGTTTCATGTGTAGAAAGGACAATTTTATGACTTATTCCATTTTATGCAACTGACATTGCTATCTAAACAAGTAAGGCATTTCTTCAAATTTAATTTTTTAAGCTTAATTAAAAAACATAGTCCTTTGAAATAATTCTTTAGAAGAAATGAGGGTTTAAGGTATGAAATATACAATTTTTTACTTTCCTTTTGCTCATAAAATATTTATAACATCAAAACTATTAGTTCAATCAAATCAATTCTATTTTTTTAATTTAGTCTAAAAAATACATAATAAATAATGTCTATACTACTAATGTCTATACTTGTCTATACTACAATGTGTCAGAATTTTATTGTCATCAAATTAATTTACATTGCATTAAGGAATCATCACGCCCGGTGGCTGAGCGGTAGCTCTTCGCGCTGTCGTGCCACAGGTCCCTGGTTCGATCGTCGGGCCGAGCAAGGTTGACTCAGCCTTTCATTCCTTCAGTGGGTCGATAAATGAGTACCAAGCATACTTGGGAGCTAAACACTGGGGGTTTCACGTATGGCTGACTACCTAACCGGAACAAATGCTCCTGCATCCCAGAGCCCAGAGGTCAAGAAAACTGAGATGGGCACAGAAGGCCTTGGCCCTCTGTGGGCTGTGCCGCTGAGTTTAGTTTAGTTTTTAAGGGATCATCAATTTTATTCATTTACACATTGCATATCAGGAGTATCACTTTTATGAAAATTATTTTTTCCAATTTCTTAGTTAAATTGTTTTTTAAACTGCTGTTTGTAGAAAATGCAACACCATGAAGGAATCATCAGAATCAAATGAAATTCGCAGCAAATGTCAATTATAGGATATTATGCAAATTAATAAAGTTTCAGAGCCATCGCGCGTGCGTGGCGCGCGCAGCGCCCTCTGAATTGATGCTGAAAGCGTATAAATAAAGTGCTGTAGCGGGACGTTGAAAATAGTCTATGATTATTTGTTAGTGGCAAACGTTTAGTGAGACCTGAGTATGCCTCCACGACGGAAGAATAAGAAATTCAAGCAACTTACGGAGTTTGAACGAGGGAGGATAATCGGCCTTCGAGAAGGAGGATTTTCCTATCGCGCAATAGCAGCTCGTATGCAGCGGAACAGTTCCACAGTGATGCGAGTTTGGAAGCAGTGGACCGACGAGCACCGAACAACTCGAAAAACAGGCACTGGACGACAGAAGGTGACGTCAGAGCGCGATGATCGACACCTGCTCCGCATGGCGGTGAATGATCGCACAGCTTCCTCCAGGCAGCTGGCAGCACATTGGTCTACTGCTACAGGTGTACAATTGTCGGCTTCGTCAATTCGTCGTCGTCTGCTGCTCCGTGGATTGCGTGCAAGGGTGCCATTATACAGGATTCCCCTCACGGCGGATCATCGACGGCTGCGTCGGCAGTGGGCTCTTGAGCACAGAGACTGGCGAGCTGATTGGCACCAAGTTGTCTTTTCAGATGAATCACGCTTCAATTTGTGGACCCATGATGGCCGTGTTCGTGTTAGACGTTATGCTGGTCAACGCTGCCTTCCTCTGAGTGTATTATTGAACGACATAGTGGTCGAACACCCGGAGTTATGGTCTGGGGTGCGATTTCGTATCATGGACGATCCAATTTGATACGAATTGAGGGTAATCTCAATAGCAACAGATACGTCCGTGAAGTGCTACAGCCCGAAGTCGTTCCTTTCCTTCAAGGCATCCCTGGAGCTATCTTTCAGCAGGATAATGCACGCCCACATGTTGCGCGGACTGTTAGAGACTTCTGTTCAGCACAACGCATGCAACTTCTTCCTTGGCCTGCTTATTCGCCGGATATGTCGCCTATTGAGCACGTGTGGGATATGGTTGGTCGGCGTCTCACTCGTGATCCGCGTCCTGCAGTTTCCAAAGACGAACTTTGGTTGCGCATACAAGCGATATGGAATTCTCTTCCTCAAGCAGATATTCAACATCTGTTTGACTCCATGCCACGTCGTATAGCAGCACTTATTGCAGCGCGTGGTGGCTGCACCAAATACTGATTTCGGACGCTTAATTTGTTTCTTTTGTTTTGAAAATTTCATCATTTATTTGTATCAGTACAAGTCGTTTCTGCATTAAATTTCATTTGATTCTGATGATTCTTTCATGGTGTTGCATTTTCTACAAACAGCAGTTTAAATATAAGAGGATTTTCAATGTCATACTTACAATTTATTATTGTAAAATTTAAAACATTCTTTATTGATATGAGATAATTTAATTAAAAATTATAGGATTTATTTTAGAACAAATTTATTGTAATATACAATATATAAATTAAAATTTTTTTATAACTATGAAAAAAAAAAAACAATATTTTATTAAGAACATACTTTTTATGTATTATATTTATTTTGTTACAGACTTTTACATGTTTTGTTTTGCATTTTAAATAATAAAAGAATCAATTTAAAAAACAAAACATTTATTGTCAAGTGAAACATTTAGAACATTATTCATTTTCATTTCTTATTTTTTAATTTCTTTCATAAAAACAGTATTGCATCTCTTTCCTTCTTCACCAGACAAACCTTACAGGATTATACGAAATATCTGAAATAAAAGAAAGAAATCACTTTCATGATAAATTTTTACCAACACATTATTAGAATAAGAGAGATTAAATACCATTAATTTGAAATCATTTAAGTCCTTAGGTATCCCCTTTAAACTTATTTTAAGTTTGACAGATATTTTGATTAGAGTTCTAAGATTATTCTATACACTAATGAAAGATGGCAGGCATATTTGGTTTTGTAGTTCTTATGTTTGGATTGAAATTTGTTTTAAGAAAAATAGATTGTATTTATGATCGAAGACTATTAAAAATTTATGTATATTGAAAAATTAGTAAGGTACACTTACATACTTACTGTCATTGTAGAAAAGCTAAGTATCAAAATATAAATGTGAAGTATAAATAAAAAGTAAAGTATCATTAGTAAATCATCACACACACAAAAAAAAAAAGAATTGAGGGGATGAATGTAGAAACAGACAAGGAGATTGGAAATTTGCATTTTAGATTTTCAAAAATTAAAAAAATTCTTAGGGAAGAATAAAATAATTAATTCACAAATAATTATAATAATAAAAAAATTTCAAATAATCAGACACATGCTTTTACAATCAACAGTAATAAAGTTTAAAATTTGAAAATAAAGAAATATAATCATTATTATATATTATGTTATAATAATGTAACAAAGTTTGGCGAGTTGCTTGGCGAATATTTCAAAGTAAAGCTTTTCGCCAGTATAAATCTTTACATATATAAAAATAGAAATTATTTCTATTTAAAGTAATTAAAACTTTGATCGGAACAAATTATAATAAGTTTTAATTTTATTAGCTTAAAATAAATAAATATTTTAAAAGAAAATTTATCTAGAAAATAGTGTACTATACTCACCAATACTAAAATGATGTGCAGGTTCCTGTTATGGTAGTACATCAACTGCACTGAGATGGTTATTTCATCGTGTGAAAGTATTTTTAATGCTTTGATTTTAAAGAAAATGTTATTATTAAACTAAAAAACTGTTCCGTTTCGTCTATAAAAAAATTTCATCCGATCATCCTCTTCACCAACGTCGCCGCCATTTTTATTTACATTTGTATACGTCATCACATAAAATTGAAACGTCATAAAAGCAAACGCTCTGATTGGTTCATGAAAGAAATTGCCTGAACGGTTGCAGATATTTCGTGCAACCGTGATTTCTATATCACACGAGCAATTTTTGGAGAAATTTCACTTACAGTTGCACTTACACTTGCAGTTACACTTGCAGTTACACACATTTTCTCTCGTGTAATATAGCCATTAAGTCATTCTCCTAAAGTTTCGAAATGATTTTTTCATTTTGAGCAAAGCGATTTTCCTAAAAGCATGTGAAAAACTAGCACTCATCTTTAGAGTGAGATAAAAGCGTGAAGGTAATCAGTTAGGGAAATTTGATAATAAAGATCAACGTTCGACAATGAAGGTCATGTTTATGTCTGTCTATCTTTTTATAGATTACAATATTAAAAATTCAAATATTCTTTTAAACCTCTTCAAAAAAAACTTATTATTTTCCTGGCTCTTGTGAATCAAGTTGAACCTAATTGCATGTGAAGTTGTGGTCGCTATTTTCGTAAATTACGTGGGTATGTTTTCTTTTTCTTTTATTTTTAAATCACCCCTTTTTTTTTTAAAAAAAAAAATTTGGTTCTTTAAAACAGACAGACGCTTTTCGAAAACTCTTTTAAAAAGGAAACGTTAATTTAAAATAATTCTGCCGTAGAAAACTAAAATTATTTGCTTAGTGTTACGAATCATATTTTTTTAAGTGCGCCTCTAATGAAGAAGTAAAAAATTACCTATTCTTTTAAATTTTCAGTTCAAAAAATCTCATGATCATTTTTTACAAATTATTATAAGCTACATATTACAATAATTTTATATAATTTCTTAAATTCATTACAGAGTGTGATTGCTAATTATTAAGACATAAAAAATTTTAAGTTTTCGAATGGTAACTTTTAATGTCTACTCAAATTATGTTTGAAAAAAACAACAACAACAACATACAATACAGAATGTGTTATAAAATAGGAAGAAATAAATGAAAAGTAATTTTATTCGTTAGTGATATGTTACGATAATCCAGGTCCAGATTTAGAAATCCGGGAGCTCTAGGACAGGACAGAACTGTTGGGGGTTCTATTAGTCCTCAAATTTACATGTTGTTAATTTACGAAATGCTTTTAAACTTTTTATAACAGAAGTAAATGATAATATATTTGTAAATTTGTGTGTATGTTTAGTTTAATTTTTGTTACTCAAAATTTTAACAGACAATTCTTAAAGAGAATACACACACACAAAATATCTGCAAATATCTGTATGCCTCTCACAACTTGCTTATATCATTATAACAATTCAAATTCAAAATGGTTTTTATTACTCTTGATTTAAGTTTTTTTCTTTAAATTTTTTTTAATTTAAAAGTTCAAATTTATATTTAGTCTAATCTCATCTCTATTTTTGTTTCTCTTTTGACAGTTACTCAAACATGGAGTTAATAAATGAAGAAATTAAGAGAGAGAAATTTTCTTAAAATAGGATAAATATAATCATAATTTAAAGCAAAAAAATTTTAAATTACAATAGAAATAACTTTTAAACAAATTGAAATTAAAAAAAAAAAAACTTTTGTAAATTGTGTGAAAAAATGGCTTACTTTAACACATCAAATTTCAATTCTGTAGTTGCAATCCTACAGACTGCAAAGCGGCCCACAGTGCATTTTTAACTACAAAGTTACTTAATAATTCTCTAACAAATTATCAAATTTTAATGCTTTTTACTCTATCTTCGAACTTGCTTATGCGATTTTTTAATATAGAGAGATAGTTTATTTCTGAATTCCCAAACTTTTCCAAACCACGCCACCATCAAATCACGCGAGAATTTAAATTGTCGATATTCCAGTTATATTTGTCTGTGGCATAGTATTTATTATAATACTTATTGCTTCATATCATTAAGACAAGGAAACATAAATTTTGGAAGTGGCGAGAATATAAACACAGTTTCTAAATACCATACTAAAAAAACTCTCAATAATTTTATGCGATAAAAAGCATTAATTATAATATTGTAAGTAATAATAAATCTAGGAGAAAAGGTAAGAGAAACTTGTACTTAAATTTGAAAGTATTGAGAATTTGTTTGAGCGAAAGGTGAGCTTGGTGTTCTGGAAGTAACTTTTTGAATTGTAGAACAGAACTTGATGTATCTACATTACACAATTTTTTCGATATTTATTTTCCAGCAATGTTTGCTTTATAGCTACAGCTGAAAACTCAGCTTTGCAAACCTTTTCCTTTTAGGACAACCCAGGTTACTCAATTTCTTACATACATTTAAAGCCTTATTATTACTACCTTACTCTTTTTTTCTTTCGAAAAGCCACAAGATTACTATCAAAGGACTAATTAAATGAGAACAACCAAAGGACCTGCAATTATGACCATCCTGTGTTCCGTGGCACAAAAGTTTGGGAGCCTCTACTTTAAGTTGTAGTAGCCTTAGAAGAAATGTGGTGACGTAACTATTTCTGAATTGTGGCATTTCCGGTTATAAAATCACAAAACCTTTTCGAATTTTAAAATTAATTGAATTGCGTTTTGTATTGTCCTCGAATGAAAGTTGTGTTAGAATATTATTTATATATTCGGAGGGGCTATGACGTCGTGAGTTTGATCTCTGCCGGCAGACGACTCCAAATGGGCGCGAAATCTGTCTGGTGCAAGATGGATGGATGGTGTGTGAATGTGTCCTCCCTGTAAAACGGGATATGACGTATGTATGTCTCTGGATCATCCTTAGGAATGTTTCTCTTACTGTCACCATTTGCCCATTGTGCAGCCCTAGTGCGAAGTAAATTAAAACTATCATATCGTACCGATATATACTCTGTGATGCTTCTCTGTTCTGAAGGTTAAAATTCTTTCACAATCAAAGAATCAAAAAACTTAAATTCTTTTCACTGAGGAACATTACTTTTTTGTAAGAGAGTGTAAGTTGTAGTTGTGTAGGAAAAAAGATCTTTGCTTTGTTAACATTTAAAATTTATACATAGTGTTCTTCAACATTTTATCAGCATTTAATTGGGTATAATATGAAAAAAAACACAACTACTTCGATTTAGTAGGAACAACATATGACGCAATGCTAAACGAATGGAATTTAGTTGTTGTTTATTTAGTTATTGTTATTAGTAGTTGTTGTTATTTGTTTTAGTTGTTGTTGTTTATTTAGTTGTATTTAGTTTCAATAACTTTTCTTTACAATGCAATAAAATCTCGCGAGCAGCTATTTAAACGATCGAACACTTCGATTGTTTATTTGTGGCTTGAAGTTAGGCTCGCAGAAAATGCCGTTCATGGGTTAAATTTAGTAGGAACAACACAACCTGTGACGTAGGCTATATTATACCCAATTCAAAACATTAAAGAATCAGCTATAATTTCATAGTAAAAAATTACAAATGCTCCTCTCTTTAAAAGTTTTACCAAATTTAGGTTCGTAAAACTAAATCCTATAAAAAAACTTAAAAACACTTTTGCTGTATCAAATCACACCGTATTTAAATCACATTTGAATTAAATTGATCCTTTTCTGACTATTCACTGAATCTTTTAATGTCAGTAAGAGGAAAAGAAAAAATATTTTTAGCATGTGTAATGGAAATAATTTATCAACATTCATTTCTTTTAACTTTTATCAATGGTTTGTTCGGTAATTAATAAGTTTTATTTAATTTGGAAACTAAACAGTGAGAGTTGATAAGAAAAAGTGAAAGCTTAGTAATCCATCTGTATTTAACATTATGCTGAATACAATAGCAAGATTATACTCTTTAGAGATCGAAAGCTTTGTGACAGACTTCGGTACGAAATTTTTAAGGATTTTTAACTTTTTGTGATGAAACTAACTTTTTATTAACAGTTTACATAATTTTTAATTTTATTTAGGTATTCAAATAGTAGCTAAAGTGACTTCATTAGTACGTTAAATCGTACTTAACCATTTCCATCCTAGTTCTTGGGAACATAACTTTGATAATTCTTCTACATTCCAATTTATTTGGATGGTAACTTTTCTAGTTATTACTTTATTTATAAAAGATTTGCTAAAATATGCTTAGAAAAATATTTTTACATATTGGCAAGAGCATAACGTCTTTTTAACAAGATACCCACTTAATTTCAGAAAAAAATTCCCTAACTTTTTCAGGTAAATTACAACTAAAATTAATACCATATTTTATCTATATCATTCAATTTTTCATCAGAAAAATTTGATTATTTTATTTGTAATGGCAAATATTAGATTTTCTGTGCAAAAAATAAATAATATAATTAAATGAGGATGGGAACATTTCAGTTAAACTAAAATGCAAAATTTTTGCAGCAAATAATTGTAATAGATTTAGAATTGTTTAACTCGGTTCTCAATAACTGACAACTGTTACTGATAATTTTAAGACTGGTTATTTTCCAGGTATAAAGTAGAATTTCTCCAGGATTTTGTGAAAAAAATTGCAACTTGCCCTGACTATTCCCTGCTTCTTGAAGTTAAAATAAAACTCCCTGACAATGTCAGGTTTTCCCTGTTTTAATCGTAATTTACAAATGAACTGAATGCAATTTAATTGTAAGAAAAAACATAATATTTAACTTGCTTTAATATAACGTTATATGCATGTGTAACACAGCTTTAAATATCACATTAAGTCATCAATGATAATTATCGAAAATATGTACTTTCATGTCAGCAAAATTATGCAGGTCTCAGCTTTTAATTCTTTACCACTTTATAAAAGGTCTTCTCGAAGTGGAGCAGTTAGCATCCTTGCAAAAAGAATTGGTGCCTGAAAGCTATGATGCAACTGCAAAGGGTTAAGACTTTTAACATAAAATGTGAGAATGCATTAGTGAATAAGACAACTAAATTACAGGAAAAAAAATATATTTTATTGTATATGTTTCCTTATACATATATTCTTTATGTGTTCACTCTAGATAGTAGAATATTTAAGTTTTCTATAGTGTTTTTAGACGCACCTTTTTCAGCTCATAGAGCATAAACTGAAAAAACGAGAAGAACGTAGAGCTTGATTTACTGTACATAACATTGAAAACAAAGTGACTCTTAAATAAAAAGTCAATTGCTCTTATGGAGCAAGTGTCTACATCTACAACCATCTTATCCAATATAAGAAAAAACTTCAAATCCTATGTTTTCTGTTCCATTTCACAGATGAGCTGGGTAGTCAATTTTATTTAGCTCCTCATCAAAATTCATATTTTCCTGAAGAAATTTTTTTTATATACATTATGTAGACAATTTACTAATTTTGGTACATTCTTTTTCTAATAAACTGACAAATTAATGTTTTTCCCCTTTTCCCACAGGTAACTGTTTCAGTTACAAATTCGAAAGACTTTAAAAATCTTAAACATTTTTGTAAACTTGAAAAAGGCTTTTATAGCATATCTTTTATTCAAGAAATAAATTATAAAATAAAATTTATATCATTATTAAAATTCAACTACCAAACAAGACAATAAGTCAGAAAAATGCATTTTATATACACCACATTATTCACTCCTTTCACTTTAGTATATGAAACACACTATTATTTATTTATTTATTTCTGTTTACTCACTGAGAGGAGAAAAAAGATTAAAATTTGCCATTGAACACATTTCAAAAAACTTGACTCAATATATATATATATATATATATATATATATATATATATATATATATATATATATATATATATATATATATATATATATATATATATATATATATATATATATATATATATATATATATATATATATATATATATATATATATATATATATATATATATATATATATATATATATATATATATATATATATATATATATATATACGAAAATTAAATACTTTTGTATTTTAAAACTCTTTCGTTTTCATAAAATGACTATGTTAAAGAATAAGCGTAGAGAGATTCTATTTTGGGAATTCAAGGCTGAAAACATACCATTGAAATATAATTGGATTTATATTTCAAAGGAAGAGTTATTTTTAGAATCTTTTCCTCTTTCACTTCCATATTAGGAAGCAGTAAATGATTTTCCTTAATGGGTAAGGTTACAAGGAATGTACGAAGTGTGCCTTTTTACCTCAAATCTGTGTTGGTATAAAGCGTAGAAACACTAGTTTTGCGTGTCCTTTTCATCATGATGTGATCCTGATAAGCTGTTCCGGAATTGTCAGAAGTCTTGTCCATCCCCCTCCCGTGCGGAGTGTGGATGTGAACCGTTATCAATACCAGCCTACCTTTAAATAAACCTGTTTAGAACGTATGATGGCTTACGACTGCATTATTTTAAGCTAAATACAACACTGATAACAGAGATGTAGTCCTGTTATTACACACACACACACACACACACACACACATATATATATTTATATATATATATATATATATATATATATATATATATATATATATATATATATATATATATATATATATATATATATATATATATATATATATATATATATATATTTATATATATATATATATATATATATATATATATATAGTCTTACTTTTTTTAGCTATGACTTTTAAAATTTGAAAAAGAAATTGTTTAAAACTGTGCAAAATATAAGAAATTAAAATTGTTCTTTTATACAGGGCATGCGTGGAAAAAAACTAAAAAAATTTTTTTCCTATTTTTAGAGGGAATCGTCTAAATTTTAATTTATTTTCAATTTAATGAGAAAGAGAGTGCTCTTTGATTTCATAAAAATTCATATATCATACTACAAATAAGTTAATTTCATCAACATTCAGATTTTTTTCTTGATTCGCCTTGAATTTAAATCCTTTTTCAGTTATCGAAATAAATTTAAGGAAGGAAGTCTCTGTTGTTTCAATCATATGATTTAACCGTAGTGGTAATCCTTCGGTCACGAAATATTACCTTTTTATGTATAGTCGAAATAACTATACTATTAAAAACCTAGAGAAGTGGCATATTTACAGTTTTGCCCCTTCACTATATAATTAATAGGAGAATCTATTAAATATGCTTACGCCAGGAAATCTCACTACATATTCTGAAGGGAACTTGTTCTGAATCTGAATACTATGTGAGAACTGGAATATAAGAACAAAATTATTTTTAATAAATGATATAAAATACAGGGAATCTATAAATAGAGTTTACCGGCCAGGTGGCGTAGCGTGCCTGGCTGTGATGCCAGTGGCAGCGGAATCGAATCCCGCTCAGCAGGGCGAGGATCTTTCCCTCTCTGTATGCGTTGTTATCTGTTGCGTGCTGTGTGAATGTGGCTCCCCCTATGGGCTGGTATCTGTGACTGTATGGCGTGGGTAATGTTGCTCGCCTCCGAGACATAGGTTCACAGCTGTTTCTGCTGTTAAAGGGGAAAAAATGGAGCTATTTCGCACGTGGTTGAAAATAGCGTTAAAATAGTTTACATGCATTAATTCATACAAAATTTTACAATAGTTACGAGTACAGATGTACTCGTAATACAGTAAAAGTGTAATTTAATTAATGAATTACACTTTTTGAAGATCTCTTCCTTTCATAGCGAAATTTTACGTTAATAATTTTATATCCAAGCAGTCAATCCAAATTTTTAAAAAACATTTTAAGCAAATTCAAAAAAGTAAAAACATATGTTTTTATTTATTTAGGAGCTCAATAAATTTCCTTTAACTATGTTACGGAGAATGACTGAATGTCGTCTTTCACTGGTGAATGTCAACAGTCGACTAGTCGCTTTGGTGAATGTCCGAAGTATTTGTTATGTCCAATTAGATTATTAATTTATTCGTTGATATTATTATATTTATTCGATATTTTAATATCTGCTGAGGATAGATTTGTTCTGAGAACTGTGCAGTGGCACCTGACCTTAAAAAATGGTGAACCGGGAAAATGTAAAATGGGCAGTGACACTGAACCTTAAAAAAACACCAGTGTAAGGTATACCGAGCAAAAGTATATCGGACAGTGACATTTATCTAGACCTAGTATATATTTTGGACATTTACCAAAGTGACTATGTGAATATCAACATTTACCCGTGGAAGTCGACAACCAATGTCGGTCATTCGCAGTAACTATATTTTGTAAATTATCTGTTCTATAGAAAATTATACACAATTTATATAGCTATCGAGAATTATATAAAATTAGATACAGCAATATATACCGATGAAAGTTATGAGTGTGCTTATACAATAACTATTTAATGGATATTATGCAATTGAAACCTTAATTTATTTCAGGAACAACAACAATGATGGCTTCAACAGCAGAAATCGTATCGAAACGACCGTTTTTTGTGAAAATGGATGGTATCATATATCCTGGTGTCTTTTCACCCAAATGCTTCCGTGAAGCTTTAGATTACAAACCTCAAGCAGAGGACGTATTTATCGTGACTTATCCAAAATGTGGGACAACCTGGATGCAAAATGTAGCTCTTTACATTTTTCGCAAAGGAAAAAAGCTCGAAGATATGTCTCAGTTTCTGAAGTATTGCCCAAGTCTAGATATGTGTGGCAAGGAGGGCATTGAAAAGATGCCAAAACCTGGTGCGTTTAAAACTCATCTTCCTTACACCCATATGCCATATTCCTCTGAGGCTAAATACATTTTTGTTGCCCGCAATCCCAAAGACTGCGCCGTGTCTCTCTTTCATCACACACGAAATCATTTTGGATTTAGGTACTGGGATGGCGAGTTTGATGAATTTTTCGAACTTTTTATGGCTGGTCAAGTGGAGTACGGTGACTACTTTGATCATTTGCTGTCTTGGTACCCTCATCGAAATGACCCCAATCTCTACCACACTACTTACGAAGATATGAAGAAAGATATAAAGAAAGTTATTGTCGATTTGGCTAAATTCCTTGGTGACGAATTCATTGGCGCAATCGAAAAAGACAATTCAGTATTCAATAACATCGTGCATTTTAGCAGTTTCGAATACATGAAAAAAAATTTTGATGAAGTTTATACCTTAAAACCAAAAGAGGGGAAGATTCTTATGGAACCGAAAACTTATGAAGGTTTGCAGTATATTGAGCGATCAATCTCTGAAATGGATTTGCCAAAAGAGTTACCTAAATGGAATAGTGTCCGTAAAGGAATCGTTGGAGATTGGAAAAATGCTTTGACTGAAGAACAAGTTGAAAGCTTGGACAGGAAGTTCATGGAGAAGACTAAAGGAACAAGTATTCCGAATTGGTTTTCCATTTCATCAAACTGAGACTATCTACATATGTAAATGTTATTATCCCAAGTTATTACCCCAATAGTAATGACCCCAATCTCTACTACATCACTTACAAAAAAAAAAATTAAGAAAGATATAAAGAAATTAATTGTCGATTCTCGGAGATGGAATCATTGGCGCTATTGAAAGAGACAATTCAGATTTCAATAACGTAGTGAATTTCAGTAATTTTGAATGCATAAAAAAGAATTTTGATGAAGTTTATAACTAAAAATCAAAAGCAGGCGAGATACTTACGAAACCGAAAACTTATGAAGGTTTGCAGCATATTAGACAATTAATTTCTGAAATGGATTTGCTATTAATTTCTGAATGAAATTTATTAGTAAAGAAATCGTTGGAGATTGGAAAAAAGCTTTGATTAAAGAGCAGTTGAAAAACTGGACAGGAAACACATATTCCGAATAGGTTTTCCATTTCATAAAAATGGCGATAACTACATATGTAAATACTATTACAAATGTAAACGCTGTAAAAGTTATTAGAGCATAAATTTTTAAAGGAAAAAACTTTTATTTAAGTATAAAGATTAAAGAATATTATACATTTTTTAGTTGTTGTTGATTAGTTTTTACTAAGTACAATAAGAAAAAAAAATTACTGATTAATAAAATCAGATTAAGTAAACTATTTCACTAACTTATACAAGCTTTACACATTTCTTGCATTTTATAATGGTGATAGAAAATTTACGTTAATGCTAGTTGGAAATTACTTAACCATTCGCGATTGCAGCGAACTATAGGGGGCGTTGTTGTATGAGACGAATACCTGCGATTTCTATATGAACAGTCATTCAATTGGGTATAATATAGCCTACGTCACAGGTTGTGTTGTTCCTACTAAATTTAACCCATGAACGGCATTTTCTGTGAGCCTAACTTCAAGCCACAAATAAACAAACGAAGTGTTCGATCGTTTAAATAGCTGCTCGCCAGATTTTATTGCATTATAAAGAAAAGTTATTGAAACTAAATGCAACTAAATAAACAACAACAATTAAAACAAATAACAACAACTACTAATAATAATAACTAAATAAACAACAACTAAATTCCATTCGTTTAGCATTGCGTCATATGTTGTTCCTACTAAATCGAAGTAGTTGTGTTTTTTTCATATTATACCCAATTACTCTGGAGACGTCTTTAATGTAGCGGGTAGCATTGTAACGTTCCTTCTTTATTATGGCTTATTAAATTTAAAAAAGAAAAATGTCTGATATTCTTTCTTATGCAAGCGAAAACAAAATGGCATCTCTTTTGTTTTTATAGAGAAGGAACATCCAAAACATATCGGAAAAATATTTATAAATAAACAGAAAAAAATATGTAGGGGCATCCCGGGCAAGATGGACCGCTTAAGGAAACTTGGTTTGAAAAATAGTAACTAGAGCAATTTGATATCTTTCATATTGTAAACATATAGTGGGAACATTTCTTTTACATATCTTATACAGAAAATAGATAAATAATAAAGTTTAATAATAATAACTTAGTATAAACGGAAATAGATCATTGTCCCATCTTGCCCGGGCAAGATGGGACACATAATTATATTTCAAAAATCACAGAAATTAATGTTAGAATAAAGGAATAATCGACACAAAAATCTTCCTAAGTATCACAGTTACTGCATAAGAAGCGGCCAAAACCGGAATAAGCACTGCACGCTTCATGCGCCCATTCTAAGCAATCTGAACATTGAATCCAGTCTTCAGTAACAGTAAGTTATATTTGCTAGCTTATATTTTTTGTTGTTGTTAATATTACCTTATTTTTAATGCTTTTTGCCAAATCCGGAGAGCTTTATTTTACACTTTTATTCTACTTGGGCTGTCCCATCTTGCCCGGATAGTAAATTTTTTAAAAAATTTATCTGCAAATTTGTTTGAACAAAAAAATTTTTTTTAAATTTTCACTACTCATTATGTTTGTACAATAATACCACTACAGTGCCACAAATTTGAAAAATTTATTGCAATGTATTAAACAAATAATAACAGCATACAAACCTGGAAAAATATTTTAACACGTTATAAGAAAAACAAAACAATGCTTGCATTTCGGTAACACCTTGTGAACTGACCAAAAAACTTGTGCGTATTGAGAACAACAATATTTTTTCATTATGTGTTATTGGTGTCATTTCATTCGGATCATCTGAAAGGTAGGTGTGTGGTCTCCCATTGATGACACTTTCAGCTTCGCACAATAACGTGAGCATTTCTTCGTACGTCACGCAAGCCCTTCCCAAGCACTTTCGTAAAACTTCTTTGATACTACGGACCATTCTTTTCCACCATCCACCATACCATGGTGCGGTAGGTGGGCTAAAATGCCATTTGACGTTTTGCAAGTCAAATTGAGATTGCAATTCCTCCCAGTTCAATGACTGAAGGGCTCGTGCTGTTCCAGTGAAGTTCGTCCCGTTGTCCGAATACATTACCGAGCATCTCCCTCTTCTTGCAAAGAATCTTCTCATTGCTTGCCTGAATGCTTCGGACGACAATGATGTAACGAGCTTCAGAAGAATGGCTCTATACACCGCACAGGTAAATAAAACAATCCAAGCCTTGATACCTTGACGTAGTTGCATAGGCCCGGCCAAATTTACACCCGTGATTTGAAATGCAGAAATGCGTTTTGTTCTATCCATGGGTAGAGATGATGTATCTGGCTGTACTGGTTTACTTGAGTGACGCTTGCAGACCACGCATTTGCTTATGACTTCACGAACTACCCTCCGACCGCGAGGAACCCAGTAAAGCTCTCGAATGCGGTTCAGAGTTGTTTGAACACCACTGTGCATCATGGCTTTATGGACATGTTCAACGTACTGTCTCACGATAGGATGATCGGGTAATACTGTTGGTTTCTGGAATTCTTCTGGATCTTCACCCAAAACCAACTTAGTTTCAATCTTTAAGACTTCAGACTCTTCGTAAAATCGGATTGATTTCGAGTATTTTTTCCTTAAATCAGGAGCCTGTTCTTTTTGGACCAGTTTTATAACGGCAAGTTCTGCATTCTGTATTTCTGCACTTGTTAACTCGGATGCTACTCGTATAGACTTATTTATGGCATTGTTGACAAATCGCAACATCCAAGCTACCATTCGTATAATTTTGCTATAATTGGAGAAGTACAAAAGCTTTTTGCTGAAGTTTTCCTGTAAGTTGACATTGACACTGGAGATAACACATTTCTTTCTTTCAACCAAAGCTTCTTCAGACATTGTAATCTCAGTATTTGGTCAAGTGTTCTCCGCTTCCTTTAACCAGGAGGGCCCCTCCCACCATCGACTTTCTATCAATTCCTTTCAACCGCAAGAGCGAGACGGTAGGTCAGCCGGATTCATAGTTCCTGGTACAAATCTCCAACTGTTAACATCTGTGAGCTTTCGTATCTCTCTTACACGGTTACCGACGAAAATGTTCCATGGTTCTCCCTTTATTATCCAACTAAGGACAACCATTGAATCGACCCCAAAAAAAACCATTCTTAAAGGCCGTTGTATTGTTGTATTGCCTCAAGAGCGGTACAGTCCGCAAAAAAAAAAACGAATCACCCTGAATAACTTTCGTTCTAATGATCGGATTTTCACGAACTAAGTGTCAATCTTAATGGTTCCTGGGGGTGACCTCAAATATGTTAATTAATTAGTGCTAACTATTAATTAAGTTACGAAATCAGACACAAAAACGTACTTTCTCTGAATAAACATATAATTTTTTTTACATATTTGGAATCTAGACCCTTGAATTAGTGGGGGTAGACAAAATTTTAAAAAAATTGGGTGGTAAATTGGGCCGCAATAAATGTTTATATATTTGGCGATAGTCCAGAAAACCGCCAAAAAAAGTCGCCTGCGCAAATAAATATTTTAAGATAACCCATTGACTAATTCAAAAGAGGAGTGCTTAATTTTACTAGGTTGCTACGCAACCAAACTCTGATAGTAAAAAAATTGAAATAATGTTCAGTGATTGCTCGGAGGGGCTTAATTTATTGTTAATCGAAAATATCTCGAAGTTTCCAGGCCATAAACAATTTTTTTAGGGGATTTCTGTCCAAAAAGCAAAAAAAAATATTATTTTAATCTCCTTTGAAAAGTAAATTTGAATCAATTTATAAATTATTTATGATAGTTTTTAGAATTTAAATACATGAACTTTTTATCTGATATTGTTTAGATTACACTGTTTTTACTATATTTATTCGAGGATTTTATACTAAAATAAAATGAGCATAACTTATTATAGCTATATACAAAATTTTAGGGATAATCATTTTTACAGTTTTAATGGAGTCTTCTAGGCAAGAAAATTTGAAGAAAAAAAAAGTGCTTGAAAAATAAAATGTAGATTGTATAATAATTCTAATGCACATTCACAAGGCTTTCTATAATTTACGATATTTCTTTTTTCTATAACTCAAGGAATTGCTGAATGTTTAGTGGCATTTTAAAAAGATTGAAATATGTTATGTTTAAGAATAAGATATTGAAATAATATGTTGCAAATTGTAGGATTCATTGCTTAAAAAATCGCTTCACTCTACTAGATATTTAGGTTACATCGTTTCCTTTGGATAAAGATGATTAGCAAATAGCATCCTCATGTTTCGATACATTCTGAAACTTATACGTTCGCAAATTCACCATAAAATGTCGCACAGCATATTCTTCAATTACGATAAGCTACATTTACCACCAAATACTGCTACTATGGTTATTTTTGCTTTCTTATATATATCTGATGATCTCTTTTTAAACAGAGCTCGTAAGATCCTTAAGATACTGAAATGGGGGCACAAAAACTTAAGAGATAAAATATTTAATTTCATTAACTCAAAATATCTGGTGTCAAAATGTTAATTTTTAAGTTAAATATAACTTTTACAATATTGATGTTCTTACATTTTTAAAGACCATATGAATCCTGATAAAATATTAAAATGCATATGTTTACTTTAACTAGTGTAAAATCCTTATCAAAATAATGATCAAGACCCAAATGTAAAACAGTATAATTGACGATAAAAACTCAACTGGCTTCAAAACATATGAAGAGGGAAGTAAAAGTCGACATGTTTCGAGTTTTCAAATATACTCACCCTTTCTCAAGACTTGTCAGGCTTGGATAACTTGTGACTTTTATTATTGGACGCTCAAAACATGTCTATTTTTATTATCTTCTATTATTTTTTTAAATCAATGAAGTTTTTATATTTTCGATTCAGTTTCTTGGGATTATCCATTTAGTTACACAACATATTAAATTATCTCACTCGATATTAAAATAAGTTTTACATATGTTATAGGCACAGGTTCTTAGATTGAAAAAATAATAATTCACTACTTTGTAAAAAAATTAATGCAGTAAAAAAAAAAATGTTTTTTTTTTTTTGCTGCAAGCCTTAACATTTTAGTTTAAGGTCATAAAAAAATTCCGTTTACAATTGAAATTTCAAAAGTCGAATGTGAAAATGGAATGTGCCCTAGTACCAGGAATCGAAATTAAATAGTAACAAGGACAACTTTTTTAAACAAGTTAGCGTTTCCGTCCTACTCGAAGTTGTTTGAAAAGGTATTTTTTATATATCGATTCCAAAGTTTATTCTACATATATTTCAGGGTATACTTTCGGAGTATTTCGATCGAGTTTATTTTTACACCCTTATTTGCTTAAAATTATTAAATAATTTGCTTAAAATAAATTATTCAAGCTACATGATTTAATGCATTTATATTATTAAATAAATGGAATAAGCTTAGATAAATAATAAAAGTTAATTTTTCCCTCGTGTAATTTTCAAGGAATAATATGTTTCGATCAAACAGATTTCATTCTGGAAATAGCGAAATTATTGAGTAGGTCCCTTGGAGCAATATCATTCTTATCCTCTTTTGACGAAATATAGGAAAAATTAGTTTTCACAGTTTCTGTAAAAAGTAGTTTAGCCTACTTGCCACGTTTTTTTTTAAATTTTTTTTTATTAAAATAAGGTCGGAAATTGTGTATTGTGTGCACAGCTTCGGAATCCTTACAAATTTCAATTTTTAGTATTTCCTGATTAACAAAATAAGGCATTTTCCTGATAACAAATTATACTACAATAATATCTTGAAAATCATGCTAAAGTAAAAAATTAAACAAAATAGTTTAGTATATTATCAGAAAAAAAAATCTACTTGGTATCATAAAGAGTAAAAGATGTAATGAAATAATTAGTGAATCACACGTGGTCAGATAATTAAAAATTTAATTTCACAACTAAGATAGTAGGACGACATTTAAGATACTGAGATATTTTAAGACACTGAAAAAATTGGTTACGTATTCCACAGCTTTTTATGTTCAGTATCTTTATCCACTTTGTAGTGACTTATAAAACATCAACACTATTTTAGATAATCTAAGTTGAAGTCACAAGAAACAAAAAAAAGAAGACAATCAATAATTTATATTCTTTTTTCAAAAAAATAGTATGCTAAGTAAATAATCAGCTGTTTTGCATTAAATAATTTTAAACAGCTGAATGTTTTTAATTTCTTAACAAGGTTTTATTCTTAGCTAGCAGACAATAATTCTTTAAAAAAAACTTGACTATAATTTGAAAAGGAAACCTAAATTAAAGAAAATCTAAATTAAAGTTCTAAAAAAATTATTAGTATATTAATGAAGAAATAATAAACGTAAAATGGAAAAGAATAAGAATTTTACAATGTTAAAATTTTATTAAATAGTTGGTAAAATAGTTCTGCGATACACTTCCGGAAATTTCTTTTAAGATTAGGATGATATAGGGTAAACCAACAAATGAAGGAGCATTTCATAGATATTTCTTAGAAATAAGATTTTAAACGTTTTAATTTAGATTGATTGGTAAGAGTAGCTTACTACCTAACAATAGGAAGTCCTTTAACAATGCATTTAGTTATCTGGTCTTTGAGTCTTCTCTGGAAAAAGTTTTGAATTTGTTAGTATCTGTTCAACGCCTTGTTTCTTTGACAAAATTATAAGGTCAGTGTTTGTTGTTATCCGTTTAAACTACAATTAATTGCATATAATAATGCTTTTTCTTTTCATTGTGAAAAAAAGAATTCAAAATATGGTCATTGAAGTTACGTTTTATTTATTTTAAGCATCATAACATAAGCAAGTACTGAGATTAGGGGGTGTTTATTAACTGGATTACAGAACGATGAAAAACCAATGTATAAACAAGTGTTCCTTTACTGGGATTTTTTCAAGTTAATGAAAATAAAAGAAAAATTTTAATTTTCTTGTACCTTTTGTCATATTATAAATCAAAATTATGTTAAAAATAAAAAACTTCTAACCAGTGAAGGAACAGGCATGTTCCTTCACTGAGAATAGATTTCCCAGTGAATGAATAGTATGTGTGAAATATGATTTTACTTGGATAATTAGTAGTTCAGCGACATAGAGGACTCCTAAAATTCAGTTAAATGTTGTATGAATAGTTCCTATAACTATTTCATTTAAATATGCAAATTTAATTGCTAAATTTATTTAAAGAATTATAATAATAATTAATTTATTATTTATCTTTATAAATGTAGTGATTAGTTATTACATCATACCTTAGACTCCTTAATAAACTATGTTTATTAACTAAATATAACAACTAAATATAATAATAAAAGCTTGAATGGAATCTTTGCAGGATTTTGTGCCAATAATTAGCTAAATTATTATCCTATTGCCGTCTTTAATGTCCTAACGGGAAATGGTAGGAAAAATCCATTTAAAGACAATTATCTAGGTGAAAAATGGGTGAAGTTTTTTTAAGGTGACATCCACCGATAACTCAGTGCAATGCGAAGATAATTTCAAATGGCAAAACTTCCCTTAGAGAATAATATTCGAAATACTGGTTTTAAGAACTTCAGAGAATCTTTAGGAGGGAAGTAGCCCTGGCATCCTTTTATAAAGTGATTGCATTTACAATGCGAATGAAACAAGAGTTGAATACTGCCCTTAAACGGGAAAAATCTGCGGCCTTAAAAATTATAAAGATTTATATTCTAAAGTACCTAGGAAAGAAAAAGTACCTCCATTGGTAGTTTTTCCTTACAGAAGAATTCGTAGAGATATTACAGAATCAGTCCCTGCTACATATTTCATTGGAAAAAGCTATTCATGAAATGAAACGATGACCGCAGCAACATTTTACAAATATATTGCAAATGTTTCTACCCATGGCTAATTAAAAATGCAATCAAATTCCTAATTTTGCTTCTTCTGGATAGGTATAAGTCTCATATCAATTTGAAACTGAGCAAGTTTTGTTCCTCAAAACAAATTTTCTGGTTTAGTTTTCTACGTAATTCTTGGAAATCTCGTTAGATCTTGAAAACAAAAGAATTGTAAAACAATATGTCTAGAAAATTTTACATCCATTTTTAAATAAGATTTGAGGCATCAACTGATGAAGTTAAAATGCTTTTATGAAATGCGATATTTTTTCATTCGATGTAGAAAACGTTGACTGTAACAAATGCATGCAAAACAGACACCAAGAGTTAATGAGCAAGACAACTTATCAACAAAACACACGCTATTTCTTCAGAAGCTTGAGAAGGAAATCTCACAAGTTATGTTGCAAATTTTTAAAGGAACATTGACAGAAAAGTTTAATCTCCCAAATATCCAATAGCCTGCGCTTTTCTCAATATTGAAGAATTTATTTCAAAAAGAACAATTGTATAATAAAATTTTGTCTCTGAAGCTGAGACAACTAACATTAATAATGAAAGTATCTTGAAAACCGATTTTGAGATAAGTCCTCTTGAGGCATTGTTAGTTGCAAAAACGATTGGTTTCATAAGTAACTACTAGATATAAGTCAATGAGAGATGGGTTTTACTCAAACTTCGAAACTCCTTTTTCTCATTTATTATCCAGTGAGGAATTCTGGAAATGGAACTGGAAAATCAAAAGAAATTTCGAAGATACATTTACATTGGCCAAAAATTTGGAAAAAAGAGGAAGGTTAAATCAAAAGAAAAAGAAATAAATTACTCATGACGAAGAGAAAAAAAATACTTAAAAAGATTTTAAAAAAAAGCTTAAAAAATATGAGGAAAAGATTAAATAAAAAAATGATCGAATTATAATAATAATAAAAACATCATCAGATTACACAATGATAAACATTCATAATTTAGAACGGACTATTAAACTGTGAGAAAAAAATGAAAAACATTTTTTTAAAATTATGTATTCAAACATATTTTACTTTCCATTCCATGACTGAAAAAAAAGTAAAATTTTCCACATTAACTATGGTTATATGTCGTAATTCCAAGAAAAATCTTGTTTTTAGACATTTGTGTGACCTATGGATTCCTAACGAGCATCAAACATTATCAAAATTAAGTGTTCATTCTCTGGAAAATTTAGTGTTTATTCACTGGTAAGAACTGTTCCTTCACTTGGTCATCTTACTACTTATTATTTAAACCACCAAAAGCTTAAAACAATATTATGTAAGTTATCTAACTATTTTTACATAATTTGCATTTAATAACAAATATGTCGAAACCATCATTTAGCTAAAATTACAAATTTTGAAATTTTTATGAATTTTTTTTAAAGGCAAGCTAAGCTTAAGGGTTTCCTTAATTGTTTAGTTTACCCTATAAGATGTTGAGAAATTTGCGATGTTGTGAGAGATGTTTAAAAATGCTGACTACGTATTTTTATTAATATTTATAAAATATATATTCAAGAAATTGATAAATATATTATTCCAAATCTATGCATACGTATGTATATTATTGAAATTGTATCAGTTATTGAAAAACAAAATAAGAAAAATAAAAAATAATCACATTAAATAAGCACAATCTGGTGTATTCTATCAGAAGCACGCTTTTTTAAAACTAGACATTTGTTGAATAAAGTGTTTTTTATTCAAAATTCTTTACTAAATTGCAAATAAATTATTAAATGACTAAAAAAGAAACATCGTATTTTATAGTGTGAAAGAAATAAAAATAAAAAGATTAGCAAACGATTATTAGCGAAAAAAATATGAATGAAATTTTACGCTACGCGCGCGAAGTCAAGTTCCTCCCAAGTTTATCACATTTTAATATTAATCGCCCCAATTAGTTATTTCTTTATTGTCGCCAAATTATTTTTTTAAAAATAATTAATTTTAATTTTTCTCAGCTTCTAATAAATAAAAACAGTTGAAACTTTAGATTTTTCAATTGAAAAATATGTAGATTAATATGGTATAAAAAAATTCATACCTTATAATTCAATATTTTTTCATCCTCACTTTAATTAAATAATAAAAAATAATAAATAATTATTAAAAATTATTTTTTGCAAGAAATTATCTTTGGGTAAGTGAGTTTTATGAGTGGGTGCAATTTTTTTTGAATTGCTTCATTAGTTTTGAAAATATGACTGAAAACGCAAAAAGCGAAATTAACATTAAGGGGTACGAACTTTGAATCGCTCTCCTGACCAAACTATGGGGACCACATTTCCCAGATTGCGGCTACCCCCTATATTTTGAAGATAAGAAATCCAAATATGTAAAAAAAAATGCATGTTTATTCAGAGAAAGTACGTTTTTGTGTCTGATTTCGTAACTTAATTAATAGTTAGCACTAATTAATTAGCATATTTGAGGTCACCCCCAGGAACCATTGAGATTGACACTTAGTTCGTGAAAATCCGATCATTAGAACGAAAGTTATTCAGGGTGATTCGTTTTTTTTTTTGCGGACTGTACATGCTAATCTTGCACCCATTGCGGCTCCAAGTAATTCTAAGCGGGGAATTGTTGGTCTCCTCATTGGGGCTACTCTGGCTTTGGCAGAAATTAACTGGATAGACGTGTCTGTGTCTTTTTCAGTACGTAAGTATACACAGCAAGCATAAGCGTCTGCAGAAGCATCAGTAAAGACATGCAAGCTAGTGCTCTCAATAGATCCTTGCATCAATTGTCGAGGTATTCTGCACTGTTCTATGAGATCAACATGTTCCGCTCAGTTCTTATATCGTTGCTGAATATCTGGAGGCAATTCTTCGTCTCAGCTTATCTTGTTTTTCCAAGCTTCTCGAAGCAATAATTTTGTTAATAATGCTGCAGGTGATGTAATTCCAATTGGGTCGTATATGCTGTTGACAATAGAAAGAAGTTTTCTCTCTGAAACGACTTTATCTTCTGAGAAAAACAATTGACTACCAACACAATAGAGTTCCTCCGTATACGTATTCCATTTTAGTCCAAGTACATTCTGGTCTTGTATTCCATTGAAGGCCCAACATCTTAAATCGAAGGAACCTTTTCTCATTATTTCTATAGCTTGCGATTGCAGTTCTTCCCGTTCTTCGCAGGTATCCACACTCGTGACTAAGTTGCAGTGATTTGTGTTGAGACCCAGGTGGAATCCCGTATTGGCTTCACTACAGTTAATGCAGTTGCTCTTACTCTGACAGTCACATTTCTTATGCCCACAGTTGGCGCAGGCTTCTTCGTGCCGACAGTCTCGCGAGCCTGTTGTACCTATAACATCTCAGCGGCCTCAAATATTCACTGGCTTTGTAGGAGTGCCAGCCAAGGCTGACACGTCCTCTTTTGATTATTCTCGAGAAAGAATGAGGGTCGAGTCTAATGACCCAATGAGTGCCTTTTTTTTCTTTGAGAATAAGGTTTCTATCTCTGCTTCCTCAAATTCTTTATTTGCTGCTTTTAGTTTGGATGGTCCCGCAGTGGACTGATCGTTAAGACACGTTTCCCAGCAGATCACCGAAGTCAAGCATCACTGGTTGCGGTCAGTGTGCTGGTGGGTGACCACATGGATCAGTCTGCGTAGGGACCGAGGGTGTGCAGTATTGGTCCTCGTTAAACTGTGCTACTGTAAAGTGCTCGACTTCGCGTGCAGGTCGTTGGGCTACCGAAGCGGGGGTGCCATCCTCTCTACAGAGGATCAAAATTGTGATGGCATGTCTTAGGATCATCCTCAGGGATGTTTCCCAGACCATCGCCAATAGCCCATTGTGCAGCTCTAGTGCGACGTAAGTGAACTACAACAACAACAACAACTTTAGTTTGGATGCGTGATCCTCTTTTTCGTAGGTCTCTTCTATTCCATATGGAATCAATCTCGGCCTCCATCTCTTAACCAACTGGCAATTGAGATTTTCACTCCAATCGGCACTGTTAATTTCTCTGACTTTTTTTAGTGTGTCACTTTTCTTTTTAAGTTTCTTTTTAGTCACGTTTCTTTTTAAGTCTCCTCCATCTTTTTGATCCTCTTTACTCCGATTTTGAGTTCACTTGGGTTTAAATTCTCTTTTACGAGCTGTATCAGATCCTCATCGACACTCTCGTCATTCTTTTTAATTGTGGCGCAGAAATCTGCTGTCCAGACGAGCCATTTCTTTTGAGCACTTTCTTTTCTTTCTGTTGTTACGCTTTAATGCAATTTTCAGCGCCTCGTAGTGGAGCCCCTTCATATATACAATCATCTCATTCTGCCTGCTGATCAGGTCGCCGTATTCGAACATAATTGCCCACAGTTGTGAATTTCCGACCGAACTCAGTTTCTCGCCGTGTTTATCCATGAATCTACAGAACATCTCCCTCAGAAGCGCTCCAGAAGTCGCCCATTCCTTCTGACTGATCTCAAAAGAGTCATCAAAGCTTTACAGGAATCACCTCCTCTAAAACTGATCCAAGTCTAGAGCAATCTCAAGCAAAACACTTTTGCCTCATAAAAGCAGTTAAAAATCTAAATTCCAAGACTGCTTGCACCAATTTTCAATTGCAGTCTTCGGTCTACCGCACCCTCCGCCTGCGTTAGCCGTCCGAAGACGTTCACCCTCGAACCACAGTGAGGTGCAGAGCGGTTTGATTTTGCAACTATTTGATGTTCAATGATAGACCGTTTAAGAGTTTGACGCGGGGGAATAGACTCTGGGCCTTGTTCCACCGCGGGTATTTGCTACGCAAAGTATCTACCTGTGTTTGCTATTTTCAAACTCTAAAGGACTCGAGGGTATATTCTTTGGTTAAGCTACACTTACCTCTATGACAACATAAAATTATAGTTTGATTGCGTTAAATGAGTTTTGTAAGGCGAAACAAGTTTTTTCGGTGCGTTATATTTAGGAATAAAGTATTTTTTAGCTACAAAGGTAAAACATAATAAGAAAACCTAACATGCAACGTGCACACTTAGCGGCGTTGTGCCAAAACCTAGAAGAGAGAGATTTCTAGAACAGAAAGGTCTCAGTACGGGTTACCATAAACAAGCAATTTTCAGAAACTGCGCAGTTTACGTTCGTTACTAATTTGATCCGTGCTGAAGCCTTCTCTCAACTAGGAAGTGTTGGTTGTGCACGTTTCCGTCACTTTAGCGGAGCGGAGTGAAGTAACGAAAGGGTTAATCCTTTTGCACTTCGAGTACTTTAAAATGCTGTTTGAACTAATATGAGTACGAAATCATTTTAAAATTCATAATACAGTATTTTTTATATAAATTTTAAAATTATTAAAATAATATGATTATTAATCATGGAAATGTATTATTATTAATCATTAAAATATATTATGATCATTATTCATTGAAATATAATATTATTATTAATCATTAAAATATAATATGATTATTAATACATAATAACCTTACATAAATAACCTAAGTTGATGAGTGTAGTTAAAAAATAATTGGTGTTATAATACTGATAAACAATAAATAACAACAAATACTGATAAAAAACAACTTTGCTAATGTAGTTTGTTATGCGGATTTTAAATCTGAAAACCGTTTTGCTCTATTACGTCTGATTTTTAAGATATTGCAAAAATTAATTTTAATTGTATACCGATTAATTTAAAAATCTGTTTAAATTTCAGTAATTGTGATGAAATACTGTTTAAATTTTCTTATATTAAATTTTCTTATATTAAATTAGATGCAGTTAAAGTGTCATTCATTTGAAAGGTTTTCACTGATTAAATTGCATTAATTTTAATGAAATATTGTCAAACATTTTAGTATTTTTAATAGAATTTACTGGTATTGGAGACAATGGCTACATATTTTCGGCACAAACACTAAGAGGTTGTAAATTCCTTTGCAATGAGGATGTTTTATACTAGAAATACAGAAAAACGTTCTGGAAAAAAAAGCTACAGAAAAAACAAGAAAGGAAAAAGAGCATCGGAAAAAGCACATAACAATTACATAAATTTAATGACCGATTTCAGTCAGACTGTTAAATATGTATTAAATATTTATTCGAATGTAAATAGACATTTTTTAAAAAGTGATTAGCAAGGAAAGTTTAATTTGTAGCTATCGGAAGCGAACTATTAATGTAAATTCTGATTTCTACTAATTGTTCATCATGTAATTATACAATGCATTTAAATGTATCACTATGTTTAATGTATAAACTAACATTAGTTTCATAGGAGGCTGATTTTGTGATAAGTTAAAAATATTGACTAAAATTTAAAAAAAAAATTATCATACAATTTGAAGGTATTTTCATACAATATAAAGTATTATTACAACACAATTAGTGTAATTCTTGGAATTCAGAAAAATTATGGAGCTGACTAAGAGTCCAAAAAATATTGTTGAATAGTATAAAGTGCGTTAAATTACTTTCATAAACTTTAAAATAATTCTTGTATTTTAGTTAATTTAAAAAAAAAAACTAATTTCATGAATGTAGATATACACTTTAAATTCGTGCTTAATTCGTTCAAAGGTCCAGATGAAATTGGTCTTAAATTCATATAATTTTTCAAGCGACGTTACGTTTTTTTTTTTCTCGGTTTCTTCTCAGAACTTTTTTTTGAGATGTGCCCGGTTCGTTCAGGTATCAGTATGGCGGTACCCGATTAAGTGTGCCAACGTTGTTCCCACAGTAAGGACAGATAGTACAGAGAATGAAAGCGCATCCATGCCTGGATTCGAACCCAGTACCTTTCTGATGCGAGGTCATGTCACTGACAACTACACAGCCAGTCGCCGCGTACTTCGAATTAGCACAGTTTAATTGTCTCAGAAAATGTATTAGCTACTAAGACCTTCACAACTTTTTAAAATTTCTTTATCAGTGTCGTGTATTATTATGGTGTTTGACTAGTGTTTTATTATTTGTATAGTTTTATGCATCCACTTTTAAGGTGTAATGGAAAACTGATGCCCATTTCCCTTTCAGAGGTCCTTTCCCCTTCACCATTTGAGATGTTTCGGGGGGAAAGGTTGTTGATTTATGTTGTTCTAAGAAGTGTCAATTGAGATTATCATAATTGGCTGATAATTGCACCTTTTTTTCCATCAAAAATATTACTAAGTTTAATAATCAAAGAAAAATAACGTTTTCATTTTCAACAAATCAACTTTTTGGAAGCACGCATTTTACTATAACAGGCTTTTTTGGTTATAATCAAAGGTTACTATTTTATAAAAGTCTGATTGAAGTTAATTGGGAAAACATCAACGCACGGAATATCAGACAATAGCACTTAACCTCAAAAAGAAAATCAGTGCAGGGTAAGTATTCATCTGACAATGGCATCTAACCATAAAACAGCACTGTAGGAAATACTAGTCAAATGTATATACTGGGCAGTGGCACTTATTTAAAAAGAAAAAAACATCTGAGTAGGGAATATCGGTCCATGTTGCAAACATCGTTACATTTTTATCTTGATTAGTCATATTTTCATCAATAATAAGTTCCGATCTTAATAATAACCACGCCTGTAAAATCCTTATTCAACACACCCATGTTTTACTTAAGCTCCCCTTAAAGTTATAATTAAAAAAAACTTGGCCAGATTCCTAAAAAATAACGCTGCATTATATTTGGTATGTAAATTATATTTTGTAGCCAAACTAATTTGAATCGCCAAGAGTGAAATCACCACACCCAAACGAGAATAAAAAAGGAGTTCTTTCAATACCTCCAAGAAGAGGGAAGTACTCAGCATGGGTAACCGTAAAAAGAAATTTGAGAATTCCTTCAGTAGTCCAAAAGTAATGACACCTTTCATATTTTCCACCACACTGCAGTTTAGTAGCCCGAACATAGTAGCACATTCCTAATTTTTCCTCCTCTGCGCAGTTTATGTTCGTTGTATCGAACTACTTAATTGATCCGGACTAAGGTCTCTCATCTAGGAGGTGTTGATTCTTTTTCCCCCAACACCTGAAATGAAACTATTCTTGACTACCGCTTCAACTGAGAATGCCTGATCGGAATTTTATCTTTAGGTTCTTCTGCTTATTTTTCTAAGGGGAAAAAAAAATAAAACAATAATTTTTTTACGCTATCACAAGTATACAAGTACGTCACACTATATACAGGGTGATTCTAAAAAGATGGGCAAAATTTTAGGAAGTGATAGACAAGACGCAAAGGTGCTGGCGTATTTGGAAAGTTGTTTGATGCAAACGTGAAAACTCCATTCCTGTTGCGAGTTACTGCGCTGCGTTACTTGTCACCAAGCTTTCGGCCGCTGCACGGAAAGTTCGTGATATGCCCGGTGTGTCTCAGAATGTTCGCCTATCTTTTCTTCGCCGCTGTACTGCATGCATAGCCGCTGCCGGCCACTGCTTTGAACACTTATTGTAATCAAATGCCATTAAATTTGCTTTTATAACTTAACTTCATCACTCTTCGTGTGTTTTTGCCTCATATAAGAACATAAACTTTGACTCCCTCTAGCGGTTTTGCGTTTTGTTTTCGACCATGCATTCTTTGATAAAAATTGTTTGCTTGGGTGTGTACATCACTTCCAAAATTTTGCCCATCTTTTCAGAATCACCCTGTATATATATATATATATATATATATATATATATATATATATATATATATATATATATATATATATATATATATATATATATATATATATATATATATATATATATATATATATATATATATATATATATATATATATATATATATATATATATATATATATATATATATATATATATAGCAAATTACGTAATGAGCGCTGTATACAAAATTATTCATAATATTTTTTTTCTATTATAAAAAAATTCTAATTTAAATGTTGTGAATATTTTTACAATACAATTCAAAAAGCAAAATCTGAATAAAATTGTGAAATGAAAAGAATACGTAATTTTCTGAAAGTATTTATTAACAACAAAACGAAGTGTTCATAGTTAATAAATGGATCCACTTGTTATCCGGATATGTTATCAAGTAATACTCCTAAAGGATAATCCTTGCACCTGGAAATCCATTTTGCTGGTCCACGACGAGTGGCTACTTGAGTATCAAATATGTAACACCTGGTTCGAACCCCGCAGCAGTTCGGACCGGAAAAAGCATTGCATTCAGATCCAGGAGGCAGACAGTTGTCAGATCTGAAAAAAGGAACTGATTGACATTAAAGTAAACATTTGATGTCTTTTAAATTTTATTTCATTCTGATCTGAATAATAAAAAAGGAGAATTATTAATAAAACGTAAATGAAAAACGGTGAATAAAGGAATAAAATTATTGGTAACAAATTAAATTAATTGCTAGTCTACCGTCCCCTGAGATTCCGTGGTTCTATCCTCGACATTGCTAGAGACTTGCGATATACGTGTTCGTAAAATCTGTGGAATCGAAAGTGTAATGAAAGTCAGTCGCTGAGGAGTACCATGGGTACAAAGATCCAGATAAAAAATATTTTCCCCTTCAGATCTGTGTCAACATTAAGGAAGTGATTTCACGAATGAGGGGTGCTGCCATCTAACGGTGGGGTCCTGAACCAAGACGTACTTTCACCCATGCGCTGCTCTATTATCAAATGAAAAACACACACATTCCTGACTTAATTCGCTAAAAGCCACTGGCTGGCGAGCTTGGCTTGTCCAAGTGTCATTTTGTGTTTAATAACTCAGAAACTATTCGATCGATTTCGTTAACATTTCGTCTTCCCTCATTTCAAAATACATGATTTAAAATGATGTAAAAATGTGTATACTTTATAATACAAAATTTTTTTTTGACTATCATTGAATAAAATGACAAAAATTATGTAAATAATTATTAAAAATTATTTTTATCTAGAATTATCTATTAGAATTTTATATTTGTGTGTAAAAATTTTTCGATTTGCTTAAAAACTTCTTAAGATGTGACAAAATACTTTAAAAAATGAAGTTAATGTTAAGGGGCTCAAACCAGGGACCTAGATTGCGGCTGCATCCTATATTTTAATGGTTAAAAATCCAAATCCTTTGAAAATAAGCATGTTAATGAAATAATACGTTTTTGTTCCTGATTCCATTACTAAATTAATTTCAATTTTCAGTTTAAAAAATTTACTATTTAACATACTTGAAGTAAAATAGTAAAAGACTGTTTTTTTGTTTCGGTAAATCTCACCATTGGGACATTAAATATACATACATTTTTTAAACCTTAATAATTAGAAACCACATTATTTTAAGAATTAAATGATTTAGTGCTTATATCTTACATTAGTTCAAACAGCACTTTAAATTACTCGGAGTGTAAAGGATAAAGAGCAAAATTAAAGAACGACTTCTTATACCATTTGGAAACTCCACAAGAGTTTAAACTATACTCCTTCTAGTCCTACAATTCACACTTTTGCCTGCACGCTTTGAATGGATTATTAACGTGCAAAAGTTGTAATGATTTCTCGTAAATATTCATTTCGAATTTTATTAATGTATTTCTTGAAGTAATTAGGGTCACTAAAGACTTTTTAACGAAACTCTTTTTTATTTTTAAGATTTCCAACCATTTTTTTTCTTTAATATTCTCAGTCACAGACAACCCTTTGCACTCGGGGTACGTCCAACAATTTTTTTTTAAAAAAATGAACCCAACCACTAAAAGTTTATAAAATAAAACTCAGTATTTAAATACTGAAAATAGGCTAATAGTTAACTTCAATTTCTTACGCCCTATTATAAATAACTCATGATGAAAATAAATTCTAGATAAAGTAACACATGATGGAAAGGTAAACGGGGCCTAAATATCTCGAGTAACCGTTAGTCTGAACTGAACTGTATTAAACATCTGGGCACCTGAGGCCGCTTCCGGCTCTTTTCTAATTCATCTTTAGCCTGAACTTGGTGGTGTGTCGATGAGGTGGTGGAATGCAAATGGAGGATCATTGAGTTCTGACAGTATAGTTATATGCAGTAGGGTGGTAAGAGCATACAGTAAAAATATGAGGTATAACTTCATCTAAGCTGATGTGGTGAAAATGAGATTATGCTGTATATGCTGTTGATGTCGGGAATATGATGCATCACTGCAATAGTATGCTGCTATAGGTATCTTGTATGCAGTTAAATTTTCATATAGAAATATTTCATTGAAATTTTGCTGCAGAGCAAGAGGTGGCTTTTTCATAGAATTTGATATTTAATTTAGCTACATGATTGTCTATTGCATCTATTTTGAAAGAGATAAGGATTGACTTCAATATAATTCGTTAAAGTGTTGTGTTAACAGCGTCACTATAAGCACGCAGACACTTCTTCGAAACCAAGAATCATGCCTTATTATTACAGCTCGACAATAATTATCCGCTGTTCGGAGCAAAATTGCATGTCTGGGTTACAGTTGCATAGCTGCCATCTCTTCTAATTTTCTCGGAAGATTTTCTTTTTACATTTAAAGTGGTAGCGAAACTCATGTTATTTCATTGAACTTTTGGAATTATAATATTAATTATAAATGAGTTTGACAACCACTACAAATATATAAAAACGTAATATTCTTTACCCCAGCGAATTTCAAGCTGGTTAAAATATAAATATATTTTCGAGTAAGCTTGTTTTTCGGTAATTGTTTTACCACCACTTGGAAAATCCATTTTCGGAAAGAGTGAAAGTTGGTAGAGATGCAGTTTGTGTCGGAGAGAATCTCTTCCAAGTGAAAAGGGTTAATAACCATACTTAATAACATTTATTATTTTTTTTTTTTAAGAAAAAGATAAGATTGTACAGACCTTGCTGCCTCTTGTTCAGGTTCTAGGCTAAAATTAAAAAGGGTCTTGAGTATCTTAACTAAGAAGTCCAATTTGTCCATTTTATCTTGAATCGCTGGAAGAAAAAAAAACAGATGATGAATTATAAAATTTTCAACAAACAAGTGTAGATAATTTCTCTGATATTTAGCGCTCGCATCTCTGAACTATGTGTGGATTTTCTTCTCATAGCTACTGCTCTTTATATATGCTTCAAAAATAACAATTTGTTTTGTTTCCTTGTTTCTACATTGATTAACATTTGTTAACCTTAAACCATCCTAGCACATTTTTAATAAATATTTCATTAGAAATGAATAATTATTAAAGATTTTTTATGGAGAAAAAACTTACAACATGGCAGGACAGGGTTGGCAGCTAAGTTTTTGCCGTTTTTTCTTTTATTTAAAAGTCCTTTTTTTTAGGAAAAAAAAGTATATAATTAATCATTAATGTATTATTTCCTGTTACTTAAAACTTCTTCCACAGTTCGGCAAGATTTTCCATAAATCACTTTCGTGCAAAAGTTAGTTTAATCGTTCCTCATTTAACTCAACTGTGCGTCCAGAAAGAGGTGCGTCTTAGAGGACAAAATTTGAATTTTTAAACTTGGCATGCCAATCACGAGCAGTTCTTTCATCTATGGTACCCTCTCCATACACAGCACAAATATCACGAGCAGCTTTTATGATCTTAAAACCTTGATTAAAAGTAAAGAAGAAGATATTTTTCTTAATTTGGCACTTTATTTTAATGATCTGAAAATTTGCATAAGAGGACTTGAGAGAGAAATAGAACACAAATATTCCGGTAGAACAAAACCTTTTCCGAATGTTTTAAGACCTTAAATGACATTTGTAATGTTAAATTTATAAATGGCGAAATAAATAAATTGTCTACCCACCAATGTTTTATTTTGATGAAAATTTATAACCAAACTAAAATAACTTAACTATAAAACTAAAATAGATCACTGGTGGGATTGCGTAAGAACACCATTGCTACAACCATTTTTGAGAATTTAAAAAATAATAACGTCTGAAATTTCAAATAAGTAATTCTCTCCTATTATTCTTATAACTCATTATTTATTTATTAATTTTGATTTTTAAGTTTTCGCATGAACAGGTTATCCGATGATAATGCATGAAACATGCGTATGGAAAATTTGGAGCAGATTGTTTAAAAATGCTAGATTTCAACTTTTTTTTTGGGGGGGGGGGTTAATATAAATTTTAAGAATTTAGTCGCAGACGTAACAAAACTCATTGCGATATATTTAGGTGGTATAAAATATTTTAATTAGTCGTGAAATGGAAAATAGAACCTGTTTGTTAATTAATATAATTTCAGTTATATCACCATTATTCCCCCCCCCCAAAAAAAAACTTTTAAAGAAGATGCATTAAAGGGAAATAAATAATCTGATATCAAAGTTTACAGCAATTCTACAGTATATATCTTTTCAACTCTAAAACAACAGTAAAAACAAAACATAAGTGATTAACAGACATACAAATACACTCTCATTCAACTGTGCCAAGTCCCGCAGTGATCGTTAAGACACGGTTCCCAGCAGATCCCCGAAGTCAAGTATCACTGGCTGTGGTCAATGTGCGGGTGGGTGACCACTTGGATCAGTCTGCGTAGGGACCGAGGGTGTATGGTATGGGTCTTCGTTACACTGCTCTACCGTAAAGTACTCGACTTCGCGTGCAGGTCGTCGGGCTACCGAAGCGGGGGTGCCATCCCCTCTGCAGAGAATCAAAATTGCGATGTCTTCGGATCTTCCTCAGGGATGCTTCCCAGACCGTCGCCAATAGCCCATTGTGCAGCTCTAGCGCGATGTAAATGAACTACAACAACTAAACAGTATTATACAATTAAATAAGATATTTTTTGAGAATACATTTGTATCATCCATGTTGATTAAATCTGCTACACACATTTATATTAACATATAACATTTACTACTTTAATATTTAAGAATAATATGAATCACAACCAGATTTCCAAAGAATCTCAGAAATTTTTGTTGAAAAAAAATTCGTTATTTTATTGCGTTTCTGGAAACCATAGCATATTATTTTTGGAAGCAAATGTATTGATAGAAATTTTAATATCTTCGCTAAGAACTCTTCAGATGCTCAGAAGGTTGCGTATTTAAATTATGCCCGGGTCACCACAAATGTTAAGAGACTCTACCAGAAAACGCAAAAGAAAGAAAGAAAAGAAACACAGCAACTACAACATTAATCAACTATATCACTTACTGGTTATTTTACATTAGACTGAAAGTTTTTAAAAAATTATAATAGGAAAACGATTGAATTAAAAAAAGAAACACCTATGTATAAAATTATGTGCAACAGAAGTTTTTATCCCAAAGTTTCTGTTTCTTGTTCGAAAAGTTTTCAACAGATGCCGCTGCAAGTAGTAAAGAAAAGTTACAAAAAATCACGGCGCATTTTTTTGAAATTTTTCTCTGAAGAAAAATCCTACTACGCTATTTTAAAAATGTCCACCTGATAAAACTGTAGAAGGAACATTCTATGTCATTTGTTGGAAAATAGTTGAACTTAAATCAGATATTCTAGGAGAAGAAACGTATGCATTGTTGCATGAGTTTGTTATAAAAATTAATTCATTAACCTTAACAGCTTTCCTGCTATAACTTTTTGAAAATAGTCAGCTAATACAGGACAACCTGTATTTACAAAGTATAAAAGAAATAATCCTTCCCAAGAAAAATAATTAATTACCTTTTATCATTTCTTCCCCAATAACAGTTCCCTGATCGTTTCCTTCATCTTCACAGCGTATAACAGCGCACGAACTCAGGGCGAGGAAGAAATAAAACCAGAACATATTGATAATGGCAATTCTGAAAATAAATTTCGTCGATTTGAATTAAGGGGAGAAATTCAAACATTGTATTTTAAGTGATAAAATTGTACCAAATATTGTCTGCATTGGTACGAAGGTGGATATTAGTAACTAATTAATAAAACATTTATAATACTTACTTTCGGAAATTTGCAGACAATGCGATTTCTTGTAGTATTGGTGTTGTGCCATGCATACAGAACCTTTTTATAAAGCTAAAATCAAATCCCTCCATCTTTTTTCTTTCTTTTTTTTTTGCTGCTTATTTGATTGTCATAGAATGGAAAAATAAGTTTTCATGATCGCCAGCCGTTCTGTCGAGTTTATCATAATCAGTGACATAATAGATTTTTTTCTATATACAACTGTCGAAAAGTTACTCATTTTTATCAATGTACTTAAGACGCTGATTGACGAAGAATAATTCCATTGAATCAATGTAACGGTTAAAAACATGTTACTTTTTGCCAAAAAAAATATGTCAAGTTGTCATCCAAAAAATAATAATTGTTCTTGAAATTGAAATGCGATTTCAGATTGTCACAACAGAAAATTGTACAATGTTAGTTGATATCGTTGTAAAACATATTTTCCAGCCTCAAAAAAATACGTGATTTTTCATATGTGTTTTCTCTTTTAACTGTTCGAACTGCATTCGCAACTTCATCCGATATGCCAACCGGACTGTGTAATGGCCAGGGAGCTGACCTCACATCAGAATGGTCCTGGCTTCGAGTCCCCGGATAAGGAATGACGAGTGTCAATCAGGTGGACATAAGAAAAAAAAAACTTCATCTGTTATTTCATACAAATAGAATTTATAGCTAGTTTGGCAACACTTATTCAATAGATGTTACAAACCACTAGAAATTTAAAATGAATTGCTTTTGAACGTTTATTCTTTAAACAACAAAAAGCTAAAACCATGACCTCAAAATAGATGCAATAGACAAACATATAGCTAAATTAAATAATAAATTCTACGAAAAAGCCACCTCCTGCTCTACAGCAAATTTTAATGAAATATTCTTATGTGAAAATTTAACTGAAGACAAGATCATCAGACCAATAGCAGCATACTATTGCAGTGATGCATCATATTCCCGACATCAATAGCATATACATTACTTCATTTTCATCCTATCAGCTTAGTTAAAGTTCATACTTCTACAATATAGTCTTATCACCTTACTGCATATGATGACACAGTCATAACCTCAATGATCCACATGACTTCATTTGCATTCTACAACCTCATCGAAACACCACAGAGATCAAGCCAAAGATGAATGGGAAAAGGGCCGCAAGCGGCCTCAAGAGCCCAGATATTTTATACAGTTTAAGTTTAAACAGAAAGCTAAAGTATGTGCCGCTTCTTGTAGATCTTGTTAATGTCCTTCCTGGCTAAAATTTTCAATCAAAATTTGCAGTTAAAAGAAAGAAAATTAAGATTCTATAAATAATGCGGGATTCTTAGTCTCTTTTTTCTGTTTATTTTTTCATAGTTTCTTCCGAGTCAGAAGTTTATATGTATCAAGACGGAAAACAGCAAAAGCTGATAAGAAAAACATCTTATCCAATCTTATTTTCGGAAAGAGTAAAAAACATTAATAATTACCAAGATTTAATTTTTTTTTAATTATAATATATGTGTAACATGTAAAATAACAACTAAGTAGAATAAAAGGATCTTAAAGCTAAAACTAAAAAAGAATTATATTTTAATTGTAGACTAGCCTTTCTTAACAGATCAGAACATTGAATAATCTCTTACACATAATAGAAGAATCATTTAACGTATAAATTATCATTAATTAAGTAGAAATGCAAGCTTTATTTATTAATTAAATCCATATTGCTCAGTAAAATGTCGCAATGAAACCAAAATATCATTCAATTTAAAAAAAACATTTTGAGATTTTAATGCATCTTCATTCAATCCTATGATTATAACCTTAATAAAGAAATCTGGATATTATGGATAACATGAAAAAAATAATAATTTTATGCTGCATGTGAATAAAGTGCGCAAGTATTGTGAGAAAATGATCAAGTATTGAGAGAAATTTGCCTTCTTGGAGAAACTTTTGATAGAACTAACCCGCATTTGTGTTTCATAGAGGGAAACTACGAAAACCACCCACGGTCAGCATGACGGCAAGGGTACTCTAACCCATGAACTGTCTACCACTGAGGATATTTTACGTCAACGCTGTGGTCGGTGCGATCCGGGTGCGGAATTCGTATCGATCAGCCATGGCTGGGATTCTAACCCGGTTCACCTCGTTGGGAGGCAAACGCTCTGTTCCCTTAGCCTCATCGACTATGTGAACAGTATAGTAAATTTGATCGGGTTTGAATCCCATCCATGGCTGGTCGATTCAAATAGCGCACCCGGCTCGCCCCAACCACAGTGTAGTCATAAAATACCCTCAGTGGTAGACAGTTCATGGGTTAAAGTAACCTTGCCGTCAGGCTGACAGTGGGAGATTTTCGTAGATTACTTCTCCATGAAACACAAATGCTAATGGTTAGTTCCATCAAAATGTCTTCCATAATGGCAAGTTTCCCCCAATACATGATCCAGGAGTTCCCTTGTCTTTTGGGTTGGGATCGAAATTAAAGGTTACGGAGTTAAACTATAGTAGTCGCACACTCAAAATTAGGTCGGCTGTTCAGCGACGGTTTTAAAATAAAATCTAATAACGTAAAGTTACCAATAAATGCGAAAAATAAGAAGAATTCAATTTATTTTAAGCGATTTAATTGTGCAAATCTGCCACCCTCAGATATTCAAAATACCTAAGATTTTTGTGACCATGGAAGAGCGTTATAAGCAAAACATTAAGAATTGAAATTCACACATTCCTTAAATTATTTTTATTAAAGTAACTTTTTTATTATGAAAAATTTTAAAATAATAAATCGATCCAGCGTTTTAAAACAAACTGAGTGACTGATCTAAGTTTTTAAGAATATTATGCAAAAAGTTTTGCTGAAATCCTACCTGGTTTGCTTTCTTAGTCAACAAATTATCCGAAGTTTGTTTCGTCAAAGGGCTCGTCAATAAGAGCTGGATTTTTGTTGCGCTGCCGAATATTTTCGCGACACTGTCAGGAATGAATGGTTATTACCACCAGGTTATTAATTTGGCTCAACAGGCATTAATTTTTAAGCTTCTATCATTACACCGGCTACAGTATAGAATAGGGTACCCCTTGGATTGGGCACTGTAACTTGCAGCTTTTACTCTACATGGAATCATCCATTTTTCTATGATATTTATAGTGACACTTATTAGTGATTCTTCCTGTTTTCTGCAAGGACATAAAAAAAATAATAAGAGGGGAACCGCACCCTATTGTAAACTTTTACCCCTTACACCATTCAGTAACGATCCTATAAAAAATTTTCAAACGTCTTCACCCTGTTAAGCACAACACTGAATCTAGGATATCAATAAACAGGCTTTTGTCATTTTGTTTTCTTATACTTTAAAAAACACAGAAAAACCACCAACTTCAAAAAACGAACAAACAAACAAAAAAAAAACATTGAAATTTAATTTAAAATATCCATTTTAGCATGAATTAAGTTCTCGCCCTCGTATACACTTTGTTAAAAGAGTATCACACTTTTTCCTATTGTGATTTATCAGATCGGTCAATTTTTATTTCTTTAAAGGTTCTAAAAAGGAACTAACGATGAACTAGATAAACTAAGCTAAAAAAAATCACCCATCTGGAGGAGATAGTTTTTGAAAATGTGTGCAAAAATCTGTTGATTCATACATTATTAAATATGCAAGAGAAAATATTTTTTTTGCCTCGAGATCCCGAGATAGGAGACGAAAGCCCAAAAAGCAGGCAGGTCCGGTCAGTGTATGCTTTTGAGTTCTGTGCATTATTGCGTAGTACTGATTAATGAATTCTTGAAGTATTCAGCTGGCTGATTTCAATATCTCCGATATTTTTTAATATATTGCAACAGATGCAGTATAACTTGTTTATCAATTTGAACAAAGTAATACTTATTGTGACAACAAAAAGTATGTAAAAATTTAATGTTTATTTCATTTAGATGTCAAATATTTTTCGTGAACTAAGTATTCCATTTTTTTCTTCTTCTTTTCAATGTGTGGGTAACATTCCCCCCCCCCCCAACTAGCTGAGCCTTTAATGCCTATATATAGTCCAATATTTGTTCCCGTTTACTATATATGGGCATTTCAATATTTGTATTACAGTGGAGTGACGCTATAAATTCGGAGGCCATCTCATCAGCAATTTTAGGAGAGATGGCCACTTCAAGAATGGCCATCTCACTATCAAGGATTGTAGGGTCCTTAATAAAATTTAAAAATTAGTAGCAAATGTAAGAAAATACAACTTATTTAACCATCACACCCCCCTTAATATTTTCAAATAAATAAATCTTTACTCCTTTGCAAGTTAAGAAAATACCGTATAGGATTTAAGTAATCATCCGCGACTGTGTTTAGTTCCGTTATCAGATAACACAAACAAGCCTTCAAAACAATATAAAAACTTTTAAAAGCTAAACACGTCAGACAGAAATTTAATTTGTGCCATCTTTACGACATATATCATGGAATTATTTTTTTTAAAAAAGCTATGGTTTCGTAGTCTTGCTGGAATCCTAGATGTGGCGACAAATTTATATAAATAAAGAGAATATTCCTTCATGAAAAAAGAAAAACTATGTGATGTTGCAACAGCGTTGGATTTGATTGGACCACTAAAAATAGCGCATCTTATGATCATCATTAAAATGGTTTGAATGCCATGCTCTCAACAAATCAAATGCAATATAAAGAATTATTACTTTTGTTTCTCAGTCGGAAAAAAGAGAATAAGCCATATTTATTAATCTTTTATAGGTTTTTTTGAATGCTAACAGGAAAGCTTATATTTTCTTAACTAGCAATGGAGTATAATTACGAAATCTGTGGGTTCGTTGGTGGTTTTCAATTGGTTTTGTTTCGTAAGTTTAAGATGGGAGCTAATAAAAAGAAATTTTAGCCATTTTTTTGAGGACTATATTACAGACTCAACTCAACTTATTTTATTTTATAACCGTCGTTGAACAGCCGACCCAACTTGTGGGTTCACGACTACCAATGTTCAACTCCGTAGCCTTGTAATTTTGAACCTAATCTAGAAGACAAGGGAACTCCTGGATCAAGTATTGGGAGAAATTGGCCTTCGTGGAGGACTTTTTGATGGAACCAACCTGCATTCACGTTACATGGAGAGGAAAACCACGAGAACCTTCCACAGTGAGCCGGACGGTAAGGGGACTCTAACCCATGATCCATCTATCACTGAGGATATTTCACGTCAGAACAGTGGTCGGTGCAAAGCGGATTCATTTCGACCAGCCATAGCCGGGATTCGAACCCGGTTCACCTTATTGGAAGGCGAACGCTCTATCCCCTGAGCCATCGCGGCTCGGGGGATACCTAACATATTATCCGATAGAACCCTATAACATACACAATGGAACCATATATATTATTCGATTCTACACTCAGAATTTGATGATTATAAACATTTACGTAGCACGAGGGGGGAGGGACACAAATTTTTTGTTTTTAGTAAACTGATAGTTTATTTATTTTTATGTATTTAACATTTAATTTTCATATGTATGTATATTTATAAACAAATATATGCTTAAAACAGATTAACAGCACCCCCTCAAGCTACGCCTATGAATAGCAGCGTGATAGCTACGGAGAATACATAACCACAATTAAAAATGGTGACCGGATGAGACTGCATGCAATGGCTCCACGAAACACGCACAAACCTTCACAAAAATGTAGTTCAAGTTTTTTGTCCGAAAGTGAGAGATTAAATCTGTAAACTAGATTTTGTTTATCATATTCTTTTTATTTTCCTAGATAAAATGCCTTCCTTCCAGCTTATTGTAAGTTTTTCACGGCTAACTGTATGAAATGTGTCATTTTTCCATATTTGAACCTTACTGTATAAGATGGCCATCTCACTTCTACGTTAACATTTTCGAGACAGGCGAGTCATTCTCAGTGTGTCGATAATCAGGGTCAAAAAGATAAAACTATTTTTATATTTGTGGGCGGGGTAATAATTGTTTGCTTTATTTAATTCACCACTACTTAGTTCGGATTAAAAATTTTATAGTTACACTTTTAACACACTAGGATTGAATGTGTTAGATTTAAAGTGAAAGCAAAAATAAGTCTCTCAAAGCCCAAAATAAGCTACCACTTTTTATTTACTATCCTGATTCCGCACGATTACATTTATGACTCGTCAGTCCCGAACGGGTTAAGGAGAGATGGTCACTTATTAATTTAATTTCGAACAATTTTGTTCTTAATACTTTATCATTATTTGCACAAAATATGTTGAGTTCATGTTTGAGAATAAAAAATATGTATAAACATTTCTTGTATCTCTATGTATAAAGGAAAAAGCACATTGAAACCACTACTAGGGTGGTGAAGTGTTGGGAAATGAAAAGTTCTCTCTTTTTATGAATGGTTGATCCTTTAAAGCTAAAACAGATGGCGCTAGTGCCATTCATTACCTTTGCACTTATAGTGTTCGCAATATCAAGTGTTCATTTAATTTAACTTTCAACGTAACAAATGAATTTGGAAGTCCCGGTAAGCATGCTACCCAAAAAATAATAAACGGCGATATTTTGCATAATTATGGCCGAATAAGAGGTGACACTCAAAACATGGTAAACCTTATGATTTATTTATGTTGCGATATTAATTTTCATGTTTGTTTTCGGCTCACAATCTCTTAGAATTAATAAATTAAAGAAAACTCATATAAAAGGTAAAATTTCACAAACAAAAATGACAGTAATAAAACTTCCTAGAATATTAAGCCAATTCACATATCGCCCTCGAAAGGCTAACATAAGCGGAGGTATACACCGGAAGTTTTCTAAATATCTTCCGGTTTCTAGAAAGTTTGTTATTGTTTACATTCAGTCAACTATCTATTACAATACATTTAATTCATCCATGTTTATTAAATTTGCCCAACAACCGGTACATAGGTGAAGTACCTCCAAACTGCCGCTTTGCTTCGTAGGCTCTGCTATATCCGAACTCTGCAAGTTGTTTTTCTGGTATAGCATATCGCACCGAGCAATTTTCCGCGTTAGTTACCTATTCGAAGAGCTTAACTGCTCGTCTTTCTATTTTCTTTGTTTTAGACTTACCCTATGTTTAAAGCTTATTTAAATGTAATATTGTAAAGGGGGAAATACAACAGTGACATGTGGAAAGAAAGGGAAATAACTTCAAACTATATACTATGTGTTCAATATCAAATGAGGACAAACAACTTTAAATACATAAGATTTATTTTTCAACTTTTACTCAACAATCAAACTTTTTCTCACATGATTAGTGGGAATGATATTTTGAAATATTTATTGCTGAAAAATATAGAGTCGGACAGTAAAATTCATCGAAAAAGAATGACACATCAATGATATTGCAAAACTCTTCTACCAAAAAGTAAAATACAGTAATTCGTTTTAAACCCCCTTTTGAATCAAATTAAAACTCCAAAAATGCTATCATAAAACATCTATTTCCACATCCAAAGGACACACGAAACATTTCTCACGACATCACTGCTGATTGCTTTTAATTACAATAGTGATTAATTGAGAAAAATTACCATAAAGTTGTAAAATGCAAGTTTATAAAAAGTACTAGAAAGAACGCCAGAAAAAAGACGACCAACGTAGACACCTTACCTAAACTTCCCTCCCTCCTACAAGTTAGAAAATAATTCCTATGTCTTCCCACACCAAATATAAACACAAAAAAAATCTTGGCAACTGTAGAGCTTAAGCAACAAATTTTTCACAACACAAACTAAATGTATAAATTATATTTATTTTTGGAAAACATATTTTCAAGACGTATTAAATATATAATAATAGGGCTCGAAATCAACAATAGTTGACCAAGAGTAGTCAGAGCAGTATAAAACGATCCATCAGATCCCTCGGACTGGCAGTTGATTTGGTTTTTAGTTTGGTCTGTGTTTTTGTCAAAAAATAAAATTTTTCATTACAATTGTGACATTACACATTCCCTAGATTGTAATTTATCACTTAAATTACTTTAATTAACTTTTTTGAAGAAAAATTCTGATAGAAATATGTACATGGAGCAGTGAAAATAAGTAGATTTATTTTTTAATGACTGGTTCCTCAGAGCAGAGACTAAATTTTCTTATTTTTTATATTTGTATTAGCATAAAAATTAAAAAATATTATACTCTAAATATATTTAAATTTCTGCAATTTTTTTTTAAATGAAGCATTTTAACCTTAAGGAATAACTCTCAATTTTTGTATATTCTATGAACCCAGACAATGCAGCAATTTTTCAAAAATTTTTCTTCCAATTAACATTTTGCACCATTTTCATAGTTAGCATTTGGCTTAAGATAAGCAAAACTTAACCTAATCATGATATATAACTGTTACAAACTCTCAATACTGATAAAAATAGCATATTATTTGCTAAAAAGCTTTATTTCATAACATTAGAGCATTTTAAGAAAAGCTATACAGTTTTTTGTGTCTTTTCTTTTATGAGAGCAGTTAAGATTAAGACCAAGTGTTGAGATAATCTATCGAAAATAACTATAGTCTAATACTTCTTAAAAATATGCTAAACATCATAATAAATATAAAAAATCTCAAACTGTTAAAATATAATTAAAAATTAAATGATATAACATTTAAATATTAGAATTTTCAAGTGAAATCTTCCACAACAAAATTTAAATTAAAAATTATCAAAATCTATCATGCATTTTGATTAAAATAAAAATTGCAATCAAGTCTCAAAATTTAAGACATACTTTTATAGTATTAAAATTATATTATACAGATTGCAAGCACATAACAAAAGAAATGAAAGAACTGATCAGACACAACTCATTTATAACAAGCTCAAAGTAATAATTTTGTCAATAAAGTAGACAAGCTCCTAAATAATGTACAATACGTAAAAAATAAATAAAATTAATGCTCCACTTTAAAAGTTAGTCATATTTGTAAGATTAATAATCGGACAGAAAGCTTCCTTAAAAAAATAAATAACCATTCTATTGTTCGGTTCTGAAGTATTTAATATGTCTAACGTATTTGGCTTTAGTAGTAACATAAAAAACACTTAAAAACTAAATAAAACTAGCCAATTTCAAATTTATGCAGATTTATCCAAAAAATTACATTGTAATAAGATGAAGCAACTAGTAATAGAATTGATAATTAACCAATAAAAATATTGATAAACCAACTAACAAGATTTTTACACTAAATAATAAAAAGAGTGATACACCAAATTATAATAGGATTGATAAACTCAATAGTAAGATTTATAGTCTCAATAAGACTGATAAATAGCAAAAATAATAGGATTGATCAATTCAATAATAGAATTGATAAGTCAATAGGCTTGATAAACTAAATCTTCGTTTATAGGTTTTTACTGTAAACAAAACAACAATATAACTATATAGATGTGCGCTTATTTTTTTAAGAGTGCAATTATAGTTTTGCTAAGATAGTAAGACTATATAGTTATACAACACCTAGCTCTCTTCAACATAATACATATTTAGGTTAAAATATCATGTAAAGTATTTAGCACTGATTTTTTTTGTCAATATTTATTAAAACTACCCAAAAAAAAAAGAAAATAAATTATACCTAGAAAGACTACCATTAAAGGAATATTAATAATAATAATAAAAGCTCTCTACTGTTGCCAAGTTGTATAAATATTGCTTTACGTGTTCCAAATTCACATTAACATTACACACAGTATAGGCACAACATTCCAAAAAATATAAAAGTTAAGACACCTAAAAGGCAAATGTTTCGTTATCGATTACAAGTATACCAGTCAACAATTTTCATGATGCCATCCCTCCTTTTACAATAAGTTTAATTTCATTGAATGAAATAACCACACAATAGTATTTATGTGACAACAAGTACGATATTAAGCACATTACTACACCAAGAGAATGATAAGATTGAGAGAAAAAGTGTGAACATCTAGATGTTTAAAGAACAGGGAGAACAGGAGTAGGGGCACATGTTTTTTTTTCTTCTTTCTTTTCAACACATTTCATTAAAATATTTTTTCTTCTTGAATTTAAACTTCACAATAAAAATCAACATACAATATCAATTTACTATGCATATTTGGATAATTTCTAATTATACTTTTTTAAGAGGCAAATTTTGTTAAACATTCGTAAATTCCAACTAATGTATATACTTATACTAACATTTAATCAGCTATTCTTTTATTGCATTCTTATCAAGCCAGTCAAAAATATTTTAACCAATAAGCTGATAATAAAATGTCTCATAAATGCTTAATATTATCATATAACTGTTCACCAAATGGAAACTTTTTTTAACACATCTGAGGAGACATTATGATTCAGTTAAATTAGTTGCAAAAAGGATTTTTTATGCTTTAAAACAGATTCATTAAAAAAATTTAAATTTTGTACTGTAATATAAAATCAATTAATAAGTAGAAGTAGGTAATCAAAACTTATGCAATATGTTTCTCTAGCAATAAAATAACTCCATGAGCAGTTGAATTTTTCTGGGAGCCAAAATTATAAACGTTTTCAATTTGCAAAATTTTCAGAAAAAGTTGTTTTGAAAAATATTTAGGAGCATTTATTTTGAATTCTCCTTTTTACTTATTATTTTCTATTTTAATATAAAACATTTAAAAATTTTACACAACTTGTCAATATTACAACATTGCAAACTTTATGAAAGAAACATAGAAGACTATTTTCAGAAATTAATATTATCTGCGGTGTCAAAAACTTTGGAGTTAAAATTTTACTGTAATAAAAATTCTAGTAGTCCAAATAAGAGTTTTCTAATTCCAAATTGCATCTGATGACTACTAATTTTCAACTCTATTCATTATTGTTTGGCAAAGAAGAAAAACAAAACATTTCTTCAATTGAGAAATTCGGTTAAAAAAAAAAATTAAAAAATAAAAAAGGAATTTTTTTTTGTGGAAAACATTGCTAATTTCAATAATCTTCATCAAGATTTAACATCATTGGAATACTCATGAAATACTTAATGTGACTTTCACCAGTGAAGAAACCCACATAAAAGTACATAAGAAAAATCCAGTACTGAATAAAATGCTTATACAATTTCAAATTAATTGGAAAGAGTAGATTTTTGAATAAATCATTCAATACAGATAAAAAAATGCTCCAATTTACACAGCATGTATTGGAAAGAGTATTTGCAAATAATAACCTAAACATTATACAATTAGGAACACCTAAACTCTATTATTAATGTTAATTTCAGCAATACTAATTTACAGAGGGTCACAGATAGGTAAGTACACTAGTACAGGAAAGTTGTAACGCCTCTGGTGTAGAGTGCTAATTTTAATCATCAGACTAATCTGCTGTCTGGTCTTATACTGAATTTTTCTAATGTATTCTATTGAAAACATTTTAAAATGTATGAAAATCAGTAAAAATGGTGAATTTGTCGCAATAGTTTTATTAGGCATTAATATATTTATGCAATCCCAAATCTATTAAATTAAAAACTGACAAAGTTTTAGTACTCAGTAATAATCATTAAAGGAAAAAAAAACTGAATTCGCCACAAAGGTGAATTACTGTAATAAGTACATGATTAAAATTCAACATAAGTTAATATATTCAGATAAATTTGACTTAGAACATAAATTACAGAAAAAAAGTAATTCTTTTAGTTTTGAATAAATTTATATTAGTAGGTTCCATAGATTCCTTTTCAGTATACTAAAATCACATAATATTTGATTAAGATCTAATCTTGTGCAGAAAAATCAACACTGGTTCACTAATTTCCCACCCTTCATAAGAGAAAATCACTATATTCTCTAAACATAACTTTTAATTTATATTTTCAAGATTCAATTCAAATATGGAGCTCACAGAGTCTAAATTTATCTTACCATAATCTTTAATTAGTCACAAGAGGTCAATGTTTTGATCGCATCCTTTTCTTAACATTAGGAAATTTAATTTAAAGGGGACTTTTTAATAAAAAGTTAAAATTTTTAAGGGAAACTTTTATTGCCCCAACTTAAAAAAACAAGGTCAATTATAATTGCTTTAACCTAAACAAGATCCATTTTTATTGTCTTAACTAATTTTAATTAATCTAACTCAAGCTTCGTCATTTAGTTTTATACTAAATTTCACTGCTCAATATTCATAGTCAATCACCGACTCCTTTTCTATGAAGATCTTGAAAATATGTATATGGCCAAAGTGATGTTCAGAAAACATAGTGTTTTTTTAACTGATCAGATGACTTGGTTATTTGCTGGAAAGTTATCCAGTATAACACTTAGCCTGAAAATCATTTTTTAAATTTCTGAAAAGTACAACAACTTCAATAAACAATAATACATTTTTATCCACAATAAGATGAAATACATAATTTAGAACTGGCATACAAATTTAAAATTATTCTTGCATAAAGAATGACAATATGACTCGTATTTATGGACAGAGATTACAAACAGTAAAATATAAACATAACTGCTAACACAAAATAAATAAGTTTTAAATCATTGGGTTGGGATTCTCAGTTGAAATAGTTCATTCTTAGAATTTAAATTTGTATTAACAAAATGCATTACACAATTAAAATAAATAGAGTAATACTGTAAACATACACTGGTAATTAGCTTTATGTAACAATGAAATAAGTGGACCAGCCACAAGTAATATATTGGCAAATAATTCAAAAACATATACCAAAATTTAACACACAAACAAAGCATGTTCAAGAATTTTCATCGGATAATCCAAGCAATTGCTTACTATTATTTTTTTAAAAAAAAAGCTATTTCAAAAATTGAAAAGTCATTCTTTTTCATGTAGAATGTCTACTAGATCCATTAAAAAAAAGTGCTTTTAACGTCTTTACCAATATGTAAATAATAAAAGTAAAGCTAAAATAAATGGTATCATTTTTTAAGGCTTGGCAGAAATGAAACTTGCATGCATTACACTTTTAATTTTTTGAACATTGCATTAAAAAAAGTCCCTATTATTCCAAATATTTTTTAAAACAATTCAAAATTACATACCTACTGGCCAAAACAAACTCAACAAAGGGGAAAAAACACAAAGGAACTTTAATAACAAATAACAATAACAAGCAAAATGTACACTAAAATATAGATGAGCCTTTTTGTAAACACAACTTTGTCCATTAAGTTCTGCTTCTAAATAATCTCTTCACTTCTTTTCCAAAAAACAGGACTATTTTTTTTCATCGAATTTAGGTTGTGTAGAAAAGATCTTTGGCAAAGCTGTTTACAAATTAAAAAAAAATAACAGAAGTGTTCAAAATTCTCTTTTGTCACTGAATTCCAAATAGTTTCCATCAGTTGCCCCCAAAAGATATAGACCTAAAATAAAATGTCATAAAATCTAGGATAAATGGGCAATATAATGTGTGTTAATATGTAAACTACAATTTTCTATTGAACATTATTTGCTACCATAAATTAAAAGAACTTTTTACAATTTTTAAAAATCTACAAACTTTAATTTTACAAACGAAAACTAAACAATAATTTATATTTCAATCGATAACATAATAGAATAAAAGTCGGATGCATTACCCAAAACTCTAAATCAGAAGGCATGTAATTCTTTTTTCATTACTTCTCTAATAAATAACACTATCATAATAATAAAACTGATATGAGTACAAGACCACCTGTTCTTACGAGTAAATTATGTCTTCTTAAATTTAAGTAAAAACTCAGGAGTAGCAGCCAATTTTTCTAGTAAAAAGTGGTTTTAGTTACCATATTACTTAAAAATGACCAATTTTAACAAAAAGTCACTACAAAGAAAATGGATAAGAAGAAAAAAAAAAAAACACGTTTTGATTCAATAACATTAGAAGAAAAATGACACTTTCTTATACAATAATAAAACACGAAAGAGTTACAACTCACCAAAGTAAAGAGATCTTTAACCTTGGTTCATAAAAATAACCTGGGATTTTGCAGCTCATTTCATTTTTGTAAAAATTTTTAATTATCAAACAGATGGTTTGATAAAATTTTATGATTGTGGTTAGATGAATTGATAAAAGCCAGTAATACATATATCTTTCACATAAAATATATACGTAAGTATTTAAGCAAATAGAAATTTCATCCTTGCCCATATAAAAATCCCAAAATATAATTATTGAATAAGGAATAATATAAATTCAACAAAATTTATTTTACAGAGCTTTCCTGAAATTAGGTTTAACCATATTTTGATCTGATAATTGATTTTATTATATAATAAAAAATTACTACTCTACAAAGTTAAATTACAAATAAAGATTTCAATTATTAAAATTACAAATAAAGACTGCAATAGTCTTGACTTGGTTGACTTAACATTGCTTGAATGTAGATAGCATGAGGCATGAATTTAATAAATAAAGACTATACCTTTTTCCAAATTTGGCCTAATTAATTTTGTTTAGTAATAATATCATATTAAGTATATTGGAACTTAAAAACCAATAAAAAAATGACCGAAATAACAATCTTCGGAAAAAAAAGTCTATTAAAATAGGACTTGCCTATAGAATAGGTTATTATTCCTGTAAAAACAAGCGAAATTGCGCAGAAACTACAGAAGAAGAAGAGACTGAATTTCCGAAAAGCAGGGTTCGTGATTTTTTTGATTTTTTTTTAAAAAAATCAAAAAAATCGGATTATTTTGATTTAAATCGGATTATTTTGATTTAAATCGGATTTTTTTGATTTAAATCAGATTTTTTTGATTTTTATTTAAATACACTATAAGAGCTTTAATTTATGATAAAAAAACTTCATAAATGTTTAATCAAAATTAAATTAATATTAAAACTATATTATAACAATATTTTAGAAGCTCTAACTTACTAAAATAATTTTTCATTAGAATGCATAGCGACCATTTTGATACAAAGGCATGATTGAAATTAAAAGACAAGATAAAATAGATAATTTAAAGAATACTACTTTAACTAATAACACAAAGTTTCAATTAGCACAGCATAATTTTAATTTAAAATTGTGATCTCTTTTATTTCTCATGATTTATAAAATGGCAAAATAAATGCAACAGATAGTGTTTATAAATGTTGTTATTCATCAAAAAATAAATATTCAATCTATATATTTTTATGTTAAAATATTCATTTTTAATCCTCTATCAAAATACATAAGTTAAGCTAAAAAACATTTTTAAAAAAATCTATGTACTCATTGGAATTTTTTTTCACAAAAGAAAATCTGATAATTTCAAAGATACCGTAAACATATTATGACAAGAAAAATAAAAATCAGTTAATAACCCTACTGCTTCAAATAGACTTTGATAGGGAAGAATGACACTATATCAAGAAAAAAATATCTGAACTCAGCTTTTTTTTTCTTTCTATTTTTGGCATATTAAGGTCATTTCTTTTTAATATAACCTCAAGCTTTAGAAATATAGAAATTTCCATCAATAAACTATAATGTAGATTTGAATTTCATGTTTTTTTAATCAAAGGTAGAATTTTAATTAACATTTGCTTTTTGAAAAAAAAAGCATGTTTATTTACTTTCTACAGCTATGCAAGTCTATATTAAGACAGCATTACATATTTACTTTAATTTGTACTTTCAATGTTAAGAATCAAAAGATTTTTAAACATGTAATTTTAAATGTGTTTAACACACTCCAAGAAAGAAAGTAATTTCGTTAACTAAAATTAATTAATGCAGCAATTTATTTAAAATAAATTTTAAAACTAAGAAAAGAAAATAATAAAAGTATCAATAATTTAAAGCACTGTTTTTTAACTTTTAAAATCAATATAATATATATATAAAAATCAGTTGATTTAAATCAATGATTTTTTTTAAAAAAATCATTTGATTTTAATCATGATTTAAATCGTGATTTAAATCAAGCTGATTTAAATCAACGAACCCTGCCGAAAAGGAAGCTGAAGAAACTTATATCAATGATGAAGAAATGATCGAAATAAATTCACAAGATTGGAATGCAATAAAATCTGGATTAAATGTGAACATTTCCTTTGAAGAATTTTTGCAAGTGGATGACGCCTTGGCCATATGTGGAACTTTGACAGATTCGGAAATCGTCGATAATGTCAGATGCATTTCCGAAGACGAAAATGAAGTAGACGAAGAGCATATAGAAGCACCGAAAGTGACAGTAAAGGAAGCTGAAAAAGCTGTGGAATGTTTAGCAAACTTTCTTGAATGTCAAGAAAACGTTGGACACGAGGGATTCGCTGCTCTCTCTAACATTCGAAAAATTATCGAATCAAAGAAAATCAGACGTCAGAAATCATTAAAAGACTACCTATGAGGTGCGTATGACTGTTAAAAACTTTTATTAGATGTAATTAATATGTAATCATAATTAAATTCTTTACAACATAAATGATTTAAAGTTTCTTTTAATTAAACATTGCTGCTCGAATTTCATTTTTTAAACTTACCTGTATATCTCGAAACCTCTCTATCTCAAATTTTTTCCCCTTTCTAGGCAGGTTCGACTGTATTTGTTTATCGCATATATGGTCGCACCGCTTATATGGTCATAATACTTTGGACCCATGAGCTGACCATATAACCGATACTGACTGTATATATATATATGTAACTTATTAAGTAAAACAAATATGGTAATCATTAAATGAAACAAAAATTACCTAGTATTTATGGTAATGGCATTAGGACTTGCACATAGTTCACAGGAAAAAGTCCCGTTTTGTTATTGACGTTGCCTTCATACCAGTTGTCATCCACACGACTCGTTAATGTTATAATATCACCTTCCTTAAAGCCCAGCTCTCCTTCGTTTTCAGGATCAAAGTCGTAAAGCGCCTGGCAACATGGCTGTTGAATGGTTGGAGTTCTGGCTGGAGAACGAACAGGAGAGGGTAGTGGAGATGCTGAGAGATCATTTACAATAAATATGCAGTAATGATCAAGCATAGGCCTATTATTATTTTGTTAGTAAAAACATGCACACCAATAAGAAGAGAAGCAAAGTATGTTAGATGGAGATATAATTGAATTGAAAAGAAAGTATTAGTAAAAGAATAAAAAGAGAGACAAAGGCAATGCATTTTTTTTAAAAATCAGAAATAGTTCAGTAAAATTTATTTAAATAAAATTATGAGTTTGAATTGAATAATCTCACAGAAATTTTAATATTGGCGTTAAAATATTGACTAAAATACAAAGCTGTCTTGTTACGCTGACATGTTAAGTTTTACTTGTTGTCAAATTATTCAATAGTAATCTGGTATATTAACATTCGGAGAAGGGGAAAGAAAATGATTATTAGATCATTTTTCAAACGTTAAAGTATTTAAATTTTTTTGCTACAAAATTTAAAACAGTAAAAAAAGGGTTTACTAAATTTTTATCTGTTGAATAAATATGACACACAATTAAGGAATACTTTTTAAACATTGTAGTATGAAGAATTTGGACTACATAATCTGCAAAAGCAGCGGAAAAACAAATAAATAATCAAAGCAATTCACTTAAAAAAAATCAGTCACTCAGTTCAAAAGTTAGGTAAAAAAAAAGGAACCTGTATTACTGTATCATTTTGTTTGCCGAAAACAATTATAAAATAGTAATGTAGCACTTAAAATAAGTGCTACATAACTATTTTATAATTGTTATAAAATGAAATTTATGTAAATTACATAAATTTCATTTTACCTGAATATTAAGCTAAACTACTAGCAAAGAACCTATTTCAAATCTATTTGTGTGCAAAAACTTTTTATTTCTAAAAGTATTTCAAAAAAGTGCAAGAACATATCATTTAGACTATTTACTCCTAATGCTAAAATATTATGGAATAGGTTCTACAATCATATTTCTTATATGCAAAAGATTAAAATTAAAGACAGAAAATATTGATGTCAAAACAAAGAGATCGTCTTTGATGAAGGCAAAGAATATTTAGAGGGGAAGAAGTCTGGCTTCCATAGCCATAATGTTAACCAGTCCCCCAACGTTAGGTGCAGTCCCTGTGTATAAAGGAGAAACCATTTAGGGACACAACAGAAGAGGTTTTTGAAACAGGTTTGCACCCTCCTCTCCTCCCAACCATAACTGGGGTTGGGGTGAAGAAGAAAAGTTCTCTCTTTATTTATTGTTGGTTTGTTCTGAATTTTGCGCAATTAAGATATTTCTTTGAGAACACATTAATATTTTGCATGTTGATTAAATCTGCTAACTCACTTCGATGTAGAAAGTTAAAATGGCGGTTGGCGGCCTACAGAGCACACAACTATACACATTAAATTCTCCAACAGCTGGTTCACAGGTGACGTAACTCCTAACTGACCCTATACTCCGTATGAGCTGGATCTTAACAAACATGATTCTCTGCTAGATATGAGTCTGTTGCTCACCCTGTAAATTGTTTTACTGAAGTTGAGGCTATGTATTTATGAAGCTATAATATTTGTCCCGAAACATCTCTTTAATTTCTATTTTACTCGCCATACCTTATAAAAGAACTGAATTTATTCTTCCAAATAAATGTTCTGAATAACACTATTTATAGACATTTTTGATAGTCATTTTGCTTATACTTTAGCACCAAGAGGTAACAGTATTAATGAAAAAGTTTGCACAGCCTTTGTCTTTGTAAAAGTACTATATAGCACAAAAATAATTGGGTTCAGTTTTAAGTTAGTTACAGTTCTAGTTTTTCTTACACCTAAACCTAAGCATGTCCAAAATAATGTAAAACATTGTCTGCTTGCAATTTTTTTTTCTTGTGACAAATGGCCCAGAACCCTTAGTCCTCGTTGAAGGCAGGATAAATTAAACTAAATAAGATTGTTCTACGTAGACAGGACACTTCAACATGAATTAATGCTTTGTCATAACTTAAAAATGATCAAGAGATTCATTCAGTAAAATTTACATAATGTTACTTGATTCACATGGAAAAAAGACATGAAGAAATAATATAAGCATAATGAAATCAATGGCGCAAATGTCAAAATGTTTTCAAGATTTCATTAATATTTTTGACAAACTTCTTAAAACATAATTATGAATAAAAATTTTGCTGCTTCTAAAAATTACTTTTTTGAGCCCAATTAATTTGCACGATATAGTACATTTTAAAAGAAGGAACGTTAGTACCGTTAGGAGACCGATTAGGAGAGCGACCAGGAGAAGTAGCTGACATTTGATTACCAGCTGTAAGGCCACCAAGAAAGAGATTTCTGTGAGGAGGAGGGTCGACAGGAGTACCCGCAGGAGATCGTGCAGGAGAAGCTATACAAAACAAACGACTCTATTAAATATTGAAATTCCGCTTATAACACATTGATGCTATTTAAGTAGGATTACTAAATGATTTTCGTAAAATGGTGTCAGTGATAATATCTAAATGTCATAATTGACATATCAGAGCAGCAAGCTGCAAACGCTGAAAGCAATAATATTGATAGATAAAATTCATTCAGTCACTGCGAGAAAGTTTTCGCTAGAAACATGCTAATTTTCCCAATTTCATGTGTAATTTGAAAGACATTTTTCAATTATGAGAGTTATAGCAATGTGAATGCAATTAGAAAAATGTGAATCCATAAAATATTATCTCTCTAAATTATGCAAATGCATCAGAGCAGCAAGCTGCAAATGCTGTAGGCATTATAGTTAAAATATGATTAGGTTTTTATTAAAAAAAAAATTTCGTGATAGCATGCTAATTCATTCAAATGTGTTGTGATAACATGCTTTTAAAAAGAGTGGTTAAATATGCCTTTTTGTAATGTGAGTTTCAATTGCTAACGAATTTTGTTTTCAATGTAAATTTGTATTACACTGATTAAAGAATTATTCTTAAGAAAAAAAAACCTTTAAAGGCAAAATTGAAAATATCAATACAGGACAGTCACAAAATCCACGACACAATGCCACTAAAAAAACTGTATAGTAGGTTTCTATCGAATCAAATCAGTCAAAACAATAAAGGCTGACTGAAACGATCTCAGCATAAGTTGCATAATGAAATCAAATAAAGAAAAATATTCAGTCATCAAACTTGTAAAGAAAAAAAATAAATATTCTAGTACTAATTCAACAGAATAAATTAATATGGATATTACAGAGTTAGGTATAATCAATATTTCCCCATTAGAAATTGTACGATAGTAAATGCTGTATTTATTGTGCTCAGAATTTGCTCAATGTTATTCAGAAGATAATTCTGATATTTATTGTGCTCAGAATTTGCTCAATATTATTCAGAAGATAATTCTGATATTTATTGTTGCTCAATTGAGATAAAATTTAAATCAAATTGAATTAAATTATGTATCAATTATGTGCTGATATGTGTCAATGGAAGTTCTGATCATTCTTATCCTAAATAGAAAAAAAAGAAATTTAAACGACATTTTGCTTAGAATATGTTAGTAAGTAAAAGTTTACCAAGTCAGAGAAAAAGAGAGCTTGAAGCAAGGTGCAGCGCAGGGGGCCATCAGCCTGATGCATTGAAGTGAATTTAACAATAAATGAGACAATTTACCTTTTATTATAGGGAGAACTGTACCACCATTAATATTACCTCCATATTCTACTTGAGGTGATATATCATCATGAAGTGAGGGTATGTTCAACTCGTGCAGTTTTTTAGGCTGATAAGTTTCTCTTGGACGACTCGCTGCTTCGTTTTTCCTAATTAAAACAACTAACGGTTAAAGTTATAAGTATGCATTAAATTAAGCAGATAAAATGCATGGTTATTAATTTTAAACATATTTCTAAAATATAAATGAATGAATGCATTCACACATAAAGAGTAGTGGGATCATGGGATTGAGTCCCATTGCTGACAGATTAATAAAGCATCCGGGCTTGTCTGGTTTTTTTTTCTTTCTTTTTTGGTTAATTTACGTTAAAAAAGTTTTCCACAAAGTAAGTTTGTCTGAATATATGAATAAAGAGCCATATTTCCCGTATAAGTTTGAATAATAAATTAGGATCAAAAAAATTCTTTTAAGGTTTCTACTTTTCTTCTCATTTTAGATTAAATATTTTAGCCAATTTTTAAAAAATTGTGTAACATACTTATGATTAGGGCCCTATAAATTATGCGAAGATGCGGAAACCCGCATAATTCACAATTATCTGCATTATTTATAATTTTCCGCGTAGTCGCAGCATATCTGTATAATTTTTATTTTTCAGCAAAATGTATTCGTTGACCAGATAAATTTCTCCTTAAGGGTTTTTTTTTTCAATTGAAACATATCTTCTTTTTCAATTCCAAGAATCTTTTTGGTCAGGTGGTCAGATCTTTCCAAGAATCTGACAGAGGTGGACAAATTCACAGGAAACTTTAAGAAATTGTTCAAGCATTGTCCTGCAAGAAAGCGCCGCGATTTAAAGTTTTTAACAGATGACAATAAGAAAGCTAAACTTTGTCCAGCACCAATAAAGACACGGTGGAATTCCTGGTTTAAATCAGTGCAATATCATGCTGAATATTGTAATGTTTACATAGAATTTTTTAGCAGTGAAATAAACTTTACTCCTGACACTACTTGTCTCAATCAGTGCAAAGTTTTGGTGGAAAGCAAGTACGTTTGCAAAGACTTTCAGTTCATTGCAGAACACGCTCAGATATTAATGGATACTCTTCTCTTTTTCGAAACATGTGGTGCATCTATTCACAAAGCTTACTATAAGATTTTTGATCTGCCGTCTAAACTTCGATGTAATTCTCAGGCATCATACTCGCGAAAAGATTCACGCAACGTATTTCTTCAAGAAGTGTTTCACAAAACAATTGCAAAGTTGAATACTTACTACTCTCCAGAACTAGACGTATTAAAAAAACGCGGGCCCAAGTTTAGTCAACCTGCATTAAACTTCATGAAAGCTGCTCGAGTTTTTGATCCAGAACAAATAGTCAACCTCAATATTGAAGAGGACGATGTATTCAAGAATATTCCAGGAATGAGTGGTCAAGATATAAAACTCGAGTATGCTGCTTACAAAGAATATGTAAAAGAATGTTCAAACCAGGACTTAATTAGATTCTGGAATTCAGAGGTAGTCTCAGAGAGATTTCCAGAACTTACAAAAAAAGCAAGACAAGTGCTCTCAGTGCTTCCTAATTCAGTAGATTGTGAAAGAGCTGTATCCTGCTACGGCCAAATTTTTACAAAACAAAGACAGAGTTTGAAAGAAAACGCAGCTTCTGGACTAACTTCTGCATGCATAATTTTTTAAAGACACCGCATCCTTGCCGCATAATTTTTAAAACTCGCCGCATAATTTTTAAAAAATTTCCGCATAATTTATAGGGCCCTACTTATGATATATTTCAATAAAACAGCATGTGATTTCTAATCATTCTTGCTCTTTTTTTCTTTTGACAATGACAGTTTACAAATAGTTGCTTTTTTGCAAAGTATAAGCTAGTAATTTTGCCACTTGTACACAAATAATTGCCATTTTGTACACATTATGTAAAATATGAATCTTCAAATTTATCTAATTATTATCGAACTTATCCAATCTTCATCAATTTTTTTTCCTTATTCCTAGAAAAAAATAGGGTGATCTTCCTAAGCCATTTCAAAATAAAAAGATTATAGTGTTTGTAACATAACTAAATTAAAGTAAGTTATTTCAATTTTAAAATATGTTGGGTTATAACCATCTGAAATAGTTTGCTTGATCATTTCTCACAACACTCCTTTTTCCTTCTGTAACACCAAGAAGAACTTGATCTGATGATCAGAATCACTGCAATAGTAATGTATCTTGTGTACTTACTGTTCGACAAGCCTTTCGACAGCACTCTGTAGTATGGCCGCACACTGATTGTGATAATCATAAAGTGCTTCTGCTAAGGATGCTAATTGAGAAATTTGTTCTACCTGAAAATGAAAACAGGATAAAAGATATTACTATGCTACAAGTAGAAATACATATAAGTGT